>NC_081213.1:10782423-11142423 GCF_902713425.1 Acipenser ruthenus
CACCCCATGGAGGCCGAGCAAAGCCAGCCGACTGGTGGGGAGCGGTCCGGAGGGCCAGAACAGTCCGTGTCAGAGCCCCCTTTGCAGGGCAGTCTATCCCAGTCTCCTTCCCCACAGCACCACCGACTGTTCCCTTCCCGTTCCCTGCAGACCCCCGGTCGACACCTCCTTCACCGGCAACCGAAGAGGGGGGACCTAGAGCGCCACTACCCCCATCTGCAACAACAACAGCAACAGCCGCCATCCGCTTTTCAGCTCCCTGGGAGCGCAGACCCAGAGAGGGTGACTGGGACGACAGCATGGCAGTTCTCAGACTCCCCTGGACCCTCAGGGGAGGGTGTCCCCTCTTCTTCGTCCTCCTCTACCTCCAGATTGCACCCCCAGTTGGTCCCACCCCCCCATGCTGGTAAGGAAGCCCAGGAGGGGGTCCCCAAGAGGGAGCGCAAGCCTCAGAAACCGGGCAAGTATGTGTGCCAGTACTGTGGGCGGCCGTGTGCCAAGCCCAGCGTCCTGCAGAAGCACATCCGCTCACACACAGGAGAGCGGCCGTACCCCTGCACCCCCTGCGGCTTCTCCTTCAAGACCAAGAGCAACCTCTACAAGCACCGCAAGTCGCATGCCCACCGCATCAAAGCCGGGCTTGCCTCGGGCAGGGAAGGCTACACCCCGGGGGGGCCTGAGGGGGGGCAGTCGGGAGTCGAGCAGGAGGAGCAGACGGAAGGCGAAAGCACAGATTCGGAGGACGAGACGGGCCAGCGCACTTCGTCTCCTACTTCCTCCTTCTCCCTGGACCCGTATGGGGGGCTGGCACCCCGCAAGAGCGCTGGCGCAGAGCAGCCTGAGGACTCGCACGCTGTAAAGCAGAGGCTGGCCATGCGGCTCAGCGAGAGGAAGAAAGCCCCTGTGGCTGTGCCGGACGACCCTGCATCATCGTTCCTGAGCCCCGGCAGTAAGGGCAGCACTGAGTCGGGATACTTCTCACGCTCCGAGAGCTCAGAGCAGCAGCAGGGGAGCCCGCCCAGCACCAACACCAAGAGCTACGCCGAAATCATCCTGGGCAAGTACGGGAGGATGGGGCAGCAGCAGAGGAACGCTCCTCCACAGCAGCAGCAGCAGCCTCCCTCTTCATCCACACAGGAAGAGAAGAGCATCCCCTTCTCAGTGCCCAAGACTCAAGTCATCGAACACATCACCAAACTTATCACCATCAACGAAGCCGTGGTCGACACCAGTGAGATTGACAGTGTGAAACCCCGGAGGACCTCCCTGTCTAGAAGGGGCAGTCTAGAGTCACCCAAAACTGTGGGACAGAAGGAGCCTTTCCTGTTTGACCCCAAGGGAGAGTTTCCCAGCACCAGTAGCAGTATAGGCTGCATGGGGGTTGGCGTTGTAGGGGAGCCTCTGTACCCCCAGGTGTCCGACCCAGCTTTCCTGGCAGGCCTTTCCTCCACAGTGCCTCTACTGAGAAGTCACTCGATGCCTTCCTCTGCAGACCCCAGCGCAGCCGCAGGCTCCTCGCACAGCTTCAGGCTGAGCCATTCCTTTGACGAGCGGCAGGCCTTGGCAACAGAGACAC
The DNA here is from genome assembly GCF_902713425.1 of Acipenser ruthenus. Classification (NCBI taxonomy): domain Eukaryota; kingdom Metazoa; phylum Chordata; class Actinopteri; order Acipenseriformes; family Acipenseridae; genus Acipenser; species Acipenser ruthenus. Next base: position 10,784,000 of record NC_081213.1, read on the forward strand.
GGGCTGGTACCTTGTTGCCTCCGCATCATCGCATGCTCCGCCGCCAGCCTGCCATCGAGGTGCCCCTGGGTGGTGAGTTCATTCCGGAGAAGCCCTCCTCCTCCTGCTCATCCACGTACACCACAGATCCTGCGCAGAAGCATCGACGAGGGCCCCAGCTGTACGAGTGCGAGGCCTGTGGGGCCCGTTACAAGAAACAGGACAACTACGAGACCCACCGGCGCTACTACTGTCCTGTCCATCCTTCGCAAGCCCCCGAGAGGGAGTCGCTCCCCAGTGCTAACCGTGAAGACCGCCCACAGATGATGCATCACACGCTGGGGGCCTCGGCAGCAGCAGTGCGGAAGAGGAGGAAGGAGAAGAGCCTGGGTGACGAGGAGGAGCCTCCTGCTTTTGAGCCGAGCCCAGCATCTGTGACATCCAGCTCCTCCTATTCCACCTCTCCCTACTCAGGCATCCCAAGCAGGCCCTTGGAGGAAAGCCGACAAGTAGCTGACATCCTGGGCAAGGAGAGCTCTCTGGGGGCCCCTGTACAGTCGGAGCAGGACCGTAGAACCACAGGGAAGATCTCTGTCATCCAGCACACCAGCTCTTTCGAGAAGCAGGAGACAGCCAGTGGGGAGAGTCAGGAAAGCGAGGAGAAGGGCAGAGGATCTACTGCCTTAGTACAGCACCAGCAGCCCAAGCCTCCCACTTTCTCCAGGCTGGTACGACAGTCTAACATCCAGGTGCCAGAGATCCTTGTGACTGAGGAGTCCGACCCAGAGGTGGTGCTGGTGACCCCCTCAGCTTCCACAACCAAGGAGCCGGAGAAGACTGAGGAGTTCCAGTGGCCACAGAGGAGCCAGAGCCTCTCCCAGCTCCCTGCTGAGAAGCTCCCACCCAAGAAGAAGAGACTCAGGCTGGCAGAAGCTGCCCAGTCGTCAGGAGAGTCCAGCTTCGAGTCCATCTCCCTCCCCCGTAGCCCCAGCCAGGAGAGCAGCGTATCCCACACCTCGAGCCGGTCCGCGTCCTTCGAGGAAACAGGCAAGCCTGAGTCTGAATATCAGCTGACAGCTACTAGGGCCTCCCACGTGACCCACATGCTGACTGTTCCCTCTGGTCCTCACCAGCATCACCAACCCCACCGGGAGATGAGACGCTCAGCTTCTGAACAAGCTCCCACCAGTGCTCAGCACCCAGCGCAGATCGCAGAGGCACGAAGCAAGTCCTTCGATTATGGCAGCCTCTCCCCTCAGCGCTCCTCGACAGCCTGGAGGGAGAGGCAGAAATGCCTCCTGGTGAGACAGGCCACCCTGGGTGAGCCGGAGCCGGAGGAGCAGCCTGCGGGGCGGAGCATCAAAGCCATGCCACAGGTCTGCCTCGGGTACCACTCTCCAACACCACCCGCCACTGAGCCTGCCCCAGCCTACCACTCCACTATACTGAGCACAGACCACTTAACCAAGCCCCTGCAGCTCTTCCCACCCTCTCCCTCATGTGAGCACGCTTTCCCTCTCCAAAGCCTCCTGCCACCACCCCCACCGCCAGCTCTCTCTCAGGGGCAGGCTCCTCAGCTCTTCCCTGCTCCAGGGATCTCAGAGGTTCTTTCCACCCAGGTATTGCCCCACTCTTTCCTGCAGGCCTCCCCTCAACTCCACCCTGCACAGCTACACCTTGGAGAGCACTTGGGACTGCCCCTTCAGTACCGCTCCCTCCTTCCCCTTCAGTACCCGACAGTTGCTGCTCCGGCCCTCTTCCTTCCTTTGCCCCCTGGACTAGCCCTCCAGCCCACAAGAGAACCCTTCCAAGAATCCAAACCCGTTGCCTCCCTCGACCCTCAAGCGCCAGGCCTCCTCCAGCCCCCCAGACCAGTAATCTCCCCCAGCTCGGAGCAGCTGAGGCCTGTGGTTCCCCTGGTAGTGCCCATCCGCCTACAGTCCCGCGTCCCCACCTATGGCCGTGCCATATACACAACACTCTCCCAGGTCCTGGTCACTCGGGCCCAGGAATCAGCCCATTCCGCGGTGGTCATCTGCAAGGTGGAAGAGGACAGGCCGCGGACGCCCTACTTGAAGATCCCCACGCCAGAGCTCAAAATGTACCATCCCATGACCCTGCCGCTGGAGACTGGAGTGGGCATGGCGACGGGAGAGGGGCATTGGCCTTCCACGGCCGGAGGCAACAAGCGCATGCTCTCCCCAGCAGGCAGCCTGGAGCTGAGCGTGGAGGCACAGCGGCAGCAGAAACGAGTGAAGGAGGAAGAGGATGAAGAAGAGGGTGGCGAGGAGGAGGAGCGAGAAGAGAAGAAGAAAGCAGTGCGGAGGGACGAGGAGGGGAAGAAAGATAAGGCAGAGGAGGTGGGGAAAGTTGAAGAGATTCCACTGGAAAAACCTGAGCCATCTTTGAAGGAAGAAGAGGGAGAGGAAAGCCAGAGAGGGCCATCCCAAGCTAGGGGTCCCGACAGCAAGAAGGGCCCCCCCTACCCCAGCCTGCACACTACCACCACTGTCAGCTGGTGCTACCTGAACTATGTAAAGCCCACCCCCGGGCCCCAGAGAGACCCCCACAGCTCTGTCTACTCCTCCTGGAGCATCAGCTTGCACAACCCCAACCTCCCCGGCCTCGCCACCAGGACGGCGCTCTCTCTGCTGCGCTCCAAGCAGAAGCACAGCCCAGGGACCTACACCATGGCCACTGGCCTGCACCCAGCTGCTGGCAAGCTGGTTTCCGCCAACTCCAGGAAACCCAAGATGTCCGAGGTGAGGGCACAGCTACTGCTAACTACTGCATCCTCCGGGGGCCTGGGCATAGCCGGGCACAAGGCAGAGCATTGAATATACATACACTCAATTCTGCAGGAATAACACTGACAAAGGCATTAGACAGAAGGCTTTGTAAATTATATGTGATTGAGTGTCTAGAGTTATTGATGAAATATCAACCACAGTATATCTCAAGCTGCTGTAGAGTCTAGGAGAGTATAGTAGTGAGTGGAGTATAGCAGAATATACAGTATTATTATTATTATTATTATTTATTTCTTAGCTGACGCCCTTATCCAGGGCGACTTACAATTGTTACAAGATATCACATTATTTTTACATACAATTACCCATTTATACAGTTGGATTTTTACTGGAGCAATCTAGGTAAAGTACCTTGCTCAAGGCTACAGCAGCAGTGTCCCAACCGGGGATTGAACCCACGACCCTCTGGTCAAGAGTCCAGAGCCCTAACCACTACTCCACACTGCTGCCACAGTAGTATTGAGTATAGCAGAGTGTAGTTTTGTCCAGGATTCAGTCCCTCCACTCTGCGCACTCTTCTTTGTGTCTGTAGACCAGATTATCAAAACTTTTTTTTGCAAAATTAAAATGTCAGCTTGACTTAGATAGCATTCAAATGTCCAAGCGGTTTATCTCTGTTTCTTTGTGGTGTTTATTACTATTTGGAGTAAAGAGCTGTGAGAATGTTACCTTGCTTTGCTGAATCGTGAACCTGTTCACAGGTACACCTCCCTGCCACTCACAGTGTGGAAGAGAAGGAGGAGGAGAAGAAGGAGAAGAGAGAGCAAGAGGTGTCCACCTCCAAGAGAGCTGAGCCATCCCGAATCCCAATCTTCGAGGGCGGGTAAGAGAGCTGCCTCTGAGCTAAACACCAGCTGGTTAGAAAGTCACTTCGAAAGCTTGGCACGCAGAGGCACCAAAGGTGGCTGTGATAGGAAGGGGTGTGGCTTATGCGCTACAGATAGACATGGAGCTGACATTGGCGCAGGATTCATTGATTTATTTAAATAAGCACAAAAGGAATATACAAATACAACAACCACAAAAACAAAACAGTGTAGAGCTGTGTACGGGTTTGAAGGAAAGCCAGTGCTGAACAATGGAGACAGAGTCAGAGGTTTTACATGTGGTGACCACACTCCAACAAGGTGTCTTCCTCAAATCGATAATAGGGCCCAGTTTGGTCCCGGCTCTCAGCATGGTAGTGGGTGGGGAGTCAGCGGCTTTTGATTGCGAGACACTCCCCTGGGACACACTCATCAGCCAGTCAAAGAATCACAGCTGACCAATCCTTGGCTTCGATCCCCTGTGAACAACTCGGCAGCATGTCACAGGCAGAACGTCTGTCTCTCTCCTGCAAGCACACGCATGCATCCGAGAAGCCAATGACGGAATACTGTCCCTGCTACAGTGAGCAACAAGATCTGAAATGTGTGTGGATGGATTGACACTAGAGGTCCACTTGCAACGGTGGTGTTAACTTGAAAGATCAAGGCAGGGTTGAGCTGTGTTAATCTGCCTGTGCAGTTCGCTGTGAAGCCAAGTGCAACACCTGCCCACTGCCGGCTGTCACTGATGCAGTCAAGGGAGAACATGACTTGCGATGAAATCGGTAACACTGCACAGGAGAAATCATTGCTGATAAATAGGTGTGAATAGCATTTCAGAGAAGTAGCACCTCATTGAGTGTGGAGTGCTGACTCAGAGGGTGTCAAGACAAGAAGAACAAGAGGAAATAGTGGAGCTGATATTCACAGAGACAGCAAACTAAATGGCAGGCTAGCTATTGAATATGGCCGCGTAGTTCTGATTATGGCTGGGTATTTATTGAATATGGTGTGAAATTCAGTGAATTTAGCAGTGTAGTTCAGAATATGCCAATGCTGTTATTGAATATGTCTGGTAGTTATTGAATATGGTGTGCTATTCAGTGAATGTAGCAGTGTAGTTCAGAATATGCCAATGCTGTTATTGAATATGGCTGGTAGTTATTGAATATGGTGTGGTATTCAGTGAATGTAGCAGTGTAGTTCAGAATATGCCAATGCTGTTATTGAATATGGCTGGTAGTTATTGAATATAGTGTGGTATTCAGTGAATTTAGCAGTGTAGTTCAGAATATTCTGTTATTGAATATGGCTGGTAGTTATTGAATATGCCAGCGTAGTATTTGAAAATGCCAATGCTGCTATTAAGTATGGAAGAGTGGTTATTAAATGGAATCCAATAAAATCAATTTAAAAATCTATGACAAACTGTACTGTCAGTATATTCAGGGGAGGAAAATCCCAGCCAGGGCCCCCCCCCCCCCGGAACCCGACACGCCTGAGAGAGGAGGTGAGAAAGCAGAGGATTTCACTGAGGGAAGAAGGGACTTCTGAAAGCAGACATTAATTAGGAGCATTAAGTACAGGCTGGGGCAGAACGAGGATTTGTTACGAGAAACTCGTCTTCCTGTCAGGAACCAAGCAGGGCTCGCTGCTGAGTATGAGTGTGAGTGTGCGAGTGTGAGTGTGAATGTGAGTGTGAGTGTGAATGTGAGTGCGAGTGTGAGTATGAGTGCAAGTGCGAGTATGAGTGTGAATGTGAGTGTGAATGTGAGTGTGAGTGTGAATGTGAGTGTGAGTGTGAATGTGAGTGTGAATGTGAGTGTGAGTGTGAGTGTGCGAGTGTGCGAGTGTGCGAGTGTGAGTGTGAGTGTGAGTGTGAATGTGAGTGTGAGTGTGAGTGTGAATGTGAGTGTGAGTGTGAATGTGAGTGTGAGTGTGAGTGTGCGAGTGTGAGTGTGAGTGTGAATGTGAGTGTGAGTGTGAATGTGAGTGTGAGTTTGAGTGTGAGTGCGAGTGTGGGTATGAGTGTGAGTGTGCGAGTGTGAGTGCAAGTGCGAGTATGAGTGTGAGTGTGCGAGTGTGAGTGTGAATGTGAGTGTGAGTGTGAATGTGAGTGCGAGTGCGAGTGTGAGTGTGCGAATGTGAGTGTGAGTGCGAGTGCGAGTATGAGTGTGAGTGTGCGAGTGTGAGTGTGAATGTGAATGTGAGTGTGAGTGTGAGTGTGAATGTGAGTGTGAGTTTGAGTGCGAGTGTGAGTATGAGTGTGAGTGTGCGAGTGTGAGTGCGAGTAGGAGTGTGAGTGTGAGTGCAAGTGCGAGTATGAGTGTGAGTGTGTGAGTGTGAGTGTGAGTGTGAGTGTGAGTGTGAATGTGAATGTGAGTGTGAAAGTGAGTGTGAGTGTGAGTGTGAATGTGAGTGTGAGTGCGAGTGTGAGTGTGCGAGTGTGAGTGTGAATGTGAGGGTGAGTTTGAGTGCGAGTGTGAGTATGAGTGTGAGTGTGCGAGTGTGAGTGTGAGTGCAAGTGCGAGTAGGAGTGTGAGTGTGCGAGTGTGAGTGTGAATGTGAATGTGAGTGTGAGTGTGAATGTGAGTGTGAGTGTGAATGTGAGTGTGTGAGTGTGAGTGTGAATGTGAGTGTGAGTGTGAATGTGAGTGCGAGTGCGAGTGTGAGTGAGTATGAGTGTGAGTGTGCGAGTGTGAGTGCAAGTGCGAGTATGAGTGTGAGTGTGCGAGTGTGAATGTGAATGTGAGTGTGAGTGTGAATGTGAGTGTGAGTGTGAATGTGAGTGTGAGTGTGAGTGTGAGTGTGAGTGCGAGTGCGAGTGTGAGTATGAGTGCGAGTGTGAGTGTGAGTGCAAGTGCGAGTATGAGTGTGAGTGTGCGAGTGTGAGTGTGAATGTGAGTGTGAGTGCGAGTGCGAGTGCGAGTGTGAGTGTGAATTTGAGTGCGAGTGTGAGTATGAGTGTGAGTGTGCGAGTGTGAGTGTGAGTGCGAGTGTGAGTGTGAATGTGAGTGCGAGAGTGAGTATGAGTGTGAGTGCGAGTGTGAGTGTGAGTATTAGTGTGCGAGTGCGAGTGTGTGTGTGTGTGCGTGAGTGCGTATGTGTGCGTGAGAGTGTGTGTAAGTATGAGTGCGTGTGTGTGAGTGTGTGTGCATGAGTGTGTGAGTGCGTGTGCGTGAGTGTGTGTGAGTGCATTCATGCTTGTGTGTGTTGCAATGCAGACAGATAGACAGTGGCACTGCAGTGGCAAACAAACAGACAGACAGTGACACTACAATGGCAATGCAGACAGATAGACAGACAGTGGCAATACAATGGCAAGACAGACAGACAGAAAGACATTGATACTACAATGGCAACACAGACAGACAGGCAGACAGACAGACAGTGACACTACAATGGCAATGCAGACAGACAGACAGGGGCACTACAATGGCAATGCAGACAGACAGACAGGGGCACTACAATGGCAATGCAGACAGACAGGGGCACTACAATGGCAATGCAGACAGACAGTGGCACTTCAATGGCAATGCAGACAGACAGACTTTCACTGTATTTTTATTGTAATCTGTTAATGTTAGCGAGGGGGTCAGTAAATCTCACAGCAGGATCTCTACAGAATGATAAGATGCCGGTTAAAGATCTGCGGCTGTTTAATCGACTCCAGCTGCATTAGTAACAGTTCCAGGAACAATAAACAAAGCATGAATAAGAGAAGACATCAGGGATGATCTTCATTCAGCGACCATGTCATTAATAAGCAGAGGAATTCATTCCTGCTTTCCTTGTGTTCAGTGAGGTCCTCCTAGAACCTGGTTGGGAGACTTTCCCCTGACCTAGTTTTACAGAAAGCAACATTTCATAGTTTTTTTTTTTATTATTCTCACCAGAAACGATGTGGATTTAGCTTGAGGTTTCACACGTTACCAGTGAGGGGGAGCATTGTGAAAGCTTGCAGCCTAAAGCAGCACGAGAGAAAAAATGACCAGCTGTTCATATATTTTTTTTAAATCCTTGGAAACAGCTCCTCTTTAAACAAAAGACCTAATGAGTGTGTGTGTGAGTGTGTGCCGCTGTGTGTGAGTGTCAGTGTGTCATTATAAATGTGCCTCTGTACATGTGTCAGGCTGAATATGGGTGTGTCTTTGCACAGTTAGTGTTTGTGTAGCCATGGTTTATTTTCATAGAGTGCTCTTTCCTGCAGAATTCACCTCATTTCTGGTGTTGTTGGCAGCGCTCCTTAATGAGGGACAAAAAGATACATTTATCCAGCCTCACCACATTTTTAATTGGCTGCTTTAGCTGGTGGAGAAAAAGCTGTACCTCTGTGATTATAATGTGTGAAGGGAGAGGGAAATAGAGAGGCAGAGGAAAGTCAGAGGTGAGAGGGAGAGAGAGAGGGAAGAGAGAGGAGAGGGAGCGCAGAGAGGAGAGGGAGAGAGTTAGAGGACAGGAACAAGGAGAGAGGGAGAGGAGAAAGGGAGAGGAGAGAGAGAGGGATATGTAGTGAGGAGCGAGATAAATCAGTGTTTAACTTTGTGTTGCCTGGCAACCGGTTGGAGCGAAGGATACAGAAATAGCATTATCAGTCTGAGAGGAGCGTCTTTTAAAAACGACAGACGGGCAGCTGCAGGCTGGCTGGAGCTGCTTCAGTCCGCTGTGTCATTCATTAAGTAATACTTTAAAAAGTGCAGCAATTCCTATGAGTGAGTGTTTTGATAATGAATTGAGGTATTCCATAAGATTTGAGTTCCTCACACTGTATTTTATTCTTTTGAAATGATTTTCCAGGTGAAAAACCCAGTTTGCACAAGTGATACTCCTGCACACAACAACTGTTACAATCACAAACCCAATATACAATCCAGGCAGATCGCCAACATAGATGTATAACGGGTATCTCACATCCAGTTTATTACAGTGCAAAAATATTCAGACTTTCAACAGAAACCTGTTTGAATAGTGTAGCACCTGTACAGTGTTGTGCATGTGGTTCCTATTTTAATAAGAACCTGTCCACTGAACCCTCTCGCTCTGTCCCCTCCCCTCCCTGCTCACAGGTACAAGTCCAATGAGGAGTATGTGTATGTGCGCGGGCGAGGCCGTGGGAAGTACGTGTGTGAGGAGTGTGGGATCCGCTGTAAGAAGCCCAGCATGTTGAAGAAACACATCCGCACACACACCGACGTGCGGCCATACGTCTGCAAACACTGCAACTTTGCCTTCAAAACCAAAGGTAAGGCAAGCAGTACCTCACAGGCTTCACAATGGAAATGCTTTAGCTGAGCTGAGCTGAGCTTAATTTAATTGAGTTGAGTAGAATTGAGCTGAGCTGAATTGAATTGAATTGAGCTGAGCTGAGCTCAGATGAGTTGAACTGTCGAGTCGAGTTGAACTGTATTGAGTTGAGTTAAACTCTCTTTTTCCCTCGCTTCTTTACTCTCTCCCTCCCTCCCTTGCTCCTATAGGAACAATTCAATAATGTATCATTTAATGTTTATCTGGGTTGATTAGTTCTCTTACTAACAACATTTAATTGACTTGTTACAAAGATCGAGGATTTACTATGAACACACATTCACACGCAGACACAAGGAATGTTTAATCAACAGTAGTATTTTATTAAATACACAAATAATAAACAGAAATCAGAAAAGACAGAAAGTAAATGTCTTAGTCTCTAAGCACAGAACACAAGTCAAGAACTCTCACTGCCTTAACTTGACTAGCAGGCAATTGAAATATGACACGGCCTGTCTCCTCACACACCAGCAGCAGCTTCAACAGCAAGCAGGCTGTGACGTAGCGACTCGCTCGCTCACACACACACACCCACATGTAAGCACAGAGTAAATCTGAGATAATGTAGACAATCTTAGAATATATCACATTCAGCTTATTAATGGTATATAGAGTAAGTATATTGCAAGTTTACTTTTAAAGAAATTCTTCATACAACAATATGAGGTAGATTACTTATAGTTACTTCATCAAGTTTCACTAAAATTTATTTCACACGCAAAGTGTGCATACTAAATAATTAACAGTTATGCTATGTGAATGTGTTACAATTCATTCATTTAGTTCCATGAAAGGAAATTGCAACTGGAATTATACTCAACAGTTCCTTGAAGCTTAGACTTTTGGTCCGCTGTTTTGGAAACTCAATCTGTTGAAGTGTCCAGTACAAAAAGCTCTCCTCTCACAATTAAGTCTTCAATCCCACTTTGGATCAGACTCGGCAACAAAGCTTTCAATTCTCGATAGAATCAACAAACAGCTGCAACAAAGTCTTCAGTCCTCGGTATAGGATCCACAACAGTGCCCGTCCGCTCTGTCCTCTTTGTTGAATCTTTTAGCTACGCAGGTAGCAGGGCACAGTTTCTTTTGGATACTGTGGTTTTAGGTGTACAGCAGACCCAGACTGGTTTGTCTGATAACAGTCACTGTAAGTTTTATGGCAGTCCTCTAGCCGGGCCTCCGTCTCGTTGCTTGTGGTCGTTGACTCGCTTGCAGCTTGCTTCCTCGTCTTAGGTCCGTTTTTAGGCAGAGTCCCGGAGTTGCAGCTTTGCTTAGCAGAGTGACAGCACCTTGTTTAGCATTCGATATGGAGCGCAAAATGTTGAGTTTTGCTTGGATATTTATAGTTTTTTCACTCTGCTGAGTAGCTGCTTTCATGAGATCATTTGTGTATCTTGCCTCTTTAACTCCCAGTCCTTTGATGTTTTAATGTCCTTTTCCACTGGGACATCACTAGTTTATGTCTTCCTTTCGTCAAAACGATTGTTGTTGCACGTGTGAATTATCTGTACATAATTCAACTGTCCGCTCAGCCTAATCCAGTCCAGGCGCCGGTCCTCTAATCAGTAGGTCCCATAGTTCAGTCTGTTGGCCCCCTTCTCAAGACACAGCAGTTTATTCTCAAGACACAGTTTCATTAATGAATCCAGTTACATTTCTAATACACATTCATGTATTATCATATTCAGGGAATATGTCCCACACTCCCTCCCTCCCCCACCCCTCTCCCTCTCCTCGTCTCCCTCACTACCTTAATCTCTTACATTGAGCTGAGCTGAGTTGAAGTGCAGTGAGAGGGGTCGCTTCATGCCTGTCTGTCTCTCCGCAGGGAACCTGACGAAACACATGAAGTCGAAGGCTCATGGGAAGAAGTGCCAGGAGATGGGCATGTCCAGCTCTTCCCTCGACGAGCTGGAGGCAGAGGAAGGAGGTTTGTGGCAGTCATTTATTTCTCATTCTGATAGTGGAGGCAGGTTTGTGGAGGAGTCTTGTGTGAGTGACCTGGCTAGGACAGCGCCTCAGCTCTGAGCACTAGCGCTCCCTCTCTCTCTCTCTCTCTCTCTCTCTCTCTCTCTCTCTCTCTCTCTCTCTCTCTCTCTCTCTCTCTCTCTCCCTCTCTCTCTCTCTCTCTCTCTCTCTCTCTCTCTCTCTCTCTCTCTCTCTCTCTCTCTCTCTCCCTCTCTCTCTCTCTCTCTCACTCCTTTACTCTCTCTCCCCTCGCTCCCTGTCACCCTCTCTCTCTCTGTTGCTTCCTCACATGCTGTCCCTCTCTTCCTCACACGCTGTCCCTCTCTTCCTCACACTCTCTCCCTCCATCTCTCCCTCTCTCCCACACTCTCCCTCACACTTGTTGGGAAGGGGTGGGGGGGACAGCCAAACGATTAGGGAATGATTGTGAGAGAGGGCCAGTGGGAACAGAGTACGTCAGACAGGCTGTCCTCTGAAGAGTCTTGACTCGCTGTGACTAGTATGTGAGTTAATCAGAGTGGTGTCCTGGAAAAGGAACAGTGAATTCCTCATTGCTCACTTTGCTATGCTTCTATAAAGGGGGGGAATAAACCATCAGCAGTTAATATTACACTTGCTCCCTGCCGTGTTAGTTGACAAGCTGTTCTGCGCATGGTGGGCGAGCGACTGAAGCACAATACATCAAAGAGTTCTGCTGTTAAAGGGATACTCAGGCTCCTCAGACAGCCTCCACATTACTGTGAACTGTAAGAATAGCACTGCGATTGACTGCTGTCTGCCGCCTCCTCACAGACTCAATCAGTGAAGCAAGGCTGGAAGAGCCAAGGCCATCCTCCATTCAGCAGCTTCATTCACAAACTGAGACGGTTCTGTGAATGAAACAGAAGCTGGCTGATTTTATTTTGCTGGAAACTCTTTTTGTTTTTTTTTAATACATATACCTTATTATTAGCCTGTACTTGCATTTTCAAAGGGTATTCTCACAATGATGCGGGCGTCCAGTCAATTAATCTGAACAAGGATGGAAATACTGCCACTGTTTGAAAATCAAACATCTCCAATATATTTAAGTGTGTAGCAATCTGTAAAAGCCTCTTTCCATTATTTTAACAAGAGCAGTAGTGAGATCCACAGAGTGGCGTCTGGCCCCTGTTTTGCACTGTACAGGATCTACAGCACTGTCTTTACTGCATGGTGAGTGGCCCTCACCTGGAGGACGACTCACACCTTCTTTATCACATGTCCCTGTGAGCAGGGTGAGCAGTGACATTCCCACTGCCCAGGTAGCTGGCCCTGGCTGGCTGCACTGGCATGCATGTGTCCTTGATGCCCTTTGAGTTGCTGCTGTGTGCTCCCATGAGCCTCCTGGGTCCTGTTGGAAGGGGAGTTCCCACGCTCCACTCTTGTGCTGGAGTGCTGGGGGGAGGCTCTCCAGCCATCTGGCCTGTCTTGCATTCCTGCTCCGTCCCAGTCATTTTAGAGCTGGACAGTGAAAGCTGGAGCAGTTGTTTAGTGTTGTCTGCTAAACACAGACACAACACATGGGACTGATAGCAAAAACAGCAGTGGAGTTTCCTTTCTGACTTGACCACTCCACCACCTCCTCTGCTTTCTCGATGAACACAATCGACTCTCCTGCTCCTCTGTTGTTGTTTATAATGTAATTCTCTCCTCTCTCCTCTCTCCTCTCCTCTCCTGTCTCCCCTCTCCTTTCTTCTCTCTCCTTTCTCCTCTCTCCTCTCCTCTCCTGTTTATAATGTCATTCTGTGCGCTCTCATGTCCTCTATCCTCTCTCTCCTCTCTCCTCTTCTCTCCTGTACTGTTTATAATGTTATTCTCTGCTCTCTCCTCTCCTCTATCCTCTCTCCTCCCTATCTCTTCTTTCCCCTGTCCTCTCCTCTCCTCTCCTGTTTATGTTAGTCTCTGCTCTCCTCTCTCCTCTCTCTCTCCTCTCCTGTCCTGTTATTTTTGTTATTCTCTGCTCTCTCCTCTCCTCTATACTCTCTCCTCCCTATCTCTCCTCTGCCCTCTGCTCTCCTCTCCTGTTTGTTATTCTCTGCTCTCTCCTCTATCCTCTCTCATATCTCTCTCCTCTCTCCTGTCCTCTCTCCTATCCTGTTTGTTATTCTCTGCTCTCTCCCCTCTCATCTCCTCTCTCCTCTCCTCTACTGTTTATAATGTTATTCTCTGCTCTCTCCTCCCCTCTATCCTCTCTCCTCCCTGTCTCTCCTCTCTCCTCTCCTCTCTCCTCTCCTGTTTATAATGTTATTCTCTGCTCTCTCCTCTCCTGTTTATAATGTTATTCTCTGCTCTCTCCTCTCCTGTTTCTCATGTTATTCTCTGCTCTCTCCTCTCCTGTTTATAGTGTTATTCTCTGCTCTCTCCTCTCTTCTCCTCTATCCTCTCTCCTCTCCTGTTTATAATGTTATTCTCTTGCAGGCCCTGGTGGTTCCGAGGAGCAGGATGATCACCAGTTCTCGGACGTGGACGACTCTGAGGACTCCGAAGAGAACGAGGATGAAGAGGAGGAGGAGGAGGAAGAGGAAGAGGAGGAGTCTCACGAGGAGCCGCCCTCCTCCGTCTCCCCTGACAACAGACATTCCAGCCCCCGGGAGAGGGAGCCCACAGCCAGGCCGCCCGACTACCTTTCGCCTCGGAGACACTGGCCCTCGGGCCGCGAGGCCTCACCGGGCAGCAAGAGGGCACTGTTCTCCCGCCGGCACTTGGAGGCCTCTCCCCTGCGCTGCCTGTCCCCGAGCAGGGAGGATCTCTCCTCTCCCAGCCGGCACCTCTCCCCGGGGCCCGAGAGGGGTCCCTCCCCCTTCCGGCCACGCTCCCCGGGCAACCCGTCGCCACGACGACTGCATTCTTCTATCGTCACGGAGACGGCGGCCTTGTGGTATGAGAGGGCTCACTGCTCTTCCTCCTTCACTGTCCAGCTGAGCACAGAGTGGGTGAGTCACAGCCTCAGTGCACAGACAGCTGCTAGGGCTGCTCAATTCCGCTTCATTCCCGAGATGTTAACCCTGTTTAAACAATTCAACTTGAACATATTGGGATATGCCCTCCATTACTATTTTATAAATTACACAAACATCTATCTGTGTATGAGCCTGGATGGGTCAAGCATGGCCTGCACTGTACACTTACCACTGTGTAAACACTAAGGCTGACATCTATATTTAAAACGATTTGGCTAACGATTCCATATTTATATTTAAAATCCAGAACAGTTTTTTTTGTTTTGTTTTAATTCTTTTTATAGAATTTAATTTTTTATAAAAACACAGCAGAGAAAAAACAAACACCCTAAAGTGGGTAAATATTATATATGGAACAGCAGCAGATTCTCACCCCACCTTCACTACACCCATATCACTGACCCATCAAACAGGACTCTACACTCTACACCCATACCACTCTCCCATACCTGACCCATCAAACAGGACTCCACACTCTACACCCATACCACTCTCCCATACCTGACCCATCAAACAGAACTTCACTACACCCATATCATTCTCCCATACCTGACCCATCAAACAGGACTCCACACTCTACACCCATACCACTCTCCCATACCTGACCCATCAAACAGAACTTCACTACACCCATATCATTCTCCCATACCTGACCCATCAAACAGGACTCCACACTCTACACCCATACCACTCTCCCATACCTGATCTATCAAACAGGACTTCACTACACCCATACCACTCTCCCATACCTGACCCATCAAACAGGACTCCACACTCTACACCCATACCACTCTCCCATACCTGACCCATCAAACAGAACTTCACTACACCCATACCACTCTCCCATACCTGACCCATCAAACAGAACTTCACTACACCCATACCACTCTCCCATACCTGATCTATCAAACAGGACTTCACTACACCCATACCACTCTCCCATACCTGACCCATCAAACAGAACTTCACTACACCCATACCACTCTCCCATACCTGATCTATCAAACAGGACTTCACTACACCCATACCACTCTCCCATACCTGACCCATCAAACAGAACTTCACTACACCCATACCACTCTCCCATACCTGACCCATCAAACAGGACTCCACACTCTACACCCATACCACTCTCCCATACCTGACCCATCAAACAGGACTTCACTACACCCATACCACTCTCCCATACCTGACCCATCAAACAGAACTTCACTACACCCATACCACTCTCCCATACCTGATCTATCAAACAGGACTTCACTACACCCATACCACTCTCCCATACCTGGCCCATCAAACAGGACTTCACTACACCCATACCACTCTCCCATACCTGACCCATCAAACAGAACTTCACTACACCCATACCACTCTCCCATACCTGACCCATCAAACAGGATTTCACTACACCCATACCACTCTCCCATACCTGACCCATCAAACAGGATTTCACTACACCCATACCACTCTCCCATACCTGACCCATCAAACAGGACTCCACACTCTACACCCATACCACTCTCCCATACCTGACGCATCAAACAGAACTTCACTACACCCATACCACTCTCCCATACCTGATCTATCAAACAGAACTTCACTACACCCATACCACTCTCCCATACCTGACCCATCAAACAGAACTTCACTACACCCATACCACTCTCCCATACCTGATCTATCAAACAGGACTTCACTACACCCATACCACTCTCCCATACCTGACCCATCAAACAGAACTTCACTACACCCATACCACTCTCCCATACCTGACCCATCAAACAGGACTCCACACTCTACACCCATACCACTCTCCCATACCTGACCCATCAAACAGGACTTCACTACACCCATACCACTCTCCCATACCTGACCCATCAAACAGAACTTCACTACACCCATACCACTCTCCCATACCTGATCTATCAAACAGGACTTCACTACACCCATACCACTCTCCCATACCTGACCCATCAAACAGGACTTCACTACACCCATACCACTCTCCCATACCTGACCCATCAAACAGAACTTCACTACACCCATACCACTCTCCCATACCTGACCCATCAAACAGGATTTCACTACACCCATACCACTCTCCCATACCTGACCCATCAAACAGGACTCCACACTCTACACCCATACCACTCTCCCATATCTGACCCATCAAACAGGATTTCACTACACCCATACCACTCTCCCATACCTGACCCATCAAACAGGACTCCACACTCTACACCCATACCACTCTCCCATACCTGACGCATCAAACAGAACTTCACTACACCCATACCACTCTCCCATACCTGACCCATCAAACAGAACTTCACTACACCCATACCACTCTCCCATACCTGACGCATCAAACAGAACTTCACTACACCCATACCACTCTCCCATACCTGACCCATCAAACAGAACTTCACTACACCCATACCACTCTCCCATACCTGACCCATCAAACAGAACTTCACTACACCCATACCACTCTCCCATACCTGACGCATCAAACAGAACTTCACTACACCCATATCACTCTCCCATACCTGAACCCTCAGACAGGACTTCACTACACCCATACCACCCTCCCATACCTGACCCATCAAACAGGACTCCACACTCTACACCCATACCACTCTCCCATACCTGATCTATCAAACAGGACTTCACACTCTACACCCATACCACTCTCCCATACCTGACCCATCAAACAGAACTTCACTACACCCATACCACTCTCCCATACCTGACCCATCAAACAGGACTCCACACTCTACACCCATACCACTCTCCCATACCTGAACCCTCAAACAGGACTTCACTACACCCATACCACTCCCCCATACCTGATCTATCAAACAGGACTTCACTACACCCACACCACTCTCCCATACCTGACCCATCAAACAGGACTTCACACTCTACACCCATACCACTCTCCCATACCTGACCCACCAAACAGGACTTCACTACACCCATACCACTCTCCCATACCTGACCCATCAAACAGGATTTCACTACACCCATACCACTCTCCCATACCTGACCCATCAATCAGAACTTCACTACACCCATACCACTCTCCCATACCTGACCCATCAAACAGAACTCCACACTCTACACCCATACCACTCTCCCATACCTGACCCATCAAACAGGACTTCACTACACCCATACCACTCTCCCATACCTGACCCATCAAACAGGACTTCACTACACCCATACCACTCTCCCATACCTGACCCATCAAACAGGACTTCACCACACCCATACCACTCTCCCATACCTGATCTATCAAACAGGACTCCACACTCTACACCCATACCACTCTCCCATACCTGACCCATCAAACAGGACTTCACTACACCCATACCACTCTCCCATACCTGAACCCTCAAACAGGACTCCACTACACCCATACCACTCTCCCATACCTGAACCATCAAACAGGACTCCACTACACCCATACCACTCTCCCATACCTGAACCATCAAACAGGACTTCACTACACCCATACCACTCTCCCATACCTGACCCATCAAACAGGACTTCACTACACCCATACCACTCTCCCATACCTGATCTATCAAACAGGACTCCAACTCTACACCCATACCACTCTCCCATACCTGACCCATCAAACAGGACTTCACTACACCCATACCACTCTCCCATACCTGAACCATCAAACAGGACTCCACACTCTACACCCATACCACTCTCCCATACCTGATCTATCAAACAGGACTTCACACTCTACACCCATACCACTCTCCCATACCTGACCCATCAAACAGAACTTCAGTACACCCATACCACTCTCCCATACCTGAACCCTCAAACAGGACTTCACTACACCCATACCACTCTCCCATACCTGACCCATCAAACAGGACTCCACACTCTACACCCATACCACTCTCTCATACCTGAACCCTCAAACAGGACTTCACTACACCCATACCACTCCCCCATACCTGATCTATCAAACAGGACTTCACTACACCCATACCTGACCCATCAAACAGGATTTCACTACATCCATACCACTCTCCCATACCTGACCCATCAAACAGAACTTCACACTCTACACCCATACCACTCTCCCATACCTGATCTATCAAACAGGACTTCACTACACCCATACCACTCCCATACCTGACCCATCAAACAGGACTTCACTTGAATAGCATATATTGTGAGAAGTGTTGAATTTAAATCAAGGGAAGTAATGTTAAAACTTTACAATGCATTAGTAAGACCTCAACTAGAATATTGTGTTCAGTTCTGGTCACCTCGCTACAAAAAGGATATTGCTGCTCTAGAAAGAGTGCAAAGAAGAGCGACCAGAATTATCCCGGGTTTAAAAGGCATGTTGTATGCAGACAGGCTAAAAGAATTGAATCTATTCAGACTTGAACAAAGAAGACTACGTGGCGATCTGATTCAAACATTCAAAATCCTAAAAGGTACAGACAATGTCGACCCAGGGGACTTTTTTGACCTGAAAAAAGAAACAAGGACCAGGGGTCACAAATGGAGATTAGATAAAGGGGCATTCAGAACAGAAAATAGGAGGCACTTTTTTACACAGAGAATTGTGAGGGTCTGGAACCAACTCCCCAGTAATGTTGTTGAAGCAGATCCTTGGGATCCTTCAAGAAGCTGCTTGATGAGATTCTGGGATCAATAAGCTACTAACAACCAAACGAGCAAGATGGGCTGAATGGCCTCCTCTCGTTTGTAAACTTTCTTTTGTTCTTATGTTCTTATAGTAAAGTATAGTGCCAGCATGGCAAAGTATAGGTAAGCGTAGCAAAAAGCAGAGAGGTGTGGTAAAGCAAACAGCAAAGTAAACTGTGGTAAATGCAAAGTATAACCATGGAAAAATTGCAGTATTGTAAGCCACATAAACAACGAGGAACAAAGTCAAATATATAGACTTATCCAGAACTCATTCTAATACCAACCATTTGCAAACAAACAGGCCTGATCTACCATCCTGTAAACAGAAAATAAATAATTATTTGCAGAATTAAATGGAGTGTTCAGTGGCCTATGAGCATTGACATGAATTTGGAAACACAGAAGGTAATTATCTCAATGATTACATTAGATATACTATTGTAGTAATGAACCGGTTTTTATTAGATATACTATTGTAGTAATGAACCGGTTTTTATTAAATGTATTTAAATCATTTCTGTTTGTTTCCTGCAGAAGCCTGTGCAGAGGGAGGACTGCACCCCCTTCCCCCCAACTCCCAGACCCTCCCACTCTTCAGGGGAGTCCCCTGGCCAGCATGTCTTCAGCCACCTCCCCCTTCACTCCCAGCAGCTGGCCAGGACCCCCTACCTCATGATCCCGATCGGGGGGATCCAGATGGTGCAGACGCGGCTAAACCTTGGGGGGCTGGAGCCCAGGAAGAAGAGCCCCTCTCCGGGTAGTGCCAGGGAGAGAGGCCCCCTCACACCAGAGGAATACAGGGTACACAAACCGGACAGCGGGACAAGCCTGTCCAGCTACGCGCCCTCTGAACCGCCCTCGCGGTCCGGAGGAGGAGGAGGAGGAGGTGGACAGGCCCAGGAGAAGGGCACTAAGCAATATGGCAGCTCACGCACTTACCCCCAAACTAGCACTTTGGTCTCTGAGTCTGGCGCAGTGACTCCAGACAGAAGCAGCCTGTCTGAACCGTCTCCCAGCCAGCTGGTTCACCACCCCATGCACAGGAGGAGGAACCTTTCTGGTGAACCGGCGTTGCAGGCAGGACGACAGAGGAGGCGCGCACCTGACATGGCAGGAAGTAGTACCAGCAGTGCAGTTCAGGACGAGGACGACAAAACAGGAAGCACTTCCCAATCCCCGCCCCCTGATTCACAGTGATGTCTGCAATCGATAGACCTTGTGTTTGTTTGTTTGTTTTTTTTACACTTTCCGACACTATTTTTTTCTTCTGCTGGAGCCAGTTTAGGATTACAATAAGACATCCTTGGGCTTTCTATTTCTCTCTCTCTCTCTCTCTCTCTCTCTCTCTCTCTCTCTCTCTCTCTCTCTCTCATATCTATATAGATATATTTAAATATATATATATATATATATATATATGAATATATTTGTAAATGACCAAATTAATTACGGAAAGCAAAATAATAATTCCTACTTCGTTTGTCCATGTCCAGTATTACTCAAATGTACAGTTTTTTGTGCCTTTTCTGTACCAGGTTTGTTGCTTGAAATGTAGAAAAAAAATGTTTTAAGGCTGTGAATTTTTTCAGATTTTTAGTGTACGGGAGGTCGGGTGGTTCTGTTATATTGGGGGGGGGGGGGGTCGGGTGGCTCTGTTGTATGGTGGGGGGGTTGGGTGGTTCTGTTGTATGGGGGACAGTGATTTTTCAGTCTTTTTGCCGTTTTATGATGAGTCAGGGTGGGTTATGGGTGGGCAAGGGATCATCTAAAGAAAAGCTGAAGCTTTGCAAAGATAATGCACTGAAGACATATTTTTTATATTAATACAATTTAGAACTTAAGTCTGTGTACAGATATGAAGTCTATGGTCCATATTTATTGCCGTATTTAACTTTATTAAACTGCTTCTGTTTTCTTTTTTTTCTTTTTTAAACATGCTGTTATCTTTGTTACTCGCCTGCATGTTTTTTTTATTTTTTTTAATAAAGTTCTTATGACTTGAAACAAAGGATACTGGGAAAGAGTCAGTTGTCTGAAGTTTTTGCAGAGTGTATTTCTAGTTTATAAATCAATAAAACTACATCAGACTTTTCTGAAAGGTTGTACTGATCCAATCATCATGTGTGTTTCCTGGGTATCTGAACATCATACAGGCAGTGGGGCTACGGAGGCATCGACCATTCATGTTGTAACAAGAGGCAACTGTAACAGATTACAAACAGAGAAGGTGGCAAATCTGATGTTCTAATTAAATCCCAAATGAGTGAGAAACATAGAGCTGCTAGAAGAGGAGAGGGGAGTGTCAGCACTGCTCGGCTCAGCAATCCTCCTCACTCTCTTCTACTTTTTTCCTACAAATGTTGTTTTCATTTCTGAAACAATCCATGGTACTGCCAGTTACTAAGCAACCAAAACATCAGTAAGCCTGGCAGGAGTTCAGAGACATGATTTCTGAATGAACAGCAGCAGGTAGAGCCGAGGAGAGTGTCAGCTGAGAGTCGGGAGGGTTGACGTGATTTCTGAATGAACAGCAGCAGGTAGAGCCGAGGAGAGTGTCAGCTGAGAGTCGAGAGGGTTGACGTGATTTCTGAATGAACAGCAGCAGGTAGAGCCGAGGAGCGTGTCAGCTGAGAGTCGAGAGGGTTGACGTGATTTCTGAATGAACAGCAGCAGGTAGAGCCGAGGAGCGTGTCAGCTGAGAGTCGAGAGGGTTGACGTGATTTCTGAATGAACAGCAGCAGGTAGAGCCGAGGAGCGTGTCAGCTGAGAGTCGGGAGGGTTGACGTGATTTCTGAATGAACAGCAGCAGGTAGAGCCGAGGAGAGTGTCAGCTGAGAGTCGGGAGGGTTGACGTGATTTCTGAATGAACAGCAGCAGGTAGAGCCGAGGAGAGTGTCAGCTGAGAGTCGGGAGGGTTGATGTGATTTCTGAATGAACAGCAGCAGGTAGAGCCGAGGAGAGTGTCAGCTGAGAGTCGAGAGGGTTGACGTGATTTCTGAATGAACAGCAGCAGGTAGAGCCGAGGAGAGTGTCAGCTGAGAGTCGGGAGGGTTAATGTGATTTCTGAATGAACAGCAGCAGGTAGAGCCGGGGAGCGTGTCAGCTGAGAGTCGGGAGGGTTGATGTGATTTCTGAATGAACAGCAGCAGGTAGAGCCGGGGAGCGTGTCAGCTGAGAGTCGGCAGTGGTTCCCGGTATCCAGGGGTCTGGGTGTAGGACTTAAGAGACGTAAGAAAAGTTATTGAAAGAGATCTGCCTTGAAGCCATTCTGAAATTATCTTTCAAGGGAGGAGTCTTAATTGAACGCTCCACAGTCCTCGAGTAATAAGAATTCTCAGCGTGCTTGTTCTGGGAGCTGAAGTTTTCTGTTGCTCCGGATTCAGGTGATTTCAATCATGGAAAGTGTTGTATCTGCATAACAACTTTCCATAACACTGTGACTAGGGGGCAGGGCCACTACGACCATTTAATGTGACCTGTCTGCAAGGAGTTTGGGAGGAGAATTAATCCACAGTTAAAATCATTGCATGTGACATCAGGAATCAGGTCAGTGTTGCTTATGGAATGAAGCACCTGCCAACCAATCACCCGTCAGCCCTTTCTGAGAGTTTATAAGCTCTGCAGTTTTGTTTTTCCGATCACAACTGAATCTATTATCTTTGATAGCTCTTACATATTATAAGGTGCTTTCCAGGGATGTGTAACAGATTGATCAGTGATGTAAGTGTGTGTTTGTGACAGAAACACAATGATTCTTGGTGGTAAATCTCCCTCCCGACCTGTGAGGGCGCTAAGTACAGGTAACCTACAGGTAACCAGGGACAGAGGCAGATTAGATAAGTTCCTGCTTCTAGTAATTTTAACTAACTACATTTGGTGACATTGTAAGGTGGTGTTTGAATTGGCTGAGTTAGTGTGTGAGTAGTACCAGGTGAGTGGCTAAATTGATTAGCAGTTGATTTTGCTATTTGATTGGTTTCCACACAGTTTAGTTGGTTCTTTTGCCAAGCAGGTGTAACATTTAATCAAGCAGCTTATTTCGGCGCCAGCACGAAGCGCCAGCAAACTGAAGAGCCTCAACAAAAGAGCCGGGAGTCTAGCTGTGGGAGTCTAGCAAGGGGAGGCCTGCGCTGAGACGCTGTTCGACTAGATCCGAACCTAACGGACCTCTAGAAGAAGCTATCTACTAGTCAGGTCTGTACCCTCCACCCTACTGCTCCTACTGTGCCTTTTGTCTTGCTTGTCCTGCTATGACTGTCTCTCACATCCCTGTTCTGTCCTCCCGTCCTCGTCCTCTGCCCTCCCTCCGCTGCTGCTCCTCCAACCCCTCTAACCTCATTTCTCTGCCTCTCCCCCCCTCCCGCACACTCTCTGGTGCACTCTGGAACTGTCACTCTTCTGCTAACAAAGCTGATTTCATCTCTGCCTTTGCCTCCCACCTCTCGCTCGATTTCCTTGCTCTCACTGAAACCTGGCTATCCCCTGATAACACTGTTACTCCTGCTGCCCTGTCCTCTCTCTACGTCCTGTCCCATACCCCGCGTCTCACTGGACGGGGAGGTGGGACGGGTCTTCTCCTCTCTCTCTCCTTACTCTTTTCTGTCCCCTCCGATCTCACCTCACTCTCTGTCAATACCTTTGAATTTCATGCAGTCCAACTAACCCTGTCAACTCCTGCTCATTGTCCTGTACCGCCCCCCTGGGCCTCTCACTCACTTTCTGGATGAACTCGACTATCTACTCTCCTCCCTCCCCTCTCTGTCTACCCCGACTGTCCTGTTGGGTGACTTCAACATCCATCTCTCCAACCCCAGCCACTCTGCTGGATTCCTCCCTCTCCTTCACTCCTTCGACTTCTGTCTCTCTCCGTCCCCTCCTACCCACAAAGCTGGCCGTCAACTGGACCTCACCTTCTCCAGGGCCTGCTGCCCCTCCACCCTCTCTGTCACCCCCCTGGACCTCTCTGATCACTATTTCATCTCTTTTTCTCTGTCTCTCCCCCCTCTCCCTGCTCCTCCTACCCCCATTATCACCTCTCGCCGTAACCTCCGCTCTCTCCCCCTCTGTCCTTGCCTCCACTGCTCTCTCTCACCTCCCTCCTATCGACTCCTTCTTGCAACTCTCCGTAGACTCTGCTACCTCCACCCTCTTCTCCTCACTCACCTCCTCCCTCAACTCCCTCTGTCCCCTCACCTCCCGACCTGCTCGCCCCTCCCCTCCCCATCCCTGGCTCTCCTCTGCGCTCCGCTCGGCAAGAATCACACTGCGATCTGCTGAAAAGAAATGGAAGAGAACCAAACTCCCTGCTGCCCTAGACCTTTACCGCACTCTCCTCTCCTCCTTCTCCTCTACTCTCTCCTCTGCTAAATGTGCTTATTTCCAATCTGTAATCCAAGCCTCCACTAACAACCCACGTAAACTATTCTCTACCTTCTCCTCCCTCCTAAACCCTCCCCCCTCCTCCTCCCTCCTCTATCTCCCCTGATGACTTTGCCTCCTTCTTCTCTTCTAAAATCTCAGATATCCACAAACTCTTTAACACCTCTCCGTCCCCCGCACCCCCTCCTGCTCCAACCCCTACACCCACTACATCCCCTACTAACTCGCCCTCCTTCTCCACCTTCTTGCCCCTCTCAGACTCTGACCTCTCCTCCCTGCTCCAGGGTCACAAACCCACCACGTGTGCCCTGGACCCCCTCCCCACTCACCTCTTTCAAGCTGCTGCTCCTGCTCTACTCCCCTTCATCTCCTCCCTCCTCAACACCTCTCTACTTTCTGGTATCTTTACCTCTGCCTTCAAAAAAGCCTCTATCACTCCCCTCCTCAAAAAACCTACCCTCGACCCTACCTCCCTCCAGAGCTACCGTCCTGTCTCCCTCCTACCCTTCCTCTCCAAAACCCTCGAGCGGACTGTACACCGCCAGCTCTCTGCTTTCCTGTCCAACCACTCTCTGCTTGACCCTCTCCAATCTGGCTTCCGCTCTGCCCACTCCACTGAAACCGCCCTCCTGTCTGTCACCAACTCACTTAAGTGTGCCCGAGCTGCCTCTCTCTCCTCTGTCCTAATTCTCCTCGACCTCTCTGCTGCCTTTGACACTGTTGATCACTCTATTCTACTATCATCTCTTGCTGACCTGGGGATCTCTGGCACTGCTCTGGCCTGGTTCTCCTCCTACCTCTCCAACCGCACTTACCAGGTAACCTGGCGTGGAGCAACCTCCACACCTCACCCTCTCTTAACTGGAGTCCCCCAAGGGTCAGTCTTGGGTCCTCTCCTGTTCTCTCTCTACACCCGCTCCCTGGGCCCCCTCATCGCATCCTATGGTTTCTCATACCATTTCTATGCTGATGATGCTCAGATTTTCCTCTCCTTCCCCACCTCTGACTCCACCATCTCCTCCCGTATCTCTACCTGTCTGCTATTTCCTCCTGGATGCACTCGCATCACCTCAAACTCAACCTCTCTAAATCTGACCTCCTTTTCTTTCCCTCCTCCTCCCCCTCCTCTGATCTCTCTATCTCTGTTCCTCTGGAATCTACCACACTCTCTCCCTCTCCCTCAGCTAAGAACCTTGGAGTCACCCTGCACCCCTGCCTCTCTTATTCCCAGCACATCTCCACTCTGGCATGCACTTGCCGATTCTTCCTGAGCAACATCCGAAGAATCCGACCCTTCCTCACCAACTATGCTACCCAGCTCCTGGTCCAGGCCCTGGTACTCTCCCGCCTAGACTACTGCAACTCCCTCCTGGCTGGCCTCCCTGCATCCGCCACCCGTCCGCTCCAGCTCATCCAGAACTCTGCTGCCCGCCTGGTGTTCTCTCTGCCTCGCTTCGCCCACGCTACTCCACTACTCCGCTCGCTCCACTGGCTCCCGATCACCGCTCGCATCCAGTTCAAGACTCTTGTACTAGCCTACAGATGCCTTGACCAGACTGCACCCAGCTACCTCCAGACCCTCATCTCTCCCTACACCCCCACTCGACCTCTCCGCTCCGCCTGCACTAGAAGACTAGCTCTACCTCCGCTACACTCCCCTGCCTCCAGAGCCCGCTCCTTCTCCACCCTTGCTCCACAGTGGTGGAATGACCTTCCTACAGATGTCAGGACTGCCCAGTCCCTGACCACATTCCGGCGCCTCCTTAAGACTCACCTCTTCAAAGAGCACCTGTAGAACTCCTCTGTTTGTATCCTGGGACACTATCACCCTTCATGTAAATGTGCTTTATTTTGCTCTTATCTGCCCCCTATTTTACTGCATTTAATCCTGTACTTCAGAATACTGTGATCTGCCAAGTGTTTAACCTGTAGTACTTTGTATTTAATCATATCCTGATGTAACTATCACTATTTAATCATATCCTGATGTAACTATCACTATTATCTGCTGTATTATTGAATTGTGGTTTGTCACACTTATACTTTGCTTGAACAAAAGTTATTGTATTTCTTGCTCTTATTGTATTACTTGTATTGTAACACTTGAAATGTATTTGCTTACGATTGTAAGTCGCCCTGGATAAGGGCGTCTGCTAAGAAATAAATAATAATAATAATAATAATAATAAGTAGCAAGGACCGAGTACCTTGGACTTTTTGGCCTGACAATTAATTCCACGGGTTAAAAGGAAGTCAGTCATCTAGGAAGAGGATGGAGCTTCGATACAGGAATGCATTGACCCGGAAGGGAAATGATGTGACAGCCATGGATTGGAGGAGTGGCTGTAATCGTTTACCAAGGGGTCATGTATGACGGTATATTAAGGGGACGAAGCGACGTGATCAGTTCCTTCGCTTTGGTTAAAAAGTAAATAACCGTTCATGAATGTTTATTTGTTTTTGTAATAAGTATTGTTATTATTATTATTAAACACTTAAATAAGTTCCAGAGCTGTCACCGAGGGCCAGCAAAAACCCGGAACAACACTGCACGGATTGTCACCAGATAACTGTATCACCCCCCTGGAGCACTACGACGCGCACCCAGGACTGGTGACCAGGATTATATATTATGGGAGAGATATGTGTTATTATTATTTGGGACTGCAGCCCATGTTATTTTCCCTGTGCTTTACACATTGCTGTGTATTGCCAGGGACCTTTCTTTTGGTCTCCAGACCTGCACTTTTGTTTTCTTTGTTCTAAAGGTAATCTGCTGAGGCAACACAGAGCCCATGCACACAGCTTGATGTTATTTCTAAATGATTCACTAAAATCTTGCTGTCACCTGAACAGCTGGTTCTACTGCATATCTATATTTGCATATTAACTGAACCTGTCAAACAACTGCAGCACAACTTTGTATGAGCTCTGGCTGTGTACCTGCTCGCTGACTGTTAAACTGCAGAGATCTGTGGAGAGAGAGAGAGAGAGAGAGAGAGAGAGAGAGAGAGAGAGAGAGAGAGAGAGAGAGAGAGAGAGAGAGAGAGAGAGAGAGAGAGAGAGAGAGAGAGAGAGAGAGAGAGAGAGAGAGAGAGAGAGAGAGAGAGAGAGACCCATAACTGCTCTGTGTGTGAGACAGAGAGACCAGACAAACACTTTCTTTCCCTGTCACACAGAGCAGAGCCACTGGGGAGAGCAGAGAAACGTTTGCGCCATTCCTCTGTGGGGCAGACGCTGAGAGGTCACTGAGAGTTGAACCTGTGTCCCCCAGTCCATGTCCCTTTCTGCGCTGCAGAGTTTCTCACATGACAGATGTGTACTGTCGAGCTGCCAGACAGACATTTCCCAGGCGGCTCCTCAAATTCCAGAGCGGTAACCGTGGCAACCAGCTCTGTTTTCACACCATCAGAGTGTAATCTGATTGGATTCTTCAGTTTCAATGATAGGGAGGGTGCTGTTGGAACTGGCCACCATAACACATTGAGCAAACCAACTCAGTCAAATTTATTAGAACTTGTTACGGAATTAAAGTAAATACGTTCCCTGACAGTACAGAAGAACCTGTATACAGTGATAGCCATTGCCAGTGAGGGACGTTGTTACGCTTCACCATAAAATTGATGGAAATACCAACATGCAGTTCAGTTAACCTGCCCTGCATCTTCTGCACACTAGAGGGCGTTACCTGACTAGAAACTGCTTTCTCACAGATTACTGACAGTATACCATGTGTCACACGCTGAAGAGCAGGTCATTATAAAATGCTATAATTTTATCATACAGGAAATTAAACCCAATGAAATACAGAACAGTAAATGTGTACCAATGCACTTAAAGTTCAGTGTTCATTTTTTCAAGTTAAAAAAAATACAAATAAAACTGTTCATGACTAACGAGATCTGTTCAAATACTGTAAGAACATAAGAAAATTTACAAACGAGAGGAGGCCATTCAGCCCATCTTGCTCGTATGGTTGTTAGTAGCTTAATGATCCCAGAATCAAGCAGCTTCTTGAAGGATCCCAGGGTGTCGGCTTCAACAACATTACTGGGGAATTGGTTCCAGACCCTCACAATTCTCTGTGTAAAAAAGTGCCTCCTAGTTTCTGTTCTGAATGCCCCTTTATCTAATCTCCATTTGTGATCCCTGGTCCTTGTTTCTTTTTTCAGGTCAAAAAAGTCCCCTGGGTCGACATTGTCTATACCTTTTAGGATTTTGAATGTTTGAATCAGATCGCCACGTAGTATTCTTTGTTCAAGACTAAACAGATTCAATTCTTTGAGCCTGTCTGCGTACGACATGCCTTTTAAACCCGGGATAATTCTGGTTGCTCTTCTTTGCAGTCTTTCTAGAGCAGCAATATCCTTTTTGTAACAAGGTTACAAACAGGGCAGGGCAGCAGTGTGGAGTAGTGGTTAGAGCTCTGGACTCCTGACCGGAGGGTCGTGGGTTCAATCCCTTGTGGGGGACACTGCTGCTGTACCCTTGAGCAAGGTACTTTACCTAGATTGCTCCAGTAAAAACCCAACTGTATACATGTGTAATTGTATGTAAAAATAATGTGATATCTTGTAACAATTGTAAGACGCCCTGGATAAAGGCGTCTGCTAAGAAATAAATAAAAAGTTGAACTGAACACAATATTCTAGATGAGGTCTTACTAATGCATTGATTTAAGTTAAACACTTTTCACAATATATCCGAGCATCTTATTGGTCTTTTTTTTAGCTTCCCCACATTGTCTAGATGAAGACATTCCTGAGTCAACATAAACTCCTAGGTCTTTTTCATAGTTCTCTTCTTCAATTTCAGTATCTCCTATATGATATTTATAATGCACATTTATAGTATTCCTTCTTACAAACTGAGCTGCAGTCCGGCACACAAGTCCTGTCTCTACCAGCAGATGTCACTGTTGCTGCTAATAATAAAATGCCAGAGAGGCCCATTCTTCTCAACTGTCCCTGATTACGAGGTACAGCACTACATTTGCAAAATCAGTATCCGTTAATCTGTCGTTTCATTAAAAGCATGACAAGCCTTTTTAAAGCTGTTTGCAAGTTTGCATGTTTTTGCTTATGTGATGTGTGTTCCAGAGGCTGAGAAGTGTGTAGTTTGTAAACACACTTCCAAGGATGGCTATTCCAGACCACAGGGATATAGTTCATACATACGGGGGGCGCATGTCTGTTGCATTGTAGAGTGATACAGTACGTATATCTGGAGTGGAAAACAGCCCTTGAGCTGAGGGAACACAAAGCCACTTTGTTCCAGGCACTTCATGGCAATCCAGGGGAGACTTGGGGTTTGATACAGCAAAGTTGTTTCATACCAGGTCTCCTGGCCTCCTGGAACCAGGTTTCAAGCCACTGTTCCTGAAAAAGTTGCTTTGTGTTGCCTCAGCTTTAGAGATGTCATGTATTGATCTAAATGTTGGCATGTCCCTTTTATTTCTTTAGTTAGCCCGACTTGCTGATTTATCCCTCCCCTTAATGGCTTCACTAAAGACAGATGACAGAGGCCAGTAGAGAGCAGATATCCACTTCAGATCATTGCAATAAAATGAGTATATTCTTTAAGAAATTGAGGCAGTGCTTTTACTAATCCTATTCATCCTATTTGAGAAACGTAAACTTGCACAATATTTTAAGATTTGTCTGTCACCCGGGAGGATGTGAAGCCAATCACACAGAGGCAGCTCTCTGTGGTATCCCTCTCAGGGGGCTGCAATGTCACCAACACAGACTCAGGATGTGAAGCTCATCACACACAGAGGCAGCTCTCTGTGGTATCCCTCTCAGGGGGCTGCAATGTCACCAACACAGACTCAGGATGTGAAGCTCATCACACACAGAGGCAGCTCTCTGTGGTATCCCTCTCAGGGGGCTGCAATGTCACCAACACAGACTCGGGATGTGAAGCTCATCACACACAGAGGCAGCTCTCTGTGGTATCCCTCTCAGGGGGCTGC
The DNA here is from genome assembly GCF_902713425.1 of Acipenser ruthenus. Classification (NCBI taxonomy): domain Eukaryota; kingdom Metazoa; phylum Chordata; class Actinopteri; order Acipenseriformes; family Acipenseridae; genus Acipenser; species Acipenser ruthenus. The sequence continues at coordinate 10,813,893 of NC_081213.1, forward strand.
AATGTCACCAACACAGACTCGGGATGTGAAGCTCATCACACACAGAGGCAGCTCTCTGTGTTATCCCTCTCAGGGGGCTGCAATGTCACCAACACAGACTCAGGGTAACGGGAATGAGATTTTTTTTGTATTATTTAAAGATAAGGTTCATCATGCAGGCTCCCCTATCAAGCCCTCTTGTTTACATGCTTTCTATCTCAGCCCTGCTGAGTCTCATTGTAAGAATGCACGGTGCAGAGTCGCCTCTGCCCCCCGCAGAGCTGGAGTCACTCTGTAAGAATGCACGATGCAGAGTCGCCTCTGCCCCCCGCAGAGCTGGAGTCACTCTGTAAGAATGCACGGTGCAGAGTCGCCTCTGCCCCCCGCAGAGCTGGAGTCACTCTGTAAGAATGCACGGTGCAGAGTCACCTCTGCCCCCCGCAGAGCTGGAGTCACTCTGTAAGAATGCACGGTGCAGAGTCGCCTCTGCCCCCCGCAGAGCTGGAGTCACTCTGTAAGAATGCACGGTGCAGAGTCGCCTCTGCCCCCCGCAGAGCTGGAGTCACTCTGTAAGAATGCACGGTGCAGAGTCACCTCTGCCCCCCGCAGAGCTGGAGTCACTCTGTAAGAATGCACGATGCAGAGTCGCCTCTGCCCCCCGCAGAGCTGGAGTCACTCTGTAAGAATGCACGATGCAGAGTCGCCTCTGCCCCCCGCAGAGCTGGAGTCACTCTGTAAGAATGCACGATGCAGAGTCGCCTCTGCCCCCCGCAGAGCTGGAGTCACTCTGTAAGAATGCACGGTGCAGAGTCGCCTCTGCCCCCCGCAGAGCTGGAGTCACTCTGTAAGAATGCACGGTGCAGAGTCGCCTCTGCCCCCCGCAGAGCTGGAGTCACTCTGTAAGAATGCACGATGCAGAGTCGCCTCTGCCCCCCGCAGAGCTGGAGTCACTCTGTAAGAATGCACGGTGCAGAGTCGCCTCTGCCCCCCGCAGAGCTGGAGTCACTCTGTAAGAATGCACGGTGCAGAGTCGCCTCTGCCCCCCGCAGAGCTGGAGTCACTCTGTAAGAATGCACGATGCAGAGTCGCCTCTGCCCCCCGCAGAGCTGGAGTCACTCTGTAAGAATGCACGATGCAGAGTCGCCTCTGCCCCCCGCAGAGCTGGAGTCACTCTGTAAGAATGCACGGTGCAGAGTCGCCTCTGCCCCCCGCAGAGCTGGAGTCACTCTGTAAGAATGCACGATGCAGAGTCGCCTCTGCCCCCCGCAGAGCTGGAGTCACTCTGTAAGAATGCACGATGCAGAGTCGCCTCTGCCCCCCCACAGGGCTGGAGTAAGGCCTGAGTCAGATACCTCCTAGGTCTTTTTCATAGTTCCCTTCTTCAATTTCATTATCTCCCATATGATATTTATAATGCACATTTTTATTTCCTGCATGCAATACTTTACACTTTTCTCTATTAAATGTAATTTGCCATGTGTCTGCCCAGTTCTGAATGTGTGGACCCTCTCACCCCAAACCTGCAAACTACATCAGGAGCAAGTACCTACACAGATAGAACAAGGTGTGGACCCTCTCACCCCAAACCTGCAAACTACATCAGGAGCAAGTACCTACACAGATAGAACAAGGTGTGGACCCTCTCACCCCAAACCTGCAAACTACATCAGGAGCAAGTACCTACACAGATAGAACAAGGTGTGGACCCTCTCACCCCAAACCTGCAAACTACATCAGGAGCAAGTACCTACACAGATAGAACAAGGTGTGGACTCTTCACTCTTTACAGTAGTTCTGACTGAGTGGTCTTTGCTGTGATAGACAGTACATTACTATACAGGAGTTTGCTGTGATAGACAGTACATTACTATGCAGGGGTTTGCTGTGATAGACAGTACATTACTATGCAGGGGTTTGCTGTGATAGACAGTACATTGCTATACAGGGGTTTGCTGTGATAGACAGTACATTACTATGCAGGGGTTTGCTGTGATAGACAGTACATTACTATGCAGGGGGTTGTTGTGATAGACAGTACATTACTATGCAGGGGGTTGTTGTGATAGACAGTACATTACTATGCAGGGGTTTGCTGTGATAGACAGTACATTACTATGCAGGGGTTTGCTGTGATAGACAGTACATTGCTATACAGGGGTTTGCTGTGATAGACAGTACATTACTATGCAGGGGGTTGTTGTGATAGACAGTACATTACTATGCAGGGGTTTGTTGGCAATGGATATTTTAAGAATGCTCCAGTGACCTGAGATCATTTGGCAAACAGTGAAGAGTAATCCCTGGTATGTAAGAGCTGGTGATGAAGCAGAGGGAAGGGTCAGCTGAGCAATGCACTGGGACGCCTCTTCTGCTGCTGCTATCCATCCTGGGGGAGTGGCCTGCTGAGTGATGTCACACACAGTGGAATATAAATGGAGTGCAGCCGGGCTGGAGAGCTTATAATCACCTGTGTATCACCAGAGCCCAGAAGACATACCTGCCTGCCTGCCTGCCTGCCCACACAGAGAGGATTTTACTAAAGCTACAGGAGGAGAAGTGATGGCTCTGTCCCTCAGTGGATTACTGGCCCTGGCTGTCACCTGGCTCTGTGTGTCCCTTGATGAAGGTTTGTAGCTTTAAGATGTGGAATATGGGCTGGGAGTGAATTTCAATTGCTGCTTAAAAGGAAAAAATGTGATTCAGATAACTTCAATAATTTTCAGCTAAAAACAATGCATGCATATATCTATCTATCTATCTATTTATCTATCTATTGTAACCGGCCGGCACTCACGGTCGTTCGTTGCCCCTTTAAAAGCAGGACCCAGGACACAAGAAATTGATTTTCAAGCGCTTAAGCGCTAATTTTAATATACACAAAAATAAATAAACAAAACGAAACAAAACACCTAGCTCCATTTTGAGCACTAACTAAACATTTTATGCAGGTCCCTGACTAGCTCGCAGGACGGCTAAGCCATTTACCTGTCATAAAAACACTGGAAACCACACAAGTTTAATTCAGCACTTTGACTGCTCGGAAGCAGAGCGCACCTTCTGCCTCCTTCTACTCAGCCGCCGTGTGCAGACAAGCTGCACGTCTCAAATACCCTGCACCTGACATTAATTTACAATATATATCAGGTGCGGGTGATAATTAAACAATAAACAAATTAACAAAACAATAAAACAAAATGTGCATACGCACATGTTTTCTTCAGGGAGGACACTAACCCCCTCCCTGATGTGTTACACATCCTCCCCCTCAAGTGTGCAACACTGATCGGCCATTCCAAGGCCACCCCCTCCCCTAAAACACAACCACCCACCCTCGAGTCCACAAATGTCAATTTTCGCCCTCTTGCACGGGCGGGCTTGAGGGTGGGTCGGTTCCTCCGACGCTTCCAGGAAGGGGCCCTGAACCGGCGACATGGGACCCCACCGGGCTGACAGGGGCGACCGAAGCGACGGCCGGGGAACAAGCGGCTGCAGCAGCGGGCAGAGGTCTTCACCCGGGGACCGTTGCAGCGATGTCCGATCACTCAGGGGGAGCTTAGCAGCGAACAGGGGGAGCACCAGCGACGTCTGGCAGCAGCCCAGCGACGTCTGGGTGCTTGTGGAGAGCGGAGTAGGGAACCAGGGGCAGAGCTGTGGCCAATGGTGCAAACTCCTGGGCTCCAGGCCAAGCGCAGGGAGGTCTAGGAAGACCGGCAGGGTGTCCAGGAGCAAGGGGCAAGGTACCGCACTGACCAGCGCCAGATCCTCTTCCGGGGTTGTGGGCTGGAGCTGTGGTGGAGGTGCGGTGCTCCCTCCTCTGGCTCCGGGACGGTCTCTTCCTCCTGTTCTCCCTGCAGCAGCTCCTCTGGTGCAGGCGATTCCGGGGCTTCTCTTGCCGGCACTGCCGACAATGCCTCTGCCTGCTCCCATTTTTGGAGCAGCAGCTCCAATTCTGTTGGCTCCCGCTCCTTGCTTTCCAGCGGAGTCAACCCGAACTCTCTCTCCCATCTCTCGGTCTGCTCTAACTGAGCAGCGGTGTTCCGGTTGATCCTTGCGATCAACTCCTCAATGCTTTCCATTTCTTTTTGGGTCGTAGGGGCGCACACACGCTGCCACCATATGTAACTGGCCGGCACTCACGGTCGTTCGTTGCCCCTTTAAAAGCAGGACCCAAGACACAAGAAATGGATTTTCAAGCGCTTACGCGCTAATTTTAATATACACAAAAATAAATAAACAAAACGAAACAAAACACCTAGCTCCGTTTTGAGCACTAACTAAACATTTTATGCAGGTCCCTGACTAGCTCGCAGGACGGCTAAGCTCAAATACCCTGCACCTGACATTAATTTACAATATATATCAGGTGAGGGTGATAATTAAACAATAAACAAATTAACAAAACAATAAAACAAAATGTGCATACGCACATGTTTTCTTCAGGGAGGACACTAACCCCCTCCCTGATGTGTTACAATATATATATATATATATATATATATATATATATATATATATATATATATATATATATATATATATATATATATATATATATATATAAATAGATAGATAGATAGATAGATAGATAGATAGATAGATAGATAGATCATTGTGTTATTTGATACTTGATAACTATATGAATGTCCATCTGCTTCTGTTTATTTGTTTAAAATGACTCGCCAGGATCAATTATCGAGTTATAGCTACTTGTTCATCCCCAAACTACACATTACACGTCTCTATTCTATCTACATTATTATCTGTGCAGTATTCTCATTGTATAGTCAAAAACCTTTTACACCAAGAAGTCTTTATATCATAGAAACTGAACATGTGAAAACTTTTTTAAGATAACTTCTATATAGGTCGTCTTAAACACAGCTTTCACAATATTGACATCACTGTTACACAACTGAGCAATTGCATGGCTCTCTATCTCTCTAATTACCTGTCTGCTATATTACCTGCATAGATAGCTAACTACAATAACTATACAGCCATCTATAAAGCCTTTTCCCTGAAATACATTCAACACGCTTTGGCTTGTGAATGGTTGCTGTGTTTCACAATGAGATTGAAAGCTGAGCTCCAGAAGCTCAAGTAGAAATTCACTCATTCACCCTCAGTTTCATTGTACTTGGTGATTTTAGTGGTAAGGCTAGAGGTTGCTCTGCAGCAAACCCATTCCAGATTGAACTTTTCTTTCCTGTCAACTTTCCATCATTGGTGCCCGGCTTCATTTGAAATCCTCATAGCAGCTTTAAACGAGGATCAGTGAGCTGCGATGGAGATGCTTGAGCATTCAGAGCAGTTTGAGCCACTCCCTATAATTTATAGAACCAATCATGCTTACACGAACCAATCATCCTTACATGAACCAATCATCCTTACACGAACCAATCAGCCTTACATGAACCAATCATCCTTACATGAACCAATCATCCTTACACGAACCAATCAGCCTTACAAGAACCAATCATCCTTACACGAACCAGTCATCCTTACACTAACCATACATATCATAATATCTAAAATACTGTGTTCAGTTCTGGTCACCTCGTTACAAAAAGGATATTGCTGCTCTAGAAAGAGTGCAAAGAAGAGCAACCAGAATTATTCCAGGTTTAAAGGGCATGGCATATGCAGACAGGCTGAAAGAATTGAATCTATTCAGTCTTGAACAAAGAACACTACGCGGTGATCTGATTCAAGCATTCAAAATTCTAAAAGGTATTGACAATGTCGACCCAAGGGACTTTTTCGACCTGAAAAAAGAAACAAGGACCAAGGGTCACAAATAGTGATTAGATAAAGGGGCATTCAGAACAGAAAATAGGAGGTACATTTTTACACAGAGAATTGTGAGGGTGTGGAACCAACTCCCCAGTAATGTTGTTGAAGCTGACATCCAGGGATCCGTCAAGAAGCTGCTTGATGAGATTCTGGGATCAATAAGCTACTAACAACCAAACGAGCAAGATGGACCGAATGGTCTCCTCTCGTTTGTAAACTTTCTTATGTTCTGATACTACTGTACTTTAAACTGCCTGTACCATTTCATAACTCCGTCCCTGATTGTTGTGGAGTGGAATGTTTTCTAAAGAAAACACACATTGCCGTATCGAGTGGGGAGTGGTGAAATGAACTGTTGTGCAACGTGTAACGGATTATTCTAATAGAAAAAAAACAAAACAAAAAATGATGCTCGTCATCCTGAGAGACCTAATACCAAATGCATCCAGAAAATGAGTGTGTGGCAACCAGCCAGCTATTTATAACATGCACATGCTTTTTCAGGGAGTGCTGAGGAGTGGTAGGCAAATGATTATTACATGCCGAGTGGAAACAGGTCAGAGCTATTCATCTGCCTGTTTGCAGGCGGAGAGGGGTGTGTCTAAACAGAACCATAACAACCTAAGTGAGGGGAGGGACCTGAGTGATTGTGTGTGTGTGTGTATTGTGAGCGTGTGCATGTATTGTGTGTGTGTGTTAATGCACACACACACACACTCACTATACACACACACACACACGCTCATAATACATGCATACGCTCACAATACACACATACGCTCACAATGCACACACACACACACTCACAATACATGCACACACACACATGCTCACAATACACACACATACACGCATGCTCACAATACACACACACACACACGCATGCTCACAATACACACACACGCTCTCAATATATGGAACGCCACCCGGGTCAAAAACGTGTTTTTTAGTAAACGTTCTCATTTGACTTTAGTATGTTTTGTAATTCTAATTACTGCGCATACTCATTTGGCCAATAACATCACTGAAATTGTATGAGAACCAATGAATTTAAAGAATAGTATGTGTAATAAATTATCCAATTAAGAGTCGCCTTACATCTGTCATTCCCACCCAGCTCGTGGCGGTACATGGACTTGGATTGGGTAAAGTCTAGTGAAGGATGGACAGACCCAGAACCTCTGAGAGGAGCATCAGCCGGCGGGTTCAGAGCCTTAGAAATCGCTTCAATTCAGTGGTAACCCCACTAGAACTAATATGTAATTTTAAGTGTTGAAAGATCTGACATTAAATCTAATATTTAATGTAGTAACTATATTTTAGTGTAAAACTGAAATAAGAAAGAAAATTAAAAAAACGATTATGTACTTTTTTTTTTAAACAATTATTTTTATTCATTTTTCCAATGTCCAATTATTATTCATTGCTGCAACCCCCAAACTAACTCTGCAAGCCCGCTGTGCAGTCATATCCAGAACTTTTTTTTAAAGCGTATTTCATGTCTGAAATTGAAAAGATGTTATCCCAAAGGTGATTGGCTACTCTTGTAATTACGCTGCATGACTGTAAAATGACCAGTCCCTACGTAGAAAATGCGTAGTTAATTTACATTTATTTAGAACATGTAGTTTTTTTATGTATTTTCATTGGTCCAAATCAATATGTGTACTAAATATATGAGCGCATACTAAACAGCGCATTTCTGACCCGGATGACCTTCCATAACAATACACACACACACAATACATGCACACACACACATATGCGTGTATTGTGTGCATGTGTGTTTTTAATGACAGGTTAGCGAGGGTTCTGAGTCACAATCAGGCTCATCCAATGTAGTGTAAATATAATTACATATTATAATACAATATTATGTATCATATTATGGTACAATGGTGTTTATATACCTCACACCCTTACTAGGCTGTAATAGTCCTCACACCAGAAGTACTGTATATATCAACTTATTAGTAAACAGAATTGAATTGAAAATGATTAGTCTAGCTTTAGCAATGTTACTACAGATATTGTGTGAACAAAGTGTATTTTGGAATGGTAATGAAGAGTGTGCTCTGACTGGCTGAGAGGGAGTCTGATTTTATAGAATGGCTCATGTGTGTGTTTGATTATATTGCACTGTGTTGTATTGTACTGCACAGTGTCTCAGCCTATAGTAGCCGTGACTTCAGTTCCAATGACTGTGCTTCTTGTTTTCTGTGCTGCAGCCCCCGCGATGTCATTCAGCAGTTTTTGAACACGGCTGGCGGTTCACACGGCAGCAGAGACACACAGAGACAGAGCTCGCGCCTGCTGCGTGCTTTCAGGTGAATACAGTTACACTTTACCTGTGCATGGGGCAGTATGAAACCCAGTCTTTACCTGTGCATGAAACCCAGTCTTTACCTGTGTATGAAACCCAGTCTTTACCTGTGCATGAAACCCAGTCTTTACCTGTGCATGAAACCCAGTCTTTACCTGTGTATGAAACCCAGTCTTTACCTGTGCATGAAACCCAGTCTTTACCTGTGCATGAAACCCAGTCTTTACCTGTGCATGAAACCCAGTCTTTACCTGTGCATGAAACCCAGTCTTTACCTGTGCATGAAACCCAGTCTTTACCTGTGCATGAAACCCAGTCTTTACCTGTGCATGAAACCCAGTCTTTACCTGTGCATGAAACCCAGTCTTTACCTGTGCATGAAACCCAGTCTTTACCTGTGCATGAAACCCAGTCTTTACCTGTGTATGGGACAGTATGAAACCCAGTCTTTACCTGTGTATGGGACAGTATGAAACCCAGTCTTTACCTGTGTATGGGACAGGAGTATGGAACCCAGTCTTAACCTGTGTATGGGAAGGTAGTATGAAACCCAGTCTTAACCTGTGTATGGGACGGGAGTATGAAGCCCATGTATTAACGGCAGCTCTCTCTTTCAGGAATGCTGCTTCGGGCAACACCAGGGCCGCACTGCAGAGCATCTCAGACAAGGAGAAACCCCTGAACCCTTCATTGTGGAACAAGATTCACAAGACACACATGAGATAGAAAGACCACAGCAAAGATAGAGAACAAAACAGAAAAACCACACCATCAAAGTGAGGCCAGCGGGCTTCTGGGCTTCTGTGGTTCCTGCCTTTAGCCTATTAGCTTCGAGAGAGGAGGAGTGTCACAAACTGATGGACTAGCCAATAGAAAAGTATTTCAAATGTGCCCAGCGAGTCAGCTGGGACTCCAGGCTTGAAAATGGGATAGCTCCATACTACGCATCATCCAGTACTGTCCAGTAATGAATCTCTACAACTCTGGAGAACCAGGACTGCTCTGGACACTTTGGTACTCATTTCTGAGTTAGAGACATTTGGAATGGGTCTCTCATTTCAACCCTCGGAAAGGTTTGTGGGAGATTTAGTATAGGACTGGGTCTGTCATTTCAACAAAAACAAAATCAGAACTGATTTCAGACACAAGAAAGAGGTGCTGGAATTAGTCTTTTAAGCTAGACTTCTCTTGAGTAGCATGCTGGGGTATATTTGTTGGTAGTAATTAAGGGTTAAAACGAGTGATGTTAGCCACTGAAATGTGTGGCTCCATAGAGTCAGTACAGAGAAACCTGTAGACAGTATTCTACGTTAGTAATGGATTCGACATTTGCAGCCGTTCTGTTTGATAGTCTTTATACCAGGGTCATGACACTGACCGCACTCTGATGCAGAGAGGTATATGGACCAATCAGCCTGCAGGTTACAGGAACAGCAGAAAGAAGTACTAGTATTGGAAACGTCCTCCTGGCTGATTTGATCATAGAGCACATCTTTTATTAGACCGCATTCACAGGCAATAGGACACAGGCAAGGTCCTTGCACTTGAGAGATCCTTCAGTAAATGTTAAACAGCTGTTGTCCCTCCACTGAGTCATAGCAGTACAACACATTCCTGCTCATGCAGAAGCACAAACAGCATTCACCTGAAGATCTGCTTGTGCTCTGTGGCTGCATTTCCTTCCTGTCTAAACGCCGTTTGTGTTTGCAAGTGCACGGATGGAAATAACACTCCTAGTGCATAGCAGTTTCACCCACTCCAGGTTTATTCAAGCTTGATTAGCCATGGTGTATAGGTAAGAAGAACAGGAATGGATCAAACTTTATACCCATTACCTTTGTACTGGACTCCTGGACTGATATCCATAAATAATGTTGTTAAGTGTTTTGCAGATGCATTTACTGTAACAATAATACTGACTACCTGCAGCGCAGCGCTCTTAAGCATAAAGCTATCATACTTGTAACCTGGCCAGACCCTTCTGCACCCTCAGCCCAGCACAATGGCCAAGCTGCTGAGTGAAATCAAAGGCCTTTGTTATGCCGGAACGACTTTCTGTATGGTTACAGCTTTTTAATTGTTTCAGATGCCAAGTAGTTTGAATGGCACTAACTTTTGCCAAGAGTTGCTAGACATATGGAAAAGAGATGTATAAGAGACATATGAAGGCTTAGGGTTAGGGTTAGTTCTAGACATATGGAAAAGAGATGTCTAACAGAAATATGAAGGTCTTTTTAAAATGGGTGTTGGGGTGTAGTCTTTCTCAGAGGAGCGCAGACCGATGTGGCGAGCTTGGAAAATCTTGCCTTTAATCTGACAGCTATTCGTTAATCACAGCCCAGATCAGGGACAGGGAAATGGTGGGGGTGGGGGGGTTGATCTCAACCGTGTTCAGATGCAGGGTTATGTAAATAACCCATTGTTCAATCTCTGTTTAATATTAATGTCATTGTATTCCAAACAATGGTTTAAATATTAACAAAATGAAGTTCTGCTGATATTTATTTAATTTATAATACCAGTTATTGTTATTTTATTTAATTGTATACATACAGTGCCTTGCGAAAGTATTCGGCCCCCTTGAACTTTGCGACCTTTTGCCACATTTCAGGCTTCAAACATAAAGATATGAAACTGTAATTTTTTGTGAAGAATCAACAACAAGTGGGACACAATCATGAAGTGGAACGAAATTTATTGGATATTTCAAACTTTTTTAACAAATAAAAAACTGAAAAATTGGGCGTGCAAAATTATTCAGCCCCTTTACTTTCAGTGCAGCAAACTCTCTCCAGAAGTTCAGTGAGGATCTCTGAATGATCCAATGTTGACCTAAATGACTAATGATGATAAATAGAATCCACCTGTGTGTAATCAAGTCTCCGTATAAATGCACCTGCACTGTGATAGTCTCAGAGGTCCGTTTAAAGCGCAGAGAGCATCATGAAGAACAAGGAACACACCAGGCAGGTCCGAGATACTGTTGTGGAGAAGTTTAAAGCCGGATTTGGATACAAAAAGATTTCCCAAGCTTTAAACATCCCCAGGAGCACTGTGCAAGCGATAATATTGAAATGGAAGGAGTATCAGACCACTGCAAATCTACCAAGACCTGGCCGTCCCTCTAAACTTTCAGCTCATACAAGGAGAAGACTGATCAGAGATGCAGCCAAGAGGCCCATGATCACTCTGGATGAACTGCAGAGATCTACAGCTGAGGTGGGAGACTCTGTCCATAGGACAACAATCAGTCGTATACTGCACAAATCTGGCCTTTATAGAAGAGTGGCAAGAAGAAAGCCATTTCTTAAAGATATCCATAAAAAGTGTCGTTTACAGTTTGCCACAAGCCACCTGGGAGACACACCAAACATGTGGAAGAAGGTGCTCTGGTCAGATGAAACCAAAATCGAACTTTTTGGCAACAATGCAAAACGTTATGTTTGGCGTAAAAGCAACACAGCTCATCACCCTGAACACACCATCCCCACTGTCAAACATGGTGGTGGCAGCATCATGGTTTGGGCCTGCTTTTCTTCAGCAGGGACAGGGAAGATGGTTAAAATTGATGGGAAGATGGATGGAGCCAAATACAGGACCATTCTGGAAGAAAACCTGATGGAGTCTGCAAAAGACCTGAGACTGGGACGGAGATTTGTCTTCCAACAAGACAATGATCCAAAACATAAAGCAAAATCTACAATGGAATGGTTCACAAATAAACATATCCAGTTGTTAGAATGGCCAAGTCAAAGTCCAGACCTGAATCCAATCGAGAATCTGTGGAAAGAACTGAAAACTGCTGTTCACAAATGCTCTCCATCCAACCTCACTGAGCTCGAGCTTTTTTGCAAGGAGGAATGGGCAAAAATTTCAGTCTCTCGATGTGCAAAACTGATAGAGACATACCCCAAGCGACTTACAGCTGTAATCGCAGCAAAAGGTGGCGCTACAAAGTATTAACTTAAGGGGGCTGAATAATTTTGCACGCCCAATTTTTCAGTTTTTTATTTGTTAAAAAAGTTTGAAATATCCAATAAATTTCGTTCCACTTCATGATTGTGTCCCACTTGTTGTTGATTCTTCACAAAAAATTACAGTTTCATATCTTATGTTTGAAGCCTGAAATGTGGCAAAAGGTCGCAAAGTTCAAGGGGGCCGAATACTTTCGCAAGGCACTGTAATATCGAGAAGGTATTTCATATTATAAATGTTGTATTCAAATGAAAAATAACAAATGAAAATTGACATTAATAAAAGATTAGCTGATCAAGAGGTGAGTGAGTTTATTAATGAAAGATTAGCTGTTCAAGAGGTGTGTGAGTTTATTAATGAAAGATTAGCTGTTCAAGAGGTGTGTGAGTTTATTTATAAAAGATTAGCTGTTCAAGAGGTGAGTGAGTTTATTAATGAAAGATTAGCTGTTCAAGAGGTGAGTGTGTTTTCTATTTTGATCTTTTGGCCTCTGATTCTGTTCAACATTATACATAAAAAGAAAGCAACACATTTATTGGAATACAATCCTTCTGCTTCTTGACCACTGTGGCAAAGTGGATGGTAAGGGGAACAGGTGTAGCGGTGATGCGATGCAGGAGTGACAGACAGACAACGATAATTTGGTGAACAAGTGTTTATTGTGCTGTTTCCAGGTCTGGCGACAGTCAAATAATAAATCCCCGGCAGTACACAACAATGTGTAAAGCACGGGGAGCGTGAATAATCCCACACAGTCCTGAACAGAAAAACAAATGCACGGTCACCAGTCCTGGGTGAACTCAGTCGTGCAGGTGCTCTGTGCAGTGGTGCTCCGGATAGTGCTTTTGTGGCGACAGCTCCGGAGGTGTGCTTTAACTGTCTAGTAGTGCGACAAAAAGACAGACAATTATAGAGACAGAAATAACACACAACACGTAACACTTATTCCCTTTTTATATTTCTGAGAGCTCCTCTCTCAGTCCTTCTCTCCTCCTGTTTAACCCAAACGAAGGAAAAGAACAGCGTTACCCTGGCCCCTATATGTAATCCCGCATGATATCTAGGTAAACGGTTGCAGCTGCCTTATTACTTGCAGCTGCCCCTTGTTTACCTGTCAAATCAATACGGTCTTACAACAGAGTCTTGCTTCCTTCCAGGCTGACCCACTTCCCGGTCCCGGAAACGAACTGTCAGGCCAGCCCTTCCAGATACTTCTCCTCCCGTTCTTTAGCGCCCTCACAGGTCGGGAGGAGGATTTATCACCAGAACTCATTGTATTTCTGTCACATATCCCACCGCTCAGAGTGGAGCCGAAGGAACACTCGGCAAAATCTACCTTTCCCATTGCTCCCCCCTCCCGGGAAAAATAATCCGCATTTTGGTGGTCTTTCCCCGCACGGTGTACCATATGGTACATGAAGGGCTGCAACGCCAGATACCACCGAGTTATTCGGGCATTGCTGTCCTTCATTGTGCTTAACCACTTGAGTGGGGCGTGGTCTGTGACAAGATCAAATGAGTGTCCCAGCAGGTAGTATCGTAAAGAGTGAGTAGCCCATTTAATGGCCAAACACTCTTTTTCGACTACGGAGTAGTTACGTTCCCGAGGTAACATTTTTTTGCTCAGGTACAATATCGGGTGTTCTACTCCAGCTACTTTTTGGGACAAGACTGCACCCAAACCTACATCCGAGGCGTCGGTGTGGAGGATGAATCTCTTGGTGAAATCTGGGGTAATAAGAGTGGGGGCCTGGCAAAGTTTACGCTTAATCGTATCAAACGCCCCCTGACACTCAGCTGACCATTTAATTAAATTTGGAGCACTCTTTTTGGTGAGGTCGACTAACGGGTTAACCACTGTGGCGTACTCGGGGATGAAGCGGCGGTAATAACCGGCTAAGCCCAGTAGTGACCTCACCTGAGTCTTGGTTTTGGGGATCGCTGCATCAACCAAAGCCTGGATTTTGGTGACCACAGGTTTCACCCTTCCATTTCCCATTAAAAATCCCAAATATTGAGTATCTGTCTTGGCAAACACACATTTCCTCAAGTTAACTGTCAGCCGGGCTGCCCTTAGAGACTGAAGAACGGCTGCAACCCTAGCAAATGCTCTAGCCAGGTGGAGCTGTAAATCACCACATCATCAATATACGCTGCTGCATATTCATGATGTGGGCGTAAAACCTGGTCCATCAGTCTCTGAAAGGCAGCGGGCGCACCATGTAGCCCAAATGGCATGGTTTTAAAGTGGAACAGCCCTTCTGGTGTTGAAAATGCGGTTTTCTCTCTGGAGCTGCGGGTTAAAGGAATTTGCCAGTATCCCTTCGTCAGGTCCAGAGTGGAAATAAACCTCGCTTTTCCCAGTCTGTCTAAAAGCTCGTCGACCCGAGGCATGGGATACGCATCGAACTTAGCAATAGCGTTCACCTTTCTGAAATCTACGCAGAAGCGGTTGGTGCCGTCTTTCTTAGCCACTATGACAATGGGACTGCACCACTCGCTCCTGGAAGGTTCAATTACCCCAAGCTCGAGCATATCCCATACCTCTTTGCGCACGCCACTTTGTCGACTTTCCGGGATCCGGTACGGTCTCTCTCGCACTGTGACACCTGGTGGAGAGATAATGTCATATTCAACTAAGTTTGTTCTGCCGGGCACATCAGAAAAAACATCGCTAAACTCCTCAATAAGCTTACGCAGCTCTCTTTGCTGATCCGGAACCAACTGTTCCCCCATCGAAATCGCTCTTGTGCTCGGGGTCTCTGGACAGGGACCTAAATCATCCTCCATATTGCCTGGGGCTATAAATAAGACCTCCCTTGCCTGCCAGGGCTTTAACAAATTAACATGGTAAATTTCACGTTCATTCCGGCGATCGGGCTGTCTAATTTCATAATTTACTTTCCCTATAGCCCGAATCACCTCATACGGCCCCTGCCATTTAGCACACAGTTTTGATTCTGATGAGGGAAGTAGCAGCATTACCTTGTCCCCTGGTCGAAAGGTTCGAATCCGTGCATTTTTGTTGTAATGCTGCTGCTGTCGGTGCTGAGCCGATCTGAGGTTGTCTCGGGCCAAACGACCGACCAAATCCAGGCGATCCCTTAGTAGGAGCACATACTTCACTACATTTTTGGACGAGCCTTTGTGCTCCTCCCACCCCTCTCTCAGCAGGTCGAGAATGCCGCGAGGCTGCCGGCCGTACAGGAGCTCAAAAGGGGAGAACCCCGTTGAACTCTGCGGCACTTCTCTCACCGCAAAAAAGGAGGTAGGGAAGAAGCGATGCCCAATGTTTCTGCTCTTGTGTTACAAATCGCCTCAGCATCGACTTTAAGGTCTGATTAAAACGTTCCACCAGACCGTCCGATTGTGGATGATAAACGGACGTCCTGATGGGACGTATTTTCAATATTTTGTACACCTGCTGTAACGTATTGGACAGAAAATTGGTTCCGTGATCGGTCAAAATCTCCTTGGGGATCCCTACTCTAGCCATAATCTGCGCTAACTCGGTGGCTATTGCAGCGGCACTAGTGGACCTCAATGGAACTGCCTCCGGGTATCGCGTTGCATAATCCACCACCACTAATATATGCGTATACCCTGAGTCAGAAGGTAGCAAAGGGCCCACTATGTCCATTGCAATGCGTTCAAAAGGAGTGGAAATAATCGGCAGTGGGACCAAAGGGGCGGGGCGCACTCGACCCGGCGCTACTCGCTGGCAGTCTGGGCATGTGGCTACATATCTCGACACATCAGTATGAAGACCTACCCAATAGAATCGAGCCAATATCCGTTCCCTCGTCTTCTCGGCTCCGAGGTGCCCCGCAAAAGGGATATCATGCGCCAGCCTCATGACCTCGGTCCAACAAGACGGGGGAACCAACAATTGTGTTACAGGCTGTCCTGTGCCCGCGGCTAGGTTTACCCTATATAGTAATTGCCCCTTGATACTGAAATGTGGATATACTAGCGCCCCAGCGCCGTCAACATCCTTACCTTCAATGGACCGGACCTGCCCCCAAGCGTGCACCAGTGACGGGTCATTATGTTGGCCCCACACTAGGTCCGCGCTTGAGTACCACGGGTCCGGTACATTGAGAGGGACCGGAATAACCTCTGCTCTGGTCGGTCCAGTAACCTCGCTCTCTCGGTCACACTGCATTCCCACTCCCTTCGACTGGCGTTTGTTACCATTGCAGCACTCTCCCACCAGACCCCAGCCTTGTCTCACAAATGCTCCCTCCCATTTCGCGGTCCGTCTCTCCTTATTTGTTTTTCTAGGACGGAAAAGAGGGGAAAACATTTCAGTGTGAAAAGGAAACACATCACCAATTCGTTCCTTTTTTTTCTGCCACGTTTACGTGTGTGGCTGAGACTGCCATTATTTGCATCAATTCTTTGAATTTTGGCCAGTCTCGACCCAGAATAACTGGGTGTGGCAACCTTTCCGCCACCCCGACTACAAGGTGACGTTTTATCGGTCCTACCGATAAATATACTTTTAATGTGGGGTATGCTGCCGTATCTCCATGGATACAGGAGATGGCCACCTGACCTCGTGGCCGCCACGACACACCGCCCAGGAGAGCTGTCCTAATCAAAGTCTGCTCACACCCTGTGTCCACTAATGCGTGGGTTTTCACATTCCCTAACACAACATTAATCAAACAAGGCCCCTCCCGACCATTTTCCCCACGCTTACCAGTTTCAGGTGCCCAATTGCACGCGGCCACGTCACACTCCATGGCAGCGGGGCATGACCTGGCCAGATGTCCCGGCTGGTGGCACCTAAAACAGATAGGAGGGACAGAGGGGGCATAGGTCATAAATCTGTCCCGCTGCTGGTATGGCAACGGGGCAGGGGCAGCACCTCTACCCCAGCTGGGGGCCAACCTTGGTCTCCATGGGGGGGAGGCAAGGGGGCCCAATGGGGTCGGTGTTCTAGGAGGTCTGGGTCCCTGGAACGCGGGGGGTGGTGGTGGTGGTGTTGGAGGAGAGGGAGGGAGAGGTCTGCTGCTCCGAAGGGCAGGGGCCGACAGGATCCCGATCCGGGCAGAAGTCAGGGAGTCCTCGAAGTCTTCAGCCAATTTGACCGTCTCCTCCAGGGTGTCGGGGTTGTGGCGCCGTATCCACGCCTGGGTTTCGGCGCCGACCACATGGCAAAATTGCTCTACCACAATGGCTTCCCCCATCTGCTGGGCGGTCTTCTTCCCGGGGGTCAGCCAATGCACCATGTGGTCGCACAACCGCTCTGCAACCACCCTGGGGCGTGTCTCCGGGGCTCTCCGGTACTCCCTAAACCGCGCCCGGTGGGTCTCCGTGGTGATGTTCAGCCGGCGGAGGATAGCCTGCTTGACCAGGTCATACTCGGTGGCGTGATGGTCACTCATGGCTTGGTAGGCTGCCTGAGCCTCCCCAATCAGGCAGGGTCCCAACTGGCTGGCCCAGAACTCCCGCGGCCAAGCCGCCGCGGTAGCCAGCCGCTCGAACGCCACCAAAAACGCCTCCGGGTCATCCTCCGCCGACATCTTCATTGCCCGTGCCTTCGGGGGCGACATCAGCGGTATTGTGGCAGGGGTCGTTGCTGCAGCAACGGCCAGCCCTACCCGTTCAATGAGCGCCGTGTAGCGCTCCTCCCTCCTCCTCTCCTCTGCGTCGCGTCTGCTCTCCAGCGCCTGCAGCAGCTCCGCCAGTGCGTTGCGATCCATGATCCCACTTCTGACACCACGTGTGGCAAAGTGGATGGTAAGGGGAACAGGTGTAGCGGTGATGCGATGCAGGAGTGACAGACAGACAACGATAATTTGGTGAACAAGTGTTTATTGTGCTGTTTCCAGGTCTGGCGACCGTCAAATAATAAATCCCCGGCAGTACACAACAATGTGTAAAGCACGGGGAGCGTGAATAATCCCACAGTCCTGAACAGAAAAACAAAGGCACGGTCACCAGTCCTGGGTGAACTCAGTCGTGCAGGTGCTCTGTGCAGTGGTGCTCCGGATAGTGCTTTTGTGGCGACAGCTCCGGAGGTGTGCTTTAACTGTCTAGTAGTGCGACAAAAAGACAGACAATTATAGACAGACAGAAATAACACACAACACGTAACACTTATTCCTTTTTTATATTTCTGAGAGCTCCTCTCTCAGTCCTTCTCTCCTCCTGTTTAACCCAAACGAAGGAAAAGAACAGCGTTACCCTGGCCCCTATATGTAATCCCGCATGATATCTAGGTAAACGGTTGCAGCTGCCTTATTACTTGCAGCTGCCCCTTGTTTACCTGTCAAATCAATACGGTCTTACAACAGAGTCTCGCTTCCTTCCAGGCTGACCCACTTCCCGGTCCCGGAAACGAACTGTCAGGCCAGCCCTTCCAGATACTTCTCCTCCCGTTCTTTAGCGCCCTCACAGGTCGGGAGGAAGATTTATCACCAGAACTCATTGTATTTCTGTCACACCACCTATCTTGCTATTGGTTTAAAATCAAAATGCTCAACCCTGGTATCCACTGCCTCTCACCTTGATTGAGTGCAAACCATTGCCTTCAATCTGTGCTTTGAAAGAGCTGGTATATATATATATATATTATATATATTGTGGCAATGTGCCCTGCCCCTGTGTACATTTGTGTGTTATGTGTTGTATGTTGCGTGTGGTGTGTTAAATGTTGGTGTATAGTTATTGGTACATGGGCTACAAATGGGTGTGTGCAGCACGAGTATTTAAATTGTATAATTATATTTAGGCACGGGATTGCTTCACATGCATTTAAAGTATAGTATGTGAGCACGGGGTTGCACAGAATTAATTCACGTGCTGGGATTCAAGTGAATAATTAATTAGTAATTGAATCCCAGCACAACAATATTTCAGTAGTTCGGGACAAACACCAATCACAAAATGTTTTAGTACAAATATTTATTGTAGAGAATGCGGAGTATGCGATTTAACAGAAAAGTATGCTGTATATACACTGTAACCCGGTTGGTATTAGTTACGTAATGTGTAGGATAGCCAGAAGGTGTAGAACAGGGTGAACAGATGGACGCCACACAGGAAATGCAAAACTACAGTAACTTTTATTGTGCTGCTGCTCTTTCTGCGTTATCCACAACACAACATAGAGTGTCCCTGTAGTCTTGAGGGAGTAAATCATACACGTAATAAAGTTCAGGATTGTCTCAGGTCCGTCGCTCACCATCCACTTAAACCTCCTGGCGTGGAACTGCAAGGTGAGTAGGTTCAGCTTTCTAGTGGGCACTCCCAACCCTTATAAACCACAGTTACTTTATTCCTGCGTTGCATACAGTTCCTCCAGTCCCCTCTAGAGGCAGTGCACAGACAGGCCACCCCTCCTCCAGCGAGTACGTTGGTTCAGCTCTGCTGCTCCTGGGTTACAGAGGTCCTGTACTGCAGGATGGACACGACTGCCCCTCCTGGTACTTGGTGGAAGTCCTTTATATGCTGCAGGTCTTAAAGTTAAAAAGTATACCGTCCAGAGACCAATCCTAACAACTAATAAAACAGTACTTCAAATAAAGCACACGGTGTTTTTTCTTCCACTGTACACCGTGTGCGCCAATCTCTGCTCCTCTCAGCCTTTGTTCCCCGTAGCTCAGAGGTATAACCGTCACTGACTTATATGCATTGTAAATCCACTCTGTTGAGTAAAAAGAATTAAACACGCTGTTACTTCACGTCCCACAAGAACAGACGCGCACTTTCTGTGTGCACAAGCAGTGTGGTACTTCCCAGCAGCGTCCTCGGTGTTGTTAGTGCACCGCAAGAATCTTAACAATCAGTCAGTCCCACAAAGAACGCCAGTTCCCTGTACACATTAACACAGGCCGTCTGTCTGGTAACAGCGAATGAATAACAATGCAAAAACCTGGGTTTACATACCCTTCCTTTAAGCCTCTGTACTTCGTCCAACTTAAAAAGACGTTTCAATTGCTGGTTGTTTTTATAAATCCGAAGTGCCTCTTCAGGTTAATAAAAGAAAGCTTACAGCTTTCCTTCTTCATAAACTGAACTGTGCTTCGTTGTTCAATTTAAATCTTCCACCGTACGCCGTCTCCAACTACTTCAACAATTTTAATATTGTAGACTTTCGCCGTCTCTACAATCAACACGGAACTCTCCACCGTTCCT
Organism: Acipenser ruthenus; assembly: GCF_902713425.1. Lineage (NCBI taxonomy): Eukaryota > Metazoa > Chordata > Actinopteri > Acipenseriformes > Acipenseridae > Acipenser > Acipenser ruthenus. The sequence continues at coordinate 10,834,111 of NC_081213.1, forward strand.
ACGACCCCCCTCTCATTAGCTTCGCCAGTCAATTTAAACCTGCGTTAATTACCCAGTATGCATTGACTGGTCACGCTAATGATTATGGGTTCTGTAGTTCACTCTATCCCTTACTTCTCACAACGGGATTTAAAAACAACCAGCAACACATTCATCTTAATACATCCCATTTATACAGCGTTTTCGTTTTGGTACAACCGTTCTTTTTACTTCATTTACTTTATTGTACCCTCTGTATACCTCATTCCTTCTACAACACATTCATTTGGCATCAAACCTAACTTGGTTTGAGGGTTCGCTGCCTGGCCAACTGGACGAGGCTGAGACCCCCATTTGATAAAACATAAAAACTGTTATTGAGAAAGGTGGAGATGGGGAGGTGGTGGGTTACGATGAAATCAAAACGCAACTGAGAGATAAGTGAAGAGGGTATTTATAGTGCTAACAATTTAAATTAGCTAATGTGTAAATTGAATGATTCAATTTGGTGATGCGGAGATTGGTGTCTGACCCGCTGCCTGGCCAACTGGACGAGGCTGAGACCCCCAAAAAGAACAAGCCGGTCTCAATGCCACAATTAGAATTGAATATAGCCCACTTGAAGGTTTAGCCAACCTTTAACAAATCATCATCAGCACACAGGAGAGGAAAACAAAACCCATTTTTGGGAAATAAACCTCTGGGAATCCATGGCTGATTCGATGCCCTTCCTCCAGGCAGGCTACTAACACTTAAGAGCACATTTCTGTAAAAGCATTTTTAGGCTCCATAATATTTGTTATAATGTAAACTTGGTAAGCACTGGAGGATCAACGACCTAACCGTTTGATAAGAGAGTCTGGAACTCAGTGGGAAAAAGCTGCTACGATTCTGAAGGAAGGACCGGAAAACTGCTCAGCTGCGAATCCGGACCTGGAAATAAATCAGGTGAAAGAAGAACAAATGTTGGGCGACGATTGTTCAGTTTTCGTTAATAAACAGCGGGCCTGAGGGTGATGCGCCCTGAGAAAGATGGAGATGGACAAGAGAGAAAGGGGTCATATGGGCCAACATGGGAGTTTAATTTATAAACAAAATTGAAAAGCTTTCTCTAATCTTCCTGGTCTGTTTTACTTCTTTTGAGCAGGAAGGAAAGGGTATCAGATGAGGGGATTGCTAGGTCAGAGATTAAGGGGTGAATCTGGGGGTTGAATTTGAGAGCGATGTAGACTCCCAGCACCTATGGGAACCCAAGAAGGCTAAGAGAAAGAGCTGTAAGGTTTTATCTAAAACAGGCAGGAGTAGCTGGAGCAGATGAGAGGCACCAAGAGAGTACGTTGATGGCAATAGGTAGGCAAGCAGGAGGAGAAAGAGATTCTGATAGTTGAAGCCCTTTCAGGATTAGTGAAATTTGTGAGTTGCAGAGTGTAGAGCTGGGACACTGAAATTGAGTTGAGTTTGTAGAAAAACTTGATGCCGGAAATTCAAATCTTATAGCTCTGTTCTTAAGGGACATAAAACAGGATGACACTACGGGCACTGAAAATGATGGAAAGGAATGTTGAATGCAAAGTGAAATTTTAAAGACCGGGACATTTGCAGTGAGCGGGGAGTGATGCTGAGAAGAGTTGTTTCTTGAGCCTGCAGAAATCAGGGAATGCACCAGGTGGCTCACATGAATGTCAAGTCTGAAAAATGAGGAATCTGAGTTTGCAGGAGGTCGTCTTCGGAAGCCAATGCTCCGAATCTCTGCGTTTGGAAACGAGAAAGAGAATCAATTATATTCAGGTGGCCGAGAATGTGTTGAGCTCTGAAAATGAACTGATGAGTAACAGATAAACAGGTAATCCTTCTGAATATTCTCATTATATGGTGGGAGAATGAACAATCTTGTTAAAGATTTAGACTGAAGGTGAATTGTGAGTGGAGAAGAATGGATTTTGAGCCCAGGAAGACCCCCAAAAGGAGTGCGGCTACAGCAAATGGACACACTTTGCGCAATGACGAGGAGTGATCGGTTATAGGAATAATGCTGAATTCGTTGGGCCATGGAGCAGAAAACCAATTTTCCCTTGTAGCATCCTCCAAAGGCAAGAGAGGGAGCTGCATCTTTGAACGGCTGAATATCTTTGTGCAGCAGGAGACAGTTGTCGTAAAAGAAAGTACTGCCATTCCTTTCTTTTAGTAGGAGCTCCCACAGGCGGAGTTCCTTGCGAAAAAAAAGGAACCAAACCATAAGTATGACATCATTGAGGGAATCGACAGAAAGGATCAAATAGAGAGAAGGTAGGAGATAAAAGCTCTGCCTCGAGGATTTATCCTCATTGCAAAGCATATGACATGGTTTATTTAAATTTCGAGAAAGCTTTTGACAAAGTCCCACATAAAAGATTAATTTCTCATATTGAACGCAGTAGGGATTCAATGAAATGCATGCACGTGGATTAGGGAGTAGTTAACATGTAGAAAACAGAAGGCCTCCAGAGTATGCAGTATTGCGGCCCTGACTGATATTCAAAGAAATGGGAATGGTTTTGAAAGTGTTTGAATAAACTGCCGGTAAGCTGAAAGAAGAAAAGCATCTCACAGAGAAGAGACCACTATGGGGTCATGCTGGACACCCATGGCGGCCAGGGAGGTCACTGCAGGGGCCTGCTGAATGCCTGCAGTGAGGGGAGGGTAGCCTAAAAGGTTACATTTGGAAGACCGCGGAGGTAAGGAATAGAAGGGGGGCAGTGGGGCCCTGTTGAAGCTCGCAGCTGGTAGAAAACCGTTTGACAGAGAAGGGAGCACTATGGGGGCCAGCTGGACGCCCATAGTGGCCAGCGAGGTCACTGCAGGGGCCTGCAGTGATGGGGGGTGGGGAATGCGGGAGCAGCCGCACCCAACTGTAATTACTGATTAGAGGAGACATCAAAAATAGAGCAAGGTAACCAGTGGTGTATTACAGGGATCAGTATTAGGTCCTCTGCAATTCCTAATCTACATAATGATTTAGATTATGGCATAGTAAGCAGACTTGTTAAATTTGCACACAACACAAAAATAGGTGGAGTGGCAAACACTGTTGCAGCAGCGAAGGTCATTCAAAATGATCTAGACAGCATTCAGAACTGGGCAAGCACATGGCAAATGACATTTAATAGAGAAGTGTAAAGTACTGCACACAGGCAAGAAAAATGTGCATTATAAATATCATATGGAAGATACTGAAATTGAAGGAATCTTTGAAAAAGACCTAGGAGTTTATGTTGACTCAGATATGTCTTCATCTAGACAATGTGGGGAAGCTGTAAAAAGGCCAACAAGATGCTCGGATATATTGTGAAAAGTTTTGAATTTAAAATCAAGGGAAGTAATGTTAAAAATGTACAATGCATTAGTAAGACCTCACCTAGAATACTGTGTTCAGTTCTGGACACTTCATTAAAAGAAAAAGGATATTGCTGCTCCAGAAAGAGTGCAAAGAACAGCGACCAGAACTGTCCCGGATTTAAAACACATGTCGTATGCAGACAGGCCAAAAGAAAAGAAGCTATTCAGACTTGAACAAAGACTACGCGGTGATCTGATTCAAGCTTTCAAAATCCTAAAAGGTATTGACAACGTCAACCCAGGAGACTTTTTGAACCAGGACCAGGGGTCACAAATGGAAATTAGACAAAGGGGCATTCAGAACAGAAAATAGGAGGCACTTTTTTACATAGAAAATAGTGAGGGTCTGGAACCAACTTAGTAATGTTGAAGCCGACACCCTGGGATCCTTCTTGATCCTTCTTGATGATACTCGGAGATCAATAAGCTACTAACAACCAAACGAGCAAGATGGGCTGAATGGCATCCTCTTGTTTGCAAATCCTCCCATGCTCCCATGTAGTTTAAATGGCCTAGGAGGGACAGAAGATTGCGTTTAGTAGGGGGGGGGGGGGGGGGGCGGGGGGACCGGACCGGACAGAAAAGTGGAAATATAAAAAATACAATCCCCTGAGGACAGGCTCAATGGGCATGATTTTAAATGTGTTTGATATATTGGCTTTAGCCAGTCATGCGTTTTTCCCAGCAATTTTGATTAAGAATATGGTGTGGTCGATTTGCATATTGCAGGGAGCAATCTTCGTGAGGGACTGTTGATGCTGGGTGTGGTGGAGTTACGGTGAGCGGAAATGAAGGAAGTTACAGGCAGAATAGCACAGGTTCCTTCAATGAAGTTATTACAAATCTGGCAAAACAATCTCTGGATACAAATGCTCAAAACTGCCGATGAGCAGTGAGGGAAGGGAACCAGAAAGGTTAGGGAACCTGCAGTGAGGGAAGGGAACCAGAAAGGTTATAGTTAGAGGTGAAGGGAGCACTATGGGGGCCTGCTGGACGCCCATAGTGGCCAAAGAGATCACTGCAGGGGCCTGCTGGACGCCTGCAGTGAGGGAAGGGAACCAGCAAGGTTATAGTTAGAGGTGAAGGGAGCACTATGGGGGCCTGCTGGACGCCCATAGTGGCCAAAGAGATCACTGCAGGGGCCTGCTGGACGCCTGCAGTGAGGGAAGGGAACCAGAAAGGTTATAGTTAGAGGTGAAGGGAGCACTATGGGGGCCTGCTGGACGCCCATAGTGGCCAAAGAGGTCATTGCAGGGGCCTGCTGGACGCCTGCAGTGAGGGAAGGGAACCAGAAAGGTTATATTTGGAGGTGAAGGGAGCACTATGGGGGCCTGCTGGAAAAGAGGTCACTGCAGGGGCCTGCTGGACGCCTGCAGTGAGGGAAGGGAACCAGAAAGGTTATATTTGGAGGTGAAGGGAGCACTATGGGGGCCTGCTGGAAAAGAGGTCACTGCAGGGGCCTGCTGGACGCCTGCAGTGAGGGGAGGTAACCTGAAAGGTTATAGTTGGAGCCAGAATGCTCAGGAACTGCTAAATGAGCCTTTGATTGACAGGTGCGATGGTCCTGCTTTCGGATTTTTCCGGTAGAAGAAGCGCTTCGTGGAGATGCAGTCGGTGCGGGCGAGGTGTTTCAAGTCCGCTTATAATACGCGGAAATTGGGCTAGCTTCTTGAGTCGCGGGTTGGAATTTGTAAAAACACCCATACTGACATGGGTTGGGCTTGTTTTGTCGTGATACTTGGCAACACTGGGTAAAGCAACGATCAGTGCTGACGTCATAGCGCCTGCGACGGGAAGGATGAAATAAAGTAAATAAATTCTCCTTACGTGCTGTAGATTTGAATGGGATGTTGTTGCTACGAAGATAAAGCTGGAGCCGGGAGATCATCCAGTCTCTGATTTCAGGAGTTGCGGAGGAACGAGTGGCCAGGCGGGAGCCACAGCAGACAGGAGAAGCTGACATCTGGGCAGAGAAGTTTGGAGTGGTAATACCGCCGACCGAAGTTGTGGTGGAGTTGGCCCGGGAAGGGCTGGTTGAACTGGTTGCGTGGATCTCGGCTCCGGGGAAACAGCAAACAGATCGTGCATGTACGATGAAATCAAAACGCAACTGAGAGATAAGTGAAGAGGGTATTTATAGTGCTAACAATTTAAATTAGCTAATGTGTAAATTGAATGATTCAATTTGGTGATGCGGAGATTGGTGTCTGACACTCCTCCCGAACTTTAATTATAAATTTCATATATAGATGCACATTTCTTTCACTTGGCTTGATTCATGCCAAAGCTGCCCGATTCCAGCCTTGCTGAAGCACCCCCAGATCATCACCGATCCTCCACCACATTTCACAGTGGGTGCGAGACACTGTGGCTTGTAGGCCTTTCCAGGTCTCCGTCTAACCATTAGATGACCAGGTGTTGGGCAAAGCTAAAAATTGGACTCATCTGGGGGTGCTTCAGCAAGGCTGGAATCGGGCAGATTTGTCTTTGTGAAGGACGCATGAACCAAGCCAAGTACAAGGTTGTCCTGGAAGAAAACTTGCTTCCTTCTGCTCTGACAATGTTCCCCAACTCTGAGGATTGGTTTTTCCAGCAGGACAATGCTCCATGCCACATAGCCAGGTCAATCAAGGTGTGGATGGAGGACCACCAGATCAAGACCCTGTCATGGCCAGCCCAATCTCCAGACCTGAACCCCATTGAAAACCTCTGGAATGTAATCAAGAGGAAGATGGATGGTCACAAGCCATCAAACAAAGCCGAGCTGCTTGAATTTTTGCGCCAGGAGTGGCATAAAGTCACCCAACATCAATGTGAAAGACTGGTGGAGAGCATGCCAAGACGCATGAAAGCTGTGCTTGAAAATCAGGGTTATTCCACCAAATATTGATTTCTGAACTCTTCCTAAGTTAAAACATTAGTATTGTGTTATTATGAACTTATTTTCTTTGCATTATTCGAGGTCTGACAACACTGCATCTTTTTTGTTATTTTGACCAGTTGTCATTTTCTGCAAATAAATGCTCTAAATGACAATATTTTTATTTGGAATTTGGGAGAAATGTTGTCAGTAGTTTATAGAATAAAACAAAAATGTTCATTTTACCCAAACACATACCTATAAATAGTAAAACCAGAGAAACTGATAATTTTGCAGTGGTCTCTTAATTTTTTCCAGAGCTGTATATACTCTTCAAAAAAAGAAAGGCATAGGTATTTTTAATGTACTTTTTCTAGCATTAGTATGGCAGTTTACATAGTAAAATAGAAAGTTCCAAAGAACCTTAACCTGTACAGAAATCATTAAGACATTCAATAAAGTCACTTACAAAGGTCAAACTAAGTTCAAGGTCAACAGAAATCAGTAACGGGTATGCCCACCATTGGCATCGATGATGGCCTGACATCCTGCCCATGGATCGAATCAGAGCCTGGATAACATGCCGGTGTATGGCAACCCACTCTTGCTCAAGTGCCTGGAAAAGTCCTTGTAACATCTGTGGCTCGGGGTGACGTCGTCACAGACGTCGATCAAGCTCGTCCCACAAATGCTCAATGGGGTTCAAATCGGTGTTCGAGATGGCCAGGGAAGCAATTGAACATTGTTCTGAGTGAGGAAATGTGGCAAAGTGGTTTATTGTGTACAGGTGCAGGAGTGATGCGGTGTGTAATCAACAGACAGAGGTTTGTAATCCAGTTGGAAAATGGTTTACTTTATAATCCAGGTCTGGTGACCAAATAATAATCCCTGGCAATACACAACAATGTGTAGAGCACCGGGTAAATAATAGCAGGGCTGCAGTCCCAAACAATAAACCGCGTATCCATCCCCACAATGTACAAACACCAGTCACCAGTCCTGAGTGCGTGCAGTAGTGCTCGTGTTGGGTGATACAGGTTCATAAGTGACAATAGTGCAGCATTGTTCCGGGTTTTGTGCTGGCCCTTGGCGACAGCTCCAGAACGTGTTTAGCCGTCTACTAATAACAATAATAATAATTGGTGACAAAAACAAACACTCACAATACGTTATCACAGGTTCTTTCACAGGCCCTTCCGGGTTCTATTCATAAACCAAAGCGAAGGAACAGATTGCATCTCTCTCCATCCCCTTTTATGCCATCACACATGACCCCTTGGTAAACGAGTGCAGCCGCCCCTCCAATCCGCGGCTGCCACATCGTTTCCCTTCCGGGTCGATGAGTTAATGCACTGGAGTTCCGCCCCCTTTCTAGTTGGCCGACTTCCCTTGACCCTGGAAAAGAACTGTCAGGCCAACCTGTCCAAGATACTCTGTTCTCACTACTTAGCGCCCTCACAGTTCGGGAGGGAGATTTACCACCAAGAATCACTGTATTTCTGTCACAGGAAAGCTGTGATGGCCCGGGCTGTGTGCGGTCGTGCATTGTCATGCTGGAAAATGAGCTGAACCTAAATACAATTGGACAACTCAAATTGGGAGAAAAACGGTAAAATTAAAAAAAAAAAAGTTATTTGTTAGAATTAAACAGATGTAGAAGGTTTAGGTTGCTATTTGATGTGTTATTTTATTCTGAATACAGCAAAAATGACTGTACTCTGTTGTGTACTGTGCAGCTAATATAGTACTGTAGCTAAGGGGCTGATATTGCTGCTCACTGCTTGTTAGGTAGTGTCTTTGGATGATCTTCAGATCAGGTTCGGGTTAAGTGAATGTTCTGCACCGCGACGGAGTCATTCGCAAGACAACCCCACCCCGAATAAGATTTGGGGTCCTAACATATATATATATATATATATATATATATATATATATATATATATATATATATATATATATATATATATATATATATATTGTGACAGGAATGGCTGAGTGGTGACGTCACGGCAGAAGAAGGGACAACAAAAACAAAAAGGTATGGTGCAGTGGCGCGGGCGCCGTTTTATTTAAAGAATCCAAAAATAAAATAAATATTTCAAACAGAAAACACTCGCTCACAGAGCAAAATAAAAAAGGTTAAACAAAAACAAATCACGAACACAAAATCCAAAATAAATAAACCATAAACCATACAGGTCAGGCTGGGCAGTCGCTGTCACTGTTCCTGTATGCTATGATTTAGTTTCGTTTTTAAATAAACCTTCTCTCGCTCTCTCCGCACCTACAACACCCACCCTGAACTAGAGAGCTGCAGGCTTTTATATCATGGCCGAGGGGTTTAACTAATTAGTAAATCATCCTATTACCCCTCGGCCACAATCTGCACGGGTTTATTAATTATTACTCCTGGCAGAGGACGAGCACCGATCTCGCCTCTGCCAGGACACGTTTTAAAAATAAACAAAACAATAACACGGCGCTACGCCGTCATTTAATCAAAACAATAAAACATATGGCGCTCGCCGACAAATACAATACACTAAAAATAAATAAACAATACAAAACAATCTGCACAGGGGCGGAGGGGGAGAGCCCGATCTAAAAATAAATAAACAAACAATATACAGGGCTGCTCGCCCTGTTACATATCCCCCCCCCCCCTTGTGCGAAGCACACATGGCCCCAACGGCCACCTCCCCCCTCAGTCTCAATGTCCCGGAAGAGGGGGAAGCAAGTTATTTCCAGGGGGTGGCCATGGTGGAATCTCCGGCACCCCCCAATTCTTCGTGGCCGGTAGCTCCCTCTTCCGGGGGTCCCTCCACACTCTCTCCTGCCGCGAAAGTGCGGCTGGGGGAGCTGGTCTCCTGACCTTCCCCCTCCTCTTCATGGCCAGCAGTTCCCCTCCGTGGGGCTCTGACCACCCAAACTCCTGCCGCGAAAGTGCGGCTGGGGGAGCTGGTCTCCTGACCTCCCCCCCTTTCTTGATGGCCGGCAGCTCCCCTCCGTGGGGCTCCGACCACATGACCTCTGGCCGCGAAAGTGCGGCTGGGGGAGCTGGTCTCCTGACCTCCCCCCCTTTCTTGATGGCCGGCAGCTCCCCTCCGTGGGGCTCCGACCACAGTGTAGGGACCCCAGGTGAAGCAGGATCCCTGGCGACCCCAGGCGACGGCAGTGGACCCTCGGGAGGCGACGGCAGCGGACCCTCGGGAGGCGACGGCAGCGGCAGCGGACCCTCGGGAGGCGACGGCAGCGGACCCTCGGGAGGCGACGGCAGCGGACCCTCGGGAGGCGACGGCAGCGGACCCTCGGGAGGCGACGCAAGACCGGCAGCAACCCTAGGAGATGCAAGGGAGACACAGGCGACCCTAGGCGATGCCGACGGCGGGAGGGGAGCCCCTGGCCATGAAGGCGGCAGCAGGAGCTCCACTTCTCCCAATGGTGGTGGTGGTGGTGGAGGTAGAGGTAGCTCCTGCTCCTCTCCTCCTGACGGTAAAGACAGCAGGGGCTCCTCCTCTTCTGGCGGCCAAGGCGGCAGGGGCTACTCCCCTTCAGGCGGCAGGGGCTCCTCCCCTTCAGGCGGCAGGGGCTCCTCCCCTTCAGGCGGCATGGGCTCCTCCCCTTCAGGCGGCCAAGGCGGCAGGGCTTCCTCCCCTTCAGGCTGCGAAGGCAGCAGGGCTTCCTCCCCTTCAGGCTGCGAAGGCGGCAGGGCTTCCTCCCCTTCAGGCTGCGAAGGCGGCAGGGCTTCCTCCCCTTCAGGCTGCGAAGGCGGCAGGGCTTCCTCCCCTTCAGGCTGCGAAGGCGGCAGGGCTTCCTCCCCTTCAGGCTGCGAAGGCGGCAGGGCTTCCTCCCCTTCAGGCTGCGAAGGCGGCAGGGCTTTCTCCCCTTCAGGCTGCGAAGGCGGCAGGGCTTCCTCCCCTTCAGGCTGCGAAGGCGGCAGGGCTTCCTCCCCTTCAGGCTGCGAAGGCGGCAGGGCTTTCTCCCCTTCAGGCTGCGAAGGCGGCAGGGCTTCCTCCCCTTCAGGCTGCGAAGGCGGCAGGGCTTCCTCCCCTTCAGGCTGCGAAGGCGGCAGGGCTTCCTCCCCTTCAGGCTGCGAAGGCGGCAGGGCTTCCTCCCCTTCAGGCTGCGAAGGCGGCAGGGCTTCCTCCCCTTCAGGCTGCGAAGGCGGCAGGGCTTCCTCCCCTTCATGCTGTGAAGGCGGCTCCTCCCCTTCTGGCAGCGAAGGCGGCTCCTCCCCTTCTGGCTGCAACTGGGAAACCAGCAGGCATGTTCCCTCTGCTGGCGGTGGTGGTGGTGGGAGTGACATGTCGTCCTCCCACGGAGACGGAGGTGGCACCAGCAGGTATTCTCCCTCTGCTGGTGGTGGGAGCGACACGTCGTCCTCCCACGACGGTGGAGGTGGAACCAGCAGGAATGCTCCCTCTGCTGGCGGAGGTGGGAGCGACTCACAGTCCTCCCAAGGCGGTGGAGGTGGAACCAGCAGGAATGCTCCCTCTGCTGGCGGAGGTGGGAGCGACTCACAGTCCTCCCAGGGCGGTGGAGGTGGAACCAGCAGGAATGCTCCCTCTGCTGGCGGAGGTGGGAGCAACTCACAGTCCTCCCATGGAGATGGAGGTGGCACCAGCAGGTATTCCCCCTCTGCTGGCAGGTACCTGGGCTGTGGACCTTCGGTCTTCCCCTTCTTGGGCCGTGGACGCACCGACTCCCCCCTCTTGGGCCGTGGAGGCACCGACTCCCCCCTCTTGGGCCGTGGACGCACCGACTCCCCCCTCTTGGGCGCAGGACGTTCGGGCTCCTCCCTTTTTGGCGCAGGACATTAGGGCTCCTCCCTTTTTGGCGCAGGACGTTCGGGCTCCTCCCTTTTTGGCGCAGGACGTTCGGGCTCCTCCCTTTTTGGCGCAGGACGTTCGGGCTCCTCCCTTTTTGGCGCAGGACGTTCGGGCTCCTCCCTTTTTGGCGCAGGACGTTCGGGCTCCTCCCTTTTTGGCGCTGGACGTTCGGGCTCCTCCCTTTTTGGCGCTGGACGTTCGGGCTCCTCCCTTTTTGGCGCTGGACGTTCGGGCTCCTCCCTTTTTGGCGCTGGACGTTCGGGCTCCTCCCTTTTTGGCGCAGGACGTTCGGGCTCCTCCCTTGCAGAATAGCCCAAGCTGGAGGAGCCAGCCTGTGCACTGTCAGCATTTGTGCTGACAGCATTGCCACCAGTGGGCCCATTGATGCAAAAATAGTAATACTAATAATGACACACACTTTATACACACACCCGATCACAAGTCCAACAGTAAGTGCTCCTAGTACAAATGGTGAATTAACACAATAATCGGTGACAACAGTAGTGCCGTGTAGTCTGGGGTTGATGCTGGCTTAACGTGACAGCTCCCAGATATTTAGCCGTCAAGAATAACAAGTAACAACAGTTAAACAGACACTAGACAGATGAGACAAACTGAACAGACAACTCCTGCAACAAAGCAATTGTCTGGGTCGTTACAATATAGTTTTCAATTTGAAAGTAAAAATATATGAAAGCATGATGGCCTTTATGTACAAAAACCTTCACTAATATACAATTGAACAAGAACTGTTGAATATTTGTTTTCGTTTCATATAGTAGTAAATGTCACTGTTTATATGATAGTGAAAAATAAATAAATAAATATCAAGATAAATAAATAAATACATACATGTCTATGTATTAATTTATGTATTCATTTATTTCAATATTTATATTAATGTATTTATTTATTTGTGTTTTACTTTTACCAAATATATAGGCTATCTTTCAGCATAGCTAATTCTCAGAAATGTTCTTTTTTTGTCCAGCAGGGACCGCAAATAGCGTTACTCTCATCGACCAGTATAGAGAGAGGAAACCATACTTCCTTGCGCCAATAGGGACCACAATGAGCGTTACACTCACAGGATACCAAACATTTTAAGAGCTCTAGATCTCAGAATGAGGATGATGAAGATCAATGATGATGATGATGATGATGAGGATGATGAACGTAGGTTCAAATGCCACGTATATCATTTATATAAAGAAAGATTTTATTATTATTATTATTTATTTCTTAGCAGACGCCCTTATCCAGGGTGACACAATTGTTACAAGATATCACATTATTTTTACATACAATTACATTATTTTTTACACATTATTTTTTTTATTACAATTACCGGAGCAATCTAGGTAAAGTACCTTGCTCAAGGATACAGCAGCAGTGTCCCCCACCTGGGATTGAACCCACGACCCTCTGGTCAAGAGTCCAGAGCCCATGCATGGAACATTTGAATGCAAATGTTCCATTTTAAAACAGAAATACATAATTTAATATAAATGAAATAGACGTCAAAATAAGTGTGTTCCCCAGTATATTTCCATGCTGACGAAATACATTAATATGTGTTGATAAAAGTGCCTGGGGTCTTCAAATTCTTTTTGTTTTGTTTTTTTTTTGCCTGCGATGCGTGCGACTAGTTCATTTTAAAATATTGCTAAATCGTTCAATATATATGATACAGACGTAAAAATGAGTGTATTCCCTATTATAGTTCCAAGTACTCTTTCTGTGTACCTTGTTTTTGGTCCCTTTTAAATGCTCTGAAAAGTGCCTTTTTTCGCTGAATATTTTTTTTAATTGATCTATTAAACCATTTTGGCCATTTTGTTTTAGATTTAGATTTGTCTACTTTTGGGATGTAATTGTTTTGCGCCTCTAGTACTACATTTTTAAAAAACAGCCATCCTTTTTCTGTGGATGTTTTCTCTATTTTACTCCAATCTACTTTGTTAGTCTCTGTTTCATACCTTCATAGTTTGCTTTTCTAAAATTGTAAACATTAGCTTTAGGCATTACTTTGGGGGTTTTAAAAAATACTTCAAATGAGACCATGTTGTGGTCTGAGTTTGCCAATGGCTCTCTGACCTCTGTTTTAGTTATTCTGTCTTCATTATTTGAAAAGACTAAATCAAGGCATGCCTCCCCTCTAGTCGTGCCTTGACAAATTGCGTTAGGAAGCAGTCATTTGTCATTTCCACCATTTCAATTTCGTCCGTCGTGCTCCCCACGGGTTCTCCCATTTTATACAGGGGAAGTTGAAATCCCCCATTAGTATGGCTTCTCCTTTTCTACACGCATTTCGAATGTCATTGTACAACAGATTATTTTGCTCAGCGTCTGAATTTGGCGGTCTATAGCATGCTCCTATTATTATGCCCTTTGAATTTTTGTCCTTTATTCTGACCCATATTGATTCGGCGTTGTTTTCTTTGTCTGGATTTAACACCTGGGCTTCAAGACTATTTCTTATGTATAGCGCTACCCCTCCGCCTCTTCTGTCCTGCCTGTCTTTCCTATACAGTGTGTACCCACTAATATTATATTCGTCTCCATCACTCTCAGACAGCCAAGTTTCTGTAACACCTATCACATCGTAGTTACTTGTTAGTGCAGTAGCTTCAAGTTCTAACATTTTGTTTCTGAGACTTTTAGCATTAAGATAAGATACATTTAATAGTTGTCTTACCTGAGTTGTTGCCCTTGTTTTGATGTGGTCTCCCTTCTGTTTTTTTGTTTTCTCCCCCCTTCCTTTCTAGTTCAAATGCTTCTGGACCTCCTCAAGGATCCATTCTCCAAGTAGATTGGTTCCCTTTCTGTTTAAGTGCAGTCTGTCCCACCTATATAGATAGTCCTTGTTGTAGAATGTGCTCCAATGTTCAAGAAAGGTGAAGCCTTCCTGTGTGCACCAAAATTTCAGCCATGCATTTTGATTTTGTATTTCCAGCTGTCCATATGGTCCTTTGCAAGGCGCCGGCAGTATCCCAGAAAATACCACAGTTTTGGTCTTGTCTTTTAATTTCCTTCCTAGCTCTCTGAATTTGTTTTGCAGGGATCTTGGCCTGTCTCTTCCAATGTTGTTTGTACCGATGTAGACGACTACAACTGGGTCGTCTCCTGTTCGTTCTAGGAGCCTGTCCACGTTCTCAGTGATGTGCGTGACAGAGGCTCCTGGAAGGCAGCACACTGTTGTAGTAAGGGGGTCCAAACTGCAAACTGAACTTGCTGTGTTTCTCATGATTCCCCAACAATCATGACCTTCCTTCTTTTTGCTGCCTGGCCAGCACTGTTTATAGGGTCCTGGATGTTGTTCCTTTCTTTCTCTTGATGTTGGTTTTGGTCATCTAAATGTTGAAGTGGCTCAAATTTGTTGGATGTTTGGATTTCTGGTGGTTGTGTTTGACAAAGTTTCTTTTTTCCCTGCTTCTGCCTATCTGAACCCAGCTGTTTCGACTCTCTTCCATCTCCCTGGTGGCTTTCAGTCTGCTAGGGGTGCAGACTTCCATGAATTGTGGGTGTGTCAGCTCCTCAAGCTCCTGTTGCTGTCTCATTTCCTCCAGCTCCATTTCTAACAGACTTACTCGTTGAAGCAAGTCCTGGATCGTGCTGCACTTTACACACACTTGGTTGAGCTCTGTTGGGTTTTCTCGGATTTCCCACATCATGCAGTTGTCACAGATTACTGGCTTGAAGACCATGTTTTATTATTTATTTATTTATTTTTTGGAAGTTTAGTTTAGCTTCTGCAGCTGTCAACCTGCTTTCAAACCGCTTCTAACTGGGATTTACTTGTCCACAGTAGTTGGCTGGGCTGCAGCTTGACTGGTGTTACGTCCCCAGTGTCGATGTCGTGCTGCACCAGGTGAGTCCAGCCTGCTCCCTCCAGTCTAGTCGCTGTGTTGCAGAGCTATAAGTTAATATGAACATTTGACTCTGTCTCTTATGGCATACTCTTGTTTGTACCATGTAAGTGCAGGATCTCAATGGAAGGCTATACAGACACTGTGGTGTAGCGTTACCAGTCCTCTCTAGGGTAGGCTGGCATGGTACAGTGTTTGACCTGGTCTTGCTGTTATCTAGGAGTCTGTAGAGCTCATGCAAAATGAGAAGAAACGTTACACCGCTTGAGTAGTTGTGTCCCTGTTGTTCTGTTAATTGTCGTGTTTGCCAGACAGAAAAACAGGATGCTTTCACATTCCTGTGGCATTCCTGGCTTACAAAAGCGGTTGGAAAAATATTCAGAAATGTCCACTTTCAATTAAGCAAAGCAGGGGCTGCTGTTTGATAAGGAGGTGATTAATCACTGGATTGTCTGGTGCGTTTCTTTTCTGCTTTCAACTTGTTTTTACTGTTCAGTTTTTTTTTGTTCTGGCGAACAGGCTCTTCAGAGCCCAGGCGCTGATTAAGGTGGAAACTCTATCAGAACATTCAGCTTTTTCCTGATTTTGTTTGTTAGGAACTGAACAGGCAGCCTGATATTCCACATCCATAGTTCTGGGGGGCTGTGTGTATCTCATCTGTAAACACAAGCTGAGATTTGCAATGCCCACAAGCAGGGGTATAAACACATGTTACAGTGTGTGTACCAGTATGGGGAAGCACAAGTGAAAGTCCCACTGCCCAGACAATTGCATACACGCACAAAGACCAGGCTGCATTTCTTTTAATTGTCATAGACACTCAGCTATTCCATTGCTCTCATCTTGAAATGAAAACCGCTGGCTGAGCTTAGAAAGCATTAGGCATGTGCACGAAGCTGAAACCCAAATGCTACCTCCCGTACCACACCGAATTGATTGGGTTATCAATAGTAAATGTGTCTACACTTTTAGTTCATTAACACAGTTGACAGTCAGCCCCTTTCTGTCTGTGTCACTGCCGTCACATCGAAACTCCTAATGCATTGCCATCGGAATCTTAAACACATTCATTATTTTGAACTATTTGCAAAACTTAAACAAAGCTTCAAATACGCTGGTCCAAGTTTTTCTTCAGGTATCTGTACCTCAGTTGTTTATTGCTTCCTTAATTAAACATTGATTTTCTCCACTCTGAACAAACATGGCCAGCTTTCCTAGAGTGTAAACTGAACACAAACTTTCTTGGTACTGTTGCTGTAACTCAACTCCTTACAGGTTCTACTACTCACACTATGCTTCCCCTTACCTGCCCTAACCTTCCTGTGCATAGGGCAATGCTGGCTCAATCCCACCATAGAAGTGAATGTAAAAAGTTACAATGATTTCCCTGTCTTGTTCCCCTCATCTCTAAAGTACATGAAAATACCTTCATTGGTGGTGGTCCAGGGATTGCATTTTTCCCTGTTTTGTTTCCGATCTTATCTGCTTGCACAAGCCAATCTCCCATATCTTCTCCTAGTCGCTTAGTTACACTGTGGAAACAACTAAACAGATGGGAATCTTCCAGTTAAGATTCAGACTGGTCTGTGGAGTCTTTTTGGGCAACATGGTGCTGTGCCAAACATTGCTCCCCTCCTGGTCAGTGAGGGACACACAGACTGGACAACTCACCTGGTAAGATACAAGACTGGGTTCTGCAACACAAACATTGCTCCACTCCTGCTCATACAACAAATGCAGCCCCTTCTAAAGATAAACAGTGCTTGCCCTGATTAAGAGATTGAATCAATATTTATGTTTCATTGCATGGGTGCTTCTGACTAGCATGTGTTATGGTATATGCAGATCAATTGATCAATATGCAGATTGATAAGCATTTCTCAACTCTTGCTTGAAGACAAATAATTTGTCTGTAAAGGGAAACTATGGGGATCTGTAAACAGATACAGATTTTAATTTTCTATTCATTGGAGATCGTCAGTAAAAGCAATTGGACTCGAGTCAAGGCTCTCATTGCTGGTGTCCTCATGGTGGATGAGCCTCAGAATGCAGAATCGAGGCTCTCATTGCTGGTGCCCTCATGGTGGGTGAGACTCAGAACTCAGAATCGAGACTCTCATTGCTGGTGCCCTCATGGTGGGTGAGACTCAGAACTCAGAATCGAGGCTCTCATTGCTGGTGCCCTCATGGTGGGTGAGACTCAGAACTCAGAATCGAGGCTCTTATTGCTGGTGCCCTCATAGTGGATGAGACTCAGAACTCAGAACCCGGCATGTCTCATGTGCTGTACAGGGCACTCCAGAACTCACTTGAGCAGTTCACACATTCACATTAAGCGTCTCCCGAATGGACTGAGTGCCAACCATCCCACCCTCTTCCCCTGGTCTACTGTTGCAAACTGCAAAGTTTCATTGCTCTCTGGCAGATCTGTGAACTGGTCATGACTTATGAACCACCCTGTACTCCTCGCATTGCAGGTGCAGACAGACTGGCTTGTCTGTGGTGTTCGAATAAGTGCTTGGGTTTGTGCAGAGATCATTCAAATCAAATTATTGGGAGTTTAAGGTCAAAGATTAAAACTTTGGTAATGGATATCTTTGGTAATTGCAGTTTTGGAATAATTGTGCGTCTCGAACAGTATGCAGGCCATTAAAGGTCAGGTTGAGAGGTCATCTGAGGTGAGCAATTAGTCTTCTTTCAATATCTGGACGCTTTACTAAGCTGCCATTGTTTTAGAACACAACAAGCTAATTGTGCCAATGCCTTTGCATCACACTTCTAGAGTGGCAACGTGCCAACAAATCAGAACCACACGTGTGAGAATGAGGTGCAGGCAACTACATGAAAAGATTTTAAAAAGCTTGCTTGTATTAAAAACAATGCGGGAGATTGATAATGAAGCAAGCAGGCAGGAATACTGTAACAATGAGAAAGCGGTCAAAACAAACACATTAAACAGTGTGCCAGAGCAGTGGGCTGAGGCAGTGCAAGCAATCTGAGAATGTGAACTGCTAAATCAAGGGTGCATTGTGAAAGTCATGGATGGACAGCAATTCAAGTGCTGTCACTGAATGTATGATTGAGTGATTAAAGGTATTTCTCACACAGAAAGTCAGGGCACACAAACATGACTCTGTAACTTTATTCACATTGTGAATATGAGGGCTTATGAAACTGAACTAAGGCTTGTAACCAACCCCAGTTGGTTACAAGCCCAGCTCGCGTGCAGCTCACAGGACAGAGCTACTTCCTGTGGCTGCTGACTCACACACACAAACAAGGTCCTGTTTTCTGGTCTCCTTTGTGAACCCTCTGCTTTTTAGGAACTTTTCTCAGCACTATCTGGCTCAAGAATGGTCGGTGTTCGTGTTGTGTGTGTGTGTGTGTGTGTGTGTGTGTGAGTGTGTGTTTGTGTGTGTGTGTGTGTTTGTGCATGTCTGGTTTCTGTGTACAGAGTACATACATAACTTGAATCACTCATACTAAATTCATACTATAGTAAAAGTATAAGAGGCGAGAGGACAAATGCTTTTGCTGATGCGTTCTATCAGTGTGACTTGATTACACCAGTGTAGAAAGCCTAGCAGCAATATCTGACCATGTGAGTTATTGAGTTTTGCCCGAGTCATCTGTTTCTGTATTTGCAAAGCTTTGCCGTGTACTTCAGGAGGATCATGGTGTCCTTGCTGAAGCAATTAGTGTGGCCTAGTCAGCAACTGTAAATATCTATCCAGCAATATGGATCTCGGCTTCAGGACTAGATCGCTGGGTTTTTCTGATTCTGTAATCAAGTTAGACATGAGCCCCCTTCTGTAGGTTTTATTGGAGTATTGTGCTGATAAGGTGGGTCATATCACATGATCAGTGCCCACCCATTCAGTCACAACCAGGCCAGTTTAATGCTGCTAATTAGATACCATAAGGAATAGTGGTCTGAAAGCTGTCGCATTAAGTTGCAAGCCTCTGAAATGTGGTGCACTATTACTGGTTTCATGAGGAAGTTGAATTAAGTTGTTGTTTCAAATGATGATATATAGCCTAACTCCGTGATATGATTAAATACTGTAATAATATAAAACAAGAACTAAGCCAGTTTTTTGGTAAATCTAATGCAATTTCTTGCCAAAGCAGTGTTTCCAGTCATGTGATTGTGTAAATGAGCTGTAGTTTTACAGGATGTAACAGTGCCTGCAGTGTGGAGTATGGGGCTCAATTAGTCACGTGTGTTCCGAATGCCCTGTGCTCCACCACAGAAGCACCTCTATGCAAATAACTTTTCCTTAAGCAACTGATCTCAGGCCAGACCTATGCATTCATTGTCAGATGGCTCCTAAAATGTGGTTGTGCACAGTCACAGTCATCTGCATGAAGGACTCTAAATTAATTACAAATACAAAACAGAAAATAATTGATTGCATAAGTCTTCACCCCCTTGAGTCAATATTGGTAGAGGCACCTTTGGCAGCAATTACAGCCATGAGTCTATTTGGATAAGTCTCTATCAGCTTTGCACATCTGGACCTGCAATTTTTGCCCATTCTTCTTTGTAAAATTGCTCAAGCTCCGTCAAGTTGGATGGGGACCTTTGGTGAACAGCAATTTTCAAGTCTTTCCACATATTCTCAATTGGATTGAGGTCCGGACTTTGACTGGGCCACTCCAGGACATTGACCTTTTTGTTTTTAAGCCACTCCAGTGTGGCTTTTGCTGTATGTTTGGGGTCATTGTGCTGCTGGAAGATGAATCTTCTCCCAAGTCCTAGGTCTCTTGCAGACTTCAGCAGGTTTTTCTCCAGGATTTCTCTGTACTTTGCTGTATCCATTTTGCCCTCTATCTTCACATAGCGCCAAACATAGCGCTTAGCGTTGAGGCCAAAAAGCTCTATTTTGGTCTCATCAGACCATAGAATCTTCTTCCACTTGGTCTCAGAGTTTCCCACATGCCTTCTGGCAAACTCTAGCTGAGATTTGATGTGAGTTTTTTTCAACAATGGCTTTCTTTTTGCCACTCTCCCATAAAGGCCAGTTTTGTGAAGCACCCAGGCTATTGTTGCCATATGCACAGTGTCTCCCAGCTCAGCCGTGGAAGACTGGGACTCTTTAGAGTTGCCATAGGCCTCTTGGTGGCCTCCCTGACTAGTGCCCTTCTCGCCCGGATGGCCCGGACGGCCTGTTCTAGACAGATTCACAGTTGTGCCATAGTCTCTCCATTTCATAATAATGGACTTTACTGTGCTCCGGGGGATATATTAAATGCCTTGGAAATGTTCTTATATCCTACCCCTGATTGGTGCTTTTGAAGAACCTTATTCTGGATTTGCTTTGAATGTTCTTTTGTCTTCATGATGTAGTTTTTGTTAGGAAATGTACGACACAAAAATAGGAGGAGTGGCAAACACTGTTGCAGCAGCAAAGGTCATTCAAAATGATCTAGATAGCATTCAGAACTGGGCAGACACATGGCAAATTAAATTTAATAGAGAAGAGTGTAAAGTATTGCACGCAGGCAATAAAAATGTGCATTATAAATATCATATGGGAGATACTGAAATTGAAGAAGGGAACTATGAAAAAGACCTAGGAGTTTATGTTGACTCAGAAATGTCTTCATCTAGACAATGTGGGGAAGCTATAAAAAAGGCCAACAAGATGCTCGGATATATTGTGAAAAATGTTGAATTTAAATCAAGGGAAGTAATGTTAAAACTTTACAGTGCATTAGTAAGACCTCATCTAGAATATTGTGTTCAGTTCTGGTCACCTCATTACAAAAAGGATATTGCTGCTCAGAAAGAGTGCAAAGAAGAGCGACCAGAATTATTCTGGGTTTAAAAGGCGTGTCATATGCAGACAGGCTAAAAGAATTGAATCTATTCAGTCTTGAACAAAGAAAACTACGCGGTGATCTGATTCAAGCATTCAAAATTCTAAAAGGTATTGACAATGTCGACCTAGGGGACTTTTTCGACCTGAAAAAAGAAACAAGGACTGAAGGTCACAAATGGAGATTAGATAAAGGGGCATTCAGAACAGAAAATAGGAGGCACTTTTTTACACAGAGAATTGTGAGGGTCTGGAACCAACTCCCCAGTAATGTTGTTGAAGCTGACACCCTGGGATCCTTCAAGAAGCTGCTTGATGAGATTCTGGATCAATAAGCTACTAACAACCAAACGAGCAAGATGGGCCGCCTGGCCTCCTCTCGTTTGTAAACTTTCTTACGTTGTTCTTATGTTCTTATGTTCTTATAATTTCTATACCTTATAGCAATGCATCAATATAAAATAGATATTAAATTCAAATATATGCTTACCTTCCAGTATATGGAAGTGTAGTGTAGGATATATTGAAAAATAAGAACTATCTTCAAAAGGCAAAGACTTGACTTCAACCAAACAGCAATCAGTTTTTCAGAGACCCTCAGAGCATGGACCCCGTCAGCTTGCAAGATCAAGTTGAATGGTATCGAATGGGGTCTTGCTCTGGGCTTATATAAGATTTTCCCTCCATTGAATACATCAGGAGTCCCAATTAAATCTAAGCATCACTTGGCCTTGACATTTCTTATCTTTAAGTTAATGATACATTCTAGAAGGATCTGGTCAACTCCTTTTTCAAAACTGATTGGATATAACTTCTTGCCAAAAAATATTGGAACATGATTTCATCTCTCTCTTTTTCCAACTCCTCCTTTTTCTAAAAAGTCAGGTGGACCAAAGTTCACAGAATCTTTGCTATAATATAATACAAGTATATGTCTATATACAGACGTGCTCAAATTTGTTGGTACCCCTCCACAAAAAACAAAGAATGCACAATTTTCTCTGAAATAACTTGAAACTGACAAAAGTAATTGGCATCCACCATTGTTTATTCCATATGTAATAGAAATCAGACTTTGCTTTTGATTTTTTATTCAACATAATATTGTAAATAATAAAACAAATGAAAATGGCATGGACAAAAATGATGGGACCGCTAACCTAACATTTTGTTGCAAAACCTTTAGAGGCAA
This sequence comes from Acipenser ruthenus, assembly GCF_902713425.1. NCBI lineage: Eukaryota > Metazoa > Chordata > Actinopteri > Acipenseriformes > Acipenseridae > Acipenser > Acipenser ruthenus. Next base: position 10,856,037 of record NC_081213.1, read on the forward strand.
TCACTGCAATCAAACGTTTTCTGTAGCTCTCAATGAGACTTCTGCACCTGTTAACAGGTAGTTTGGCCCACTCTTCCTGAGCAAACTGCTCCAGCTGTCTCAGGTTTGATGGGTGCCTTCTCCAGACTGTAAGTTTAAGCTCTTTCCATAGATGTTCGATAGGATTCAGATCAGGACTCATAGAAGGCCACTTCAGAATAGTCCAATGTTTTGTTCTTATCCATTCTTGGGTGCTTTTAGCTGTGTGTTTTGGGTCATTATCCTGTTGGAGGACCCATGACCTGCGACTGAGACAGAGCTTTCTGACACTGGGCAGTACGTTTCGCTCCAGAATGCCTTGATAGTCTTGAGATTTCATTGTGCCTTGCACAGATTCAAGGCACCCTGTGCCAGGCGCAGCAAAGCAGCCCCAAAACATAACCAAGCCTCCTCCATGTTTCACTGTAGGTATGGTGTTCTTTTCTTTGAAAGCTTCATTTTTTCGTCTGTGAACATAGAGCTGATGTGACTTGCCAAAAAGCTCCAGTTTTGACTCATCTGTCCAAAGGACATTCTCCCAGAAGGATTGTGGCTTGTCAATATGCATTTTAGCAAATTCCAGTCTGGCTTTTTTATGTTTTTCTTTCAAAAGTGGAGTCCTCCTGGGTCTTCTTCCATGGAGCCCACTTTCGCTCAAAATGCGACTGATGGTGCGATCAGAAACTAACGTACCTTCACCTTGGAGTTCAGCTTGTATCTCTTTGGCAGTTATCCTTGGCTCTTTTTCTACCATTCGCACTATCCTTCTGTTCAATCTGGGGTCGATTTTCCTCTTGCGGCCGCGCCCAGGGAGGTTGGCTACAGTTCCATGGACCTTAAACTTCTTAATAATATTTGCAACTGTTGTCACAGGATCATCAAGCTGCTTGGAGATGGTCTTGTAGCCTTTACCTTTACTATTATTTTCTTTCTGATCTCCTCAGACAACTCTCTCCTTTGCTTTCTCTGGTCCATGTTCAGTGTGGTGCACACAATGATACCAAACAGCACAGTGACTACTTTTCTCCATTTAAATAGGCTGAATGACTGATTACAAGATTGGAGACATGTGTGATACTAATTAAATAAACTAATTAGTTTGAAATGTCACTATAATCCAATTATTTATTATCTTTTCTAAGGGGTACCAACAAATGTGTCCAGGCCATTTTAGAATATCTTTGTAGAATAAGCAATAATTCATCTCTTTTCACAGCTTCTTTGCTTCATTCTATGACATACCAAAGGCATGCAAGTATACATGATAAAATAGCTTTTAATGTCATCACTTTTCAGGAGGAATGAAGCATTATTTCAATGAGCTGTAAGGGTACCAACAAATTTGAGCACGTCTGTATGAGAGATGTTTTTAATATGTAACACCAGCTCTATTTGATTATATTTAGCTGAGTCAAAAATATATGTCCCTCCAAGTCACATATTATGTTACCCTTTCAGTGTGTTGTCAATGGGCCAGTTTAACTTCATATACAAATGTGTGTTAACAAAGTATGGGACAAACATTGCCTTTGAATAAGCATACAGTGGTCAGTTCAGTTATTTTCATTTAAATTTATGCTATAATAAACATGTTAAATATAACAGCCTTATTTAACTGTGCCATTCTCGGACTATGCCTGACCTCTCTCTGTTTCTAAAAGTTTCCTGCTCAAGCAGGATTCAGGTACCCTGTTTTCTTGCCAAGACTATTGTTTTGATTAATATGAAACACCATTGTAAGCACTTCTCCAAATTCACCACATGAAGTCAGTTTTCTCCCAAAGAAAGGCTCTAAGTACTGGTACTGGACACAAATCCCCTAATTCATGGAATGCTAGGTCCAACAGCCAGGTTTTCTTATCTCACTTTGACTACCAAAAAGAACCTTCCACATCTAGCACCGCTCTGCTTGCAAGCAGGTAAGGGCAAGGCTATTTTTATGTAGATTTTTTGTGTACTAAAATTATTGAATACAGTTTACACTTTATTTGTCTAATATTCCAACCTAACAGTTCCTGTTTTTTATTGCAGTAAAACCTTTATATAAACTAAACATTTATATTTATATTATATTTATATGTTTCTTGGTGTTGATTAATATGAGACATGAAGTAATGAAAGTATAGTAACGAAAGAAGCTACTTTTTCTCATAAAATTGGAATATGTTAAAAAAAAATGTTATTAGATCTTAATCTAAGTCCTAATAATTGATAAATATAACCTGATTAAACAAATGACACAAAAACATGATACTGTTTCAATATTTATTTATCCACAAATGAGTCAACATTCAATATCCATGTGTGAAAAAGTATGTTAACCTTTAGATTCAGTAACTGATGGCACCGCCTTGAGCAGCAATGACTTCAACTAAGCATTTCCTGTAACTGTTGGTCAGTCTTTCACATTGGTTTTGAGGAATTTTGGCCCATTCCTCCTTACAGAACTGCTTCAACTCAGTGACATTTGAGGGCTTCCTTGCATGGACAGCTCGCTTCAGGTCCTGCCACAACATTTCGATGCGGACTTTGACTAGGGCATTCTAAAACATGGAATTTCTTCTTCTGCAGCCATTCTTTTGTAGATCTGCTTGTATTTTTAGGATCATTGTCTTGCTGCATGACCCACTTTTGGTTCAGCTTCAGCTCACGGAAGGATGGCCTGACATTCTCCTCTAGAATCTTCTGATACAATGCAGAATTCATCTGTCTGACAGTGGATTGGTGGAGCCCCAAATCATTAGAAATGGTTTTGTAACCCTTTCTAGACTGATGAGCATCAATAACTGTTTTTCTGAGGTACTCAGAGATTTCTTTTGATCGTGGCATGACATGTTTCCACACACCTGTATGGTGAAGACCAAACTCACAAAGTTTCTGATCTTTATATACCCATACGGAAAATAAATATATTTTTAATATATGGAATTATATATTTTTTAAACTTGAAATGTATTTATAATATATTTTCTTAAACATGACATGTTGCTTAAATATATTTACAATATACTATAAATGTATTTTGTAAATCAACATATTCACATTTATACATTTTATTTTTCTAAATTATATTCAAAATACATTGTAAAATATGTTGTAAATAAATATATTCACATTAATATATTTAAAAGTGTATGCAGTGTTTTCAAACACTATATTTATATATTGCATATAATGGGAGACTGCGACGGTCAGGCAGCACTAAATTTAAAACAAGAAGGCTTCATAAGTTTATCCATGTACAGCAGATAAAAACACAGACACTGTGATTTTAATTCGGTAAATAAGTTTATTCTTGACGGAACAAATATGGTCGTTAATCAATCTTTCTGCAGATACCGAAGTGTTACAGATACCTCATAAAAAATAACTGGGCTAAGCCTAGTATTTAGAAGAAGAAAAAAAAACAATAACAAACAAGGACACAATAGGCTGTTCATATTTTAAGTCACCTTATATTTAAACTGTATGCCCACCAATATGAAAAAAGTTTATTAGTGTTTTTTTTTTTACTTTCATAGCTCTATTTTTAGCAACAATTGCATAGCTATTAGAATTTTTAATTGAAAGCAGCAGTTTTTTGTAACGTCTCATAGTTTCAGAAAAACAATGTTAGTAGGTCTACAGAGAAGCAGCCCAAGCACCTGTTGTAATGCAAACAGCCTTTTAGCATATGTTGAAAGCTTTTCATTTTTGTACTTGAGTGTTTTATATACACTGAATTTTTTGTTGATATATTCCGTTCTGTTTAAAGATAGTAGTTATTTTTAAGTGAAATTGTGGAATTCCATTCCTTTCTTATTTATTTGCTTCATATCTGTTTGGTGGAACACATGCAAAATATGGTGTGTGTCCAGGCACTTTACATTATGTAATATATTGTGAATACATTATATAATACATGTTTAGGAAATATATTGAATAATACATTTTTAAAAATACATGGACAATATAATTGATATATTGTTACCTGAAATTATATTTTAAATATATTTAAAATATGTTTAAGCAAATACATTGTAAATATATTACAAATATATACATTTGATGAAAACGGGCCAATTCTGTAATAAGTTAAATATATTTTATATAACGTTACATACACACCTGATTCTAATTATCCCCTTAATTGAGCTGATAAAACCAGAGATTCATTTACTTTTTCACATACCCTGAATCTTAATTACTCATTGTTTGTCTAATTCATACATCATTTTGTTTCAAAAGACATGGAATTGGTTAATATAAACCCTATTGGATATTTAAGAAAATACTGGTTTTGATTCAAGAAGGCTATCCTGGTAAAACTATTATCATTAAGGTTCACAAACTTTTTCTCAACACTGTATGATAAGAGCCTGCCAAGTTTGACTCCTTCCAGCAGGTGCTTTCACAGACTGCACACAACATCTATCCATTGTTTTCTACGGAGTATGGCAGATCTTTTTGAAAGGAATATATACAATTTTATTATAATTATTGACAAAGAGTATATCATATTATTTCAGTCAATACAGCTTACTTTAAATCATCCAATTGATGTCTAATAACTAAGCACGTTCCCAACAGGATTCAAACTCTGCGAACTGAACTTGCTGTGTTTCTCAATATGGAGTCCCCAACAATCATGACCTCCCTTCTTTTTGCTGCCTGGCCAGCACTGTTTATAGGGTCCTGGATGTTGTTCCTTTCATTCTCTTGATGTTGGTTTTGATCATCTAAATTTTGAAGTGGCTCAAATTTATTGGATGTTTGGATTTCTTTTGGTTGTGTTTGACAAAGTTTATTTTTTTCCCTGCTTCTGCCTATCTGAACCCAGCTGTTTTGACTCTCTTCCATCTCCCTGGTGGCATTCAGTCTGTTAGGGGTGCTGACTTCCATAAATTGCATGAATTGTGGGTGTGCCAGCTCTTCAAGCTTCTGTTGCTGTCTCATTTCCTGCAGCTCCATTTCTAGCATACTTACTAGTTTAAGCAAGTCCTGGATCGTGTGGCACGTTACACACACTTGGTTGAGCTCTGCTGGGTTTTCTCGGATTTCTCACATCATGCAGGTGTCACAGACTACTGGCTTGAATACCATGTGTGACGAGGTAAAGTGATCCCATGCTGTAATCCACACTCCCAGCCGCCTGGGGGCTGTGAGCCAGCCTAGAAGGCCCCAACAGAGATGGTGTGACATGGCAGTTCCACCTTTGGGGCGGAAGTCCTGAAAGGACGGTCGCCATCTTTGTTGAGAGCAAAAACACGGAATGTGCTGGAAAGTCCCAGAATTGGGAGGCGATTAAAATGCCGATCGCTGATTGGTGTTCCGCTGATTAGGGGGAGTTCCGCGGCACATAAAAGGGGGCCGTGTTGTAGCAGTTGGGGCTGGTATCTGAAAGCACGAAGGAGTGTGGGAGAGGTACTGAGAGTGATATAAAAAAACAACAAACAAATGCTAACTGTGATTCTTTGGCAGATCTAAACAAACTACTTTAAAAGAGAGACAACCAACCAGGAGGGCAGATTGCAGAACGGCCAGAAAGGCGAGAGCAGCCACCCAGAGCCTGGATAATTTTACTTTGTTGTTTATTTGTTTTTGTCTTTCCACATTTCAGTTAGTGTTTCTCCTTTGTTTTCTTTTGTTTATTGTCCTGTCCTGATTACCACTGTTAGTGGAAAAGAATAAAGGGAAAAGAAAAGAACTCGTGGAACATCATTGTCTGGATTTTATTATTTTTACACCTCCACCCAACTCAGCTATCTATGACACCATGTTATTATTATTTATTTATTTATTTATTTATTTATTTATTTGTAAGTTTAAGTTTAGTTTCTGCAGCTGTCAATCTGCTTTCAAACTGCTTCTAACTGCTCTGCACTTTTAAAACGATGCTCTTCTCACACGATGTCACTCCTACGCTGTTGCTGGAAGAACTGTCTCGCTATGTTGTGTTTTGTTGTGCTGGTAGCTCCGCCCCTTCCCCTTGTCTCAGAACGGCACTGAATTTGAATCAGCTGCTCTGAGTTTCAGTTTATGATCAGATAAAGAGATGCAGCTGTTAGAATTTAAGATGCATTAATTTCCCAATGAATGTATTTTCTGATGAAAGCAATTCCAGGTTTAATTTCTCCTTACTGCTTCTAACTGCTCTGCACTTTTCTGACATGATGTCGCTCCCACGCTGTCGCTGGAAGAACTGTCTCGATTTTTGTGTTCGTCTTCTGGAAACGTAGCTGCTCAATCCGTGAGTCCCTCCACCTGCTTACGCCCCTCGTGAAATCCTGACAGAAGATCTTCATCTGCACCTTCTCCACATCCCACCATGTAGGCGCCATGTAGGGAAGAAAGATCGTCTGCCATGCCAGACCATCCAGATTTCCCGGAAAGACAGAGCAAAGCACTCGTCCTCCAATAAGCCATTGTTAAAGTGCCAGTAGGTGCTAGGGCTACCGTCACGGCCTCCGCGAGACGTAGAACCTAACGATTAGGGACTGAGACACCCGCCCCCACCCCCTCCCCCCCCCCTGGTGTCGACCTGGGAGAGCTGAGTGGTCAGCTCTCTCAGAGCTGCCGATGAGAGTGGTTAGGGTTCTTGCCCCACCCTGTCTGCAGTTGAAATCCACCCCCTGAGGACCACAAACTCATCAGCACTGATAGTACTCATGTAGGTCGACATCTGGCGAAAGAACTAGACTCTCAACGACCCGAGGACGGAGCATACATGTTCAAGTGGTGAACGATTCCCCTACCCGTCCTGGATCCAGTGGTGTAAAAGACAGCCTGGCACGACGTTGTTCACATCAAGTACCATGGGACGAAAGGACCGGAAGAAGAGTGTCACCACCCCACAAGATGTTTCAGTGATGTGGCTGAAAGACACTCTCCCCCCCCTTCGGCCTCTATGTGTTTCCTGCAGGAAGCAGGAAGCACATATAGTAACCTCCTTTTTTCATGTATGAGATTACCTGGGCCCGTTCAGTGTACCAATGTGAAACATGGTCTTCTGTCAGGATTTGTTAGTGACACTCACAGGAGACCCTGAGTTCTCCCGATGTTCACCAACTGGTTATGGAACTTTCAGGTTCGAATGTGCAGTGGATAGTGGGCTCCAGAAACTCCACGAGCTCCGCTGCAGTGATGTCTGGAGAAGTGGACAAACTGTCCGAGTCCACACTACACGTGGGCTCGTGTCATCCTCCCACTCCTCCAGCTCTCCATCGTCCTCCTCTCAATTGCAAAGCACCATGCACATGCTGATCACTGATCCTCCTCCCGTCCCACCTCCAGGGGATGCTGCCGGAGAGACCGGTGAAATGACCCTCTTGGGGACCGTGTCCAGCAGGGGGCTCCAGCGAGGGAGTCTCCTTTTCAGGAACTCCCTCTGACCCACCACTAGATGATGCTGTGGTGGGCTTTGTTCTCCCCTTGCCCACTGTCAGGTGGTGCAGAGGGGTCCGGCCGCTTCAGTGGCTCCCTCTCCCTTTCCATCTTCAAATGTATTTGGGATGGGGGCCGAGGTATTTTTACCCCCTCTGTAGGCCTCTTTGAGGGCCTTGGGGGGAGGTGAACTCGGAGGAGTGCGGTGCTTGCGCAGGTGATTTTGCACTCTGCTTGAGCTTGGGGCATCTCTTTTTCTGGTGCCCCAGCTCCTTGCAGTGGTAGCACTGCTTCCTCCTAGGAGTAAAAAACTATGTAATTGGTCCCCTCAAAGGGGACCACGAAACCGCCCCTTCACCACGTCCTGCCCCGCCAGGTGGATGGTAATCTGGCAGCGGAACGACAGCACGTGTCAGAGGGGCTGGTCCTTGCACCCTGGGGGATGGGACGGATGGCAGTCTTCATCTCCCTTATAGCCTGCAAGTGGGGCTTGAGCAGGGGATGAACACCCCCTGATGGTAAGACCCCTCTCGATTGCTGTATTCGCAACGGCCTCCAATTTCAGGAAGAACACTGCCATCTCGCACATCTTAGAGGTTGCCACAATAGCTCATGGCCCCACCTCCTTTGCCATAGCTTGTCCATTCATCATTTTTATTTATTTATTTTTTATTTGTTTATTATTTATTTATTTATTTTATGAATAAACAAAAAGACAGACACACCCCTGCACTGCAAAAATCACCAGTGCAGGGTTATGCACAACACAAGACAAAAGCACCTACACTGCAAAAGTGTAGGGGCACACGCAGCACTAGACAAACACAAACAGTTTTTTGGTGTTTTTTTTATTTCTTAAAAAAAAGGAAACAAGCAAATCAAAGTTTAAAATCAAAATAATAAAATGGCAGTAGGTAAACAAAGGAGTACACGGCCTGTGCTACCTGCCTGTCCGTCCCCCACTCTGCACAAAGCAGAAGTGGTGTTTAAACAAATTTGTTTTTATAACAAAAACTAAAACAGTTTTGTGTTCAAAATCCTAAAAGGTATAGACAATATCGACCCAGGGGAGTTTTTTGACCTGAAAAAAGAAACAAGGACCTGGGGTCACAAATGGAGATTAGATAAAGGGGCATTCAGAACAGAAAATAGGAGGCACTTTTTTACACAGAGAATTGTGAGGGTCTGGAACCAACTCCCCAATAATGTTGTTGAAGCTGACACCCTGAGATCCTTCAAGAAGCTGCTTGATGAGATTCTGGGATCAATAAGCTACTAACAACCAAACGAGCAAGATGGGCTGAATGGCCTCCTCTCGTTTGTAAACTTTCTTATGTTCTTATGTTCTAAAGAAAAACAAGTTACAAAAACCTGTAAAGTAAAAACAAAAAGTAAAGAAACAAGTGTTTTTTAAAAGATAATAAAAAAGCCCAAAGGGAAATATAAAAGTGTGTCTTTTTCAAAATTGCAAGGAACATTTTCTTTCTTTGGTCTGGCCTTATCCTGCCCAGTTTCACTCTGTCATAGCTGTATCATTAAATCTGACACCTGCCTTCTCTGTGCCAAAACAGTATCTAAAGTTGAGCCTGTTAACTGCACACCCACATTACACACATACTACAATCCCTTTCACAAAAAAAAAAAAAAAGACGAACAGTTTGTGTCAGGCGCACCAACAATGGCATTCGTGCCAGGGTAATCCTGTGCGTGTTGAGCTGTGAGGGGAGCTGACTCAGTCAGGAGCACTGTGGGAGTCTCGCTCTTAGGAATACAAACCGCAGCCCCCTCGGAGGTGTACATGGTCCGTGGGGTTCCTAATAAGTAACTTATAACTGTTCCTCATCTTGCGTTCAGGTTAATTGAAATGAAAAACAAAGAACAGTGAAAGTGAAACAGGGACAGCAGCATCAGCAACCTCAGCAACCTGAAGTGTGAGCTTGTTATTACATTGAACAAATCAAACCAGCTCCACAGCCTGCAACACTTAGCTCCTTTCTCAAACTATTATTGATGAGACACATTCGTATATTTTGGGTTTTCACAAATTATAGGACTGTAAATTAGTCTAATTCTCAAACAAAAATCCACAGGTGTATTGTTTTAGAATCATCTAGTTAAGGATTTTTATATCTGACTCACAAACTGATTTTTATCCTCACTAACTTATAATAACATTAGATGGGATTTACAAAGAATCATGGAGGCCACACAATGCTTTATGTTACATTTCCTATGAAGCCACACTCCAGCCCCACTCACTATTGTAGCTTGCATGAAATCAAAGAAGGGTTTGCATGTATGCAGTGGCAGTGTCTTGGCAAATTCCGCCCCCCTGCCAAATATCACCCCCCATGTAGTCCTAAACGAGTCACTTGGCGATTTCGATTCGCGATTCAGAATGAACAGTGAAAACTACAATATATCTGTGTGTCTTTATATCTGTGTGTTTTTATATCTGTGTGTCTTTATATCTGTGTGTTTTTATATCTGTGTGTCTTTATATCTGTGTGTCTTTATATCTGTGTGTCTTTATATCTGTGTGTCTTCATATCTGTGTGTTTTTGTATCTGTGTGTTTTTATATCTGTGTGTCTTTATATCTGTGTGTCTTTATATCTGTGTGTCTTTATATCTGTGTGTCTTTATATCTGTGTGTTTTTATATCTGTGTGTTTTTGTATCTGTGTGTCTTTATATCTGTGTGTCTTTATATCTGTGTGTTTTTATATCTGTGTGTCTTTATATCTGTGTGTCTTTATATCTGTGTGTCTTCATATCTGTGTGTCTTTATATCTGTGTATCTTTATATCTGTGTGTCTTTATATCTGTGTGTCTTTATATCTGTGTGTCTTCATATCTGTGTGTCTTTATATCTGTGTGTCTTTATATCTGTGTGTCTTTATATCTGTGTGTCTTTATATCTGTGTGTCTTTATATCTGTGTGTTTTTATATCTGTGTGTTTTTGTATCTGTGTGTCTTTATATCTGTGTGTCTTTATATCTGTGTGTTTTTATATCTGTGTGTCTTTATATCTGTGTGTCTTTATATCTGTGTGTCTTCATATCTGTGTGTCTTTATATCTGTGTGTTTTTATATCTGTGTGTCTTTATATCTGTGTGTCTTTATATCTGTGTGTTTTTATATCTGTGTGTTTTTGTATCTGTGTGTTTTATATCTGTGTGTCTTTATATCTGTGTGTCTTCATATCTGTGTGTCTTCATATCTGTGTGTTTTTGTATCTGTGTGTTTTTATATCTGTGTTTTTATATCTGTGTGTCTTCATATCTGTGTGTTTTTATATCTGTGTGTCTTTATATCTGTGTGTTTTTGTATCTGTGTGTCTTCATATCTGTGTGTCTTTATATCTGTGTGTTTTTGTATCTGTGTGTCTTTATATCTGTGTGTTTTTATATCTGTGTGTCTTTATATCTGTGTGTCTTCATATCTGTGTGTTTTTGTATCTGTGTGTTTTTATATCTGTGTGTCTTTATATCTGTGTGTCTTTATATCTGTGTGTTTTTATATCTGTGTGTCTTTATATCTGTGTGTCTTCATATCTGTGTGTCTTTATATCTGTGTGTCTTCATATCTGTGTGTCTTTATATCTGTGTGTTTTTATATCTGTGTGTCTTTATATCTGTGTGTCTTCATATCTGTGTGTCTTTATATCTGTGTGTTTTTATATCTGTGTGTTTTTGTATCTGTGTGTTTTTATATCTGTGTGTCTTTATATCTGTGTGTCTTCATATCTGTGTGTCTTTATATCTGTGTGTTTTTATATCTGTGTGTTTTTATATCTGTGTGTTTTTGTATCTGTGTGTTTTTATATCTGTGTGTCTTTATATCTGTGTGTTTTTATATCTGAGTGTTTTTGTATCTGTGTGTTTTTATATATGTGTGTTTTTATATCTGTGTGTCTTCATATCTGTGTGTTTTTGTATCTGTGTGTTTTTATGTATGTGTGTCTTTATATCTGTGTGTCTTTATATCTGTGTGTTTTTGTATCTGTGTGTTTTTGTATCTGTGTGTTTTTATATCTGTGTGTCTTTATATCTGTGTGTCTTTATATCTGTGTGTCTTCATATCTGTGTGTTTTTGTATCTGTGTGTTTTTATATCTGTGTGTCTTTATATCTGTGTGTTTTTGTATCTGTGTGTCTTTATATCTGTGTGTCTTTATATCTGTGTGTCTTCATATCTGTGTGTTTTTATATCTGTGTGTTTTTATATCTGTGTGTTTTTATATCTGTGTGTCTTTATATCTGTGTGTCTTTATATCTGTGTGTCTTCATATCTGTGTGTTTTTGTATCTGTGTGTTTTTGTATCTGTGTGTTTTTATATCTGTGCGTCTTTATATCTGTGTGTTTTTGTATCTGTGTGTTTTTATATCTGTGTGTCTTCATATCTGTGTGTTTTTGTATCTGTGTGTCTTTATATCTGTGTGTTTTTATATCTGTGTGTCTTTATATCTGTGTGTTTTTATATCTGTGTGTCTTTATATCTGTGTGTCTTTATATCTGTGTGTTTTTATATCTGTGTGTCTTTATATCTATGTTTCTTTATATCTGTGTGTCTTTATATCTGTGTGTCTTTATATCTGTGTGTCTTCATATCTGTGTGATTTTGTATCTGTGTGTTTTTATATCTGTGTGTTTTTATATCTGTGTGTTTTTATATCTGTGTGTCTTCATATCTGTGTGTCTTCATATCTGTGTGTCTTTATATCTGTGTGTTTTTATATCTGTGTGTTTTTATATCTGTGTGTCTTCATATCTGTGTGTCTTCATATCTGTGTGTCTTTATATCTGTGTGTTTTTATATCTGTGTGTTTTTGTATCTGTGTGTCTTTATATCTGTGTGTCTTCATATCTGTGTGTTTTTGTATCTGTGTGTTTTTGTATCTGTGTGTCTTCATATCTGTGTGTCTTCATATCTGTGTGTCTTTATATCTGTGTGTTTTTATATCTGTGTGTTTTTATATCTGTGTGTCTTCATATCTGTGTGTCTTCATATCTGTGTGTCTTTATATCTGTGTGTTTTTATATCTGTGTGTTTTTATATCTGTGTGTCTTCATATCTGTGTGTCTTCATATCTGTGTGTCTTTATATCTGTGTGTTTTTATATCTGTGTGTTTTTGTATCTGTGTGTTTTTATATCTGTGTGTTTTTGTATCTGTGTGTCTTTATATCTGTGTGTCTTTATATCTGTGTGTTTTTATATCTGTGTGTCTTTATATCTGTGTGTCTTTATATCTGTGTGTCTTCATATCTGTGTGTCTTTATATCTGTGTGTTTTTATATCTGTGTGTCTTTATATCTGTGTGTCTTTATATCTGTGTGTTTTTATATCTGTGTGTTTTTGTATCTGTGTGTTTTATATCTGTGTGTCTTTATATCTGTGTGTCTTCATATCTGTGTGTCTTCATATCTGTGTGTTTTTGTATCTGTGTGTTTTTATATCTGTGTTTTTATATCTGTGTGTCTTCATATCTGTGTGTTTTTATATCTGTGTGTCTTTATATCTGTGTGTTTTTGTATCTGTGTGTCTTCATATCTGTGTGTCTTTATATCTGTGTGTTTTTGTATCTGTGTGTCTTTATATCTGTGTGTTTTTATATCTGTGTGTCTTTATATCTGTGTGTCTTCATATCTGTGTGTTTTTGTATCTGTGTGTTTTTATATCTGTGTGTCTTTATATCTGTGTGTCTTTATATCTGTGTGTTTTTATATCTGTGTGTCTTTATATCTGTGTGTCTTCATATCTGTGTGTCTTTATATCTGTGTGTCTTCATATCTGTGTGTCTTTATATCTGTGTGTTTTTATATCTGTGTGTCTTTATATCTGTGTGTCTTCATATCTGTGTGTCTTTATATCTGTGTGTTTTTATATCTGTGTGTTTTTGTATCTGTGTGTTTTTATATCTGTGTGTCTTTATATCTGTGTGTCTTCATATCTGTGTGTCTTTATATCTGTGTGTTTTTATATCTGTGTGTTTTTATATCTGTGTGTTTTTGTATCTGTGTGTTTTTATATCTGTGTGTCTTTATATCTGTGTGTTTTTATATCTGAGTGTTTTTGTATCTGTGTGTTTTTATATATGTGTGTTTTTATATCTGTGTGTCTTCATATCTGTGTGTTTTTGTATCTGTGTGTTTTTATGTATGTGTGTCTTTATATCTGTGTGTCTTTATATCTGTGTGTTTTTGTATCTGTGTGTTTTTGTATCTGTGTGTTTTTATATCTGTGTGTCTTTATATCTGTGTGTCTTTATATCTGTGTGTCTTCATATCTGTGTGTTTTTGTATCTGTGTGTTTTTATGTATGTGTGTCTTTATATCTGTGTGTCTTTATATCTGTGTGTTTTTGTATCTGTGTGTCTTTATATCTGTGTGTCTTTATATCTGTGTGTCTTCATATCTGTGTGTTTTTATATCTGTGTGTTTTTATATCTGTGTGTCTTTATATCTGTGTGTCTTTATATCTGTGTGTCTTCATATCTGTGTGTTTTTGTATCTGTGTGTTTTTGTATCTGTGTGTTTTTATATCTGTGCGTCTTTATATCTGTGTGTTTTTGTATCTGTGTGTTTTTATATCTGTGTGTCTTCATATCTGTGTGTTTTTGTATCTGTGTGTCTTTATATCTGTGTGTTTTTATATCTGTGTGTCTTTATATCTGTGTGTTTTTATATCTGTGTGTCTTTATATCTGTGTGTCTTTATATCTGTGTGTTTTTATATCTGTGTGTCTTTATATCTATGTTTCTTTATATCTGTGTGTCTTTATATCTGTGTGTCTTTATATCTGTGTGTCTTCATATCTGTGTGATTTTGTATCTGTGTGTTTTTATATCTGTGTGTTTTTATATCTGTGTGTTTTTATATCTGTGTGTCTTCATATCTGTGTGTCTTCATATCTGTGTGTCTTTATATCTGTGTGTTTTTATATCTGTGTGTTTTTATATCTGTGTGTCTTCATATCTGTGTGTCTTCATATCTGTGTGTCTTTATATCTGTGTGTTTTTATATCTGTGTGTTTTTGTATCTGTGTGTCTTTATATCTGTGTGTCTTTATATCTGTGTGTCTTCATATCTGTGTGTTTTTGTATCTGTGTGTTTTTATATCTGTGTGTTTTTATATCTGTGTGTCTTCATATCTGTGTGTTTTTGTATCTGTGTGTCTTTGTATCTGTGTGTTTTTATATCTGTGTGTTTTTGTATCTGTGTGTTTTTATATCTGTGTGTTTTTATATCTGTGTGTCTTTATATCTGTGTGTCTTTATATCAGTGTGTTTTTGTATCTGTGTGTCTTCATATCTGTGTGTTTTTATATCTGTGTATTTTTATATCTGTGTGTCTTCATATCTGTGTGTTTTTGTATCTGTGTGTCTTTATATCTGTGTGTTTTTATATCTGTGTGTCTTTATATCTGTGTGTTTTTATATCTGTGTGTCTTTATATTTGTGTGTCTTTATATTTGTGCGTTTTTACTTAGAATTTTGTAGTATTTTACTGATTTAAAAATAGGCTGTGTTTTTTAGGATGAAAGCGATCCTGAAACACAAATTTAGTAACAGAATGAGACGGGTGACTAAGCTGGCTATGAAACCTGATTTTTAGCCTTCGCTAAGTCAAATTTATTTATGAATAAAGGAGTGTTGATGAGTTCACATAACGAAAGACTGCTGCACGAATTAACTGCTTATTTTTTTTGAAGTATTTACAATCAAATATAATGTCTTCTCATAAAACTATTGGTGATACATGTATAAACAGCAGCACTTTTCTGTGACAGCGGGGTCTTCACAGGGCAGCGCTGTGCTTGTTGTGACAGCGGGGTCTTCACAAGGCAGCGCTGCGCTTGCTGTGACAGCGGGGTCTTCACAGGGCAGCGCTGCGCTTGCTGTGACAGCGGGGTCTTCACAGGACAGCGCTGCCCTTGCTGTGACAGCGGGGTCTTCTCAGGGCAGCGCTGCGCTTGCTGTGACAGCGGAGTCTTCACAGGGCAGCGCTGCGCTTGCTGTGACAGCGGGGTCTTCTCAGGGCAGCGCTGCGCTTGCTGTGACAGCGGGGTCTTCTCAGGGCAGCGCTGCGCTTGCTGTGACAGCGGGGTCTTCTCAGGGCAGCGCTGCGCTTGCTGTGACAGCGGAGTCTTCACAGGGCTGCGCTTGCTGTGACAGCGGGGTCTTCACAGGGCAGCGCTGCGCTTGCTGTGACAGCACGGTCTTCACAGGGCAGCGCTGCGCTTGCTGTGACAGCGGGGTCTTCACAGGGCAGCGCTGCGCTTGCTGTGACAGCGGGGTCTTCACAGGGCAGCGCTGTGCTTGCTGTGACAGCGGGGTCTTCACAGGGCAGCGCTGCCCTTGCTGTGACAGCGGGGTCTTCACAGGGCAGCGCTGCGCTTGCTGTGACAGCGGGGTCTTCTCAGGGCAGCGCTGCGCTTGCTGTGATAGCGGGGTCTTCTCAGGGCAGCGCTGCGCTTGCTGTGACAGCGGGGTCTTCACAGGGCAGCGCTGCACTTGCTGTGACAGCGGGGTCTTCACAGGGCAGCGCTGCGCTTGCTGTGACAGCGGGGTCTTCTCAGGGCAGCGCTGCGCTTGCTGTGACAGCGGAGTCTTCACAGGGCAGCGCTGCGCTTGCTGTGACAGCGGGGTCTTCACAGGACAGCGCTGCCCTTGCTGTGACAGCGGGGTCTTCTCAGGGCAGCGCTGCGCTTGCTGTGACAGCGGAGTCTTCACAGGGCAGCGCTGCGCTTGCTGTGACAGCGGGGTCTTCTCAGGGCAGCGCTGCGCTTGCTGTGACAGCGGGGTCTTCACAGGGCAGCGCTGCGCTTGCTGTGACAGCGGGGTCTTCTCAGGGCAGCGCTGCGCTTGCTGTGACAGCGGGGTCTTCACAGGGCAGCGCTGCGCTTGCTGTGATAGCGGGGTCTTCACAGGGCAGCGCTGTGCTTGCTGTGCCAGCACGGTCTTCACAGGGCTGCGCTGCGCTTGCTGTGACAGCGGGGTCTTCTCAGGGCAGCGCTGCGCTTGCTGTGACAGCGGGGTCTTCACAGGGCAGCGCTGCGCTTGCTGTGACAGCGGGGTCTTCACAGGGCAGCGCTGTGCTTGCTGTGACAGCGGGGTCTTCTCGGGGCAGCGCTGCGCTTGCTGTGACAGCGGGGTCTTCACAGGGCAGCGCTGCGCTTGCTGTGACAGCGGGGTCTTCACAGGGCAGCGCTGCGCTTGCTGTGACAGCGGGGTCTTCACAGGGCAGCGCTGCGCTTGCTGTGACAGCGGGGTCTTCACAGGGCAGCGCTGCGCTTGCTGTGACAGCGGGGTCTTCACAGGGCAGCGCTGCGCTTGCTGTGACAGCGGGGTCTTCTCGGGGCAGCGCTGTGCTTGCTGTGACAGCGGGGTCTTCACAGGACAGCGCTGTGCTTGCTGTGACAGCGGGGTCTTCACAGGGCAGCGCTGCGCTTGCTGTGACAGCGGGGTCTTCACAGGGCAGCGCTGCGCTTGCTGTGACAGCGGGGTCTTCACAGGGCAGCGCTGCGCTTGCTGTGACAGCGGGGTCTTCACAGGGCAGCGCTGCGCTTGCTGTGACAGCGGGGTCTTCACAGGGCAGCGCTGCGCTTGCTGTGACAGCGGGGTCTTCACAGGGCAGCGCTGCGCTTGCTGTGACAGCGGGGTCTTCTCAGGGCAGCGCTGCGCTTGCTGTGACAGCGGGGTCTTCACAGGGCAGCGCTGCACTTGCTGTGACAGCGGGGTCTTCTCAGGGCAGCGCTGCGCTTGCTGTGACAGCGGGGTCTTCACAGGGCAGCGCTGCGCTTGCTGTGACAGCGGGGTCTTCTCAGGGCAGCGCTGCGCTTGCTGTGACAGCGGGGTCTTCACAGGGCAGCGCTGCGCTTGCTGTGACAGCGGGGTCTTCACAGGACAGCGCTGCGCTTGCTGTGACAGCGGGGTCTTCACAGGGCAGCGCTGCGCTTGCTGTGACAGCGGGGTCTTCACAGGGCAGCGCTGCGCTTGCTGTGACAGCGGGGTCTTCACAGGACAGCGCTGCGCTTGCTGTGACAGCGGGGTCTTCACAGGGCAGCGCTGTGCTTGCTGTGACAGCGGGGTCTTCACAAGGCAGCGCTGCACACACATTGCATGCAGGATTATAAATAGCGCAGCTGTGAAGCCAAGGCAATGGCATTGAAAAGATCTTAGCCCCTGTGCCCTCAATTTTTTTATTGAAGATCAGAACATAGTTATTAATCCGAGTTGATAGCATTGGTACGATCTCCTACCACAAGATCAAATCCACATTTTAAATCTTAAAAAAAACAACAACGTAGCCTGCTCTGTGTGTCAGGCTCTCAACCTGTCAGTGTCAGAGCCTGCTCTGTGTGTCAGGCTCTCAACCTGTCAGTGTCAGTGCCTGCACTGTTTGTCAGAGGCTCTCAACCTGTCAGTGTCAGACTGTTTAGGGCAGGGGTGTCCAATCACAGTCCTGGAGGGCCATTCCACTCCAGGTTTAACAGGTCAAATGATAAAATTAAGTACTTCAGGTATTGGATGGAATTAAACAATTTAGAACAGGGTTGGAACAAAGACCAGGAGTGGAAGGGCCAGCTTTGGCCACCCCTGGTCTAGGGGCACAGCGAGCATTCTAATAATGCAGTCATTATTGAAATAAAAAAATCTAAATAAAAATTTTACACTCAGTTTCAATGTGAATCTCACTATTGGGCTCTTTCCTGCTCTTTTTCTGTTGAAACGGGATTGACAGTGAGTAACATACGTTTGAACCGTACTCATAAATCCAGCTCAAAGCATTTCATGGTTAGTCGGGCTTAATGTGTACAAACACTGTTAAAACAGTGTGGTTACAGTTCCAAGCAGCACAATGGACTGTGGGGCTTACTATGACAGTATCCCACCATGCACTGTATTTAATGTTTATAACCTGGCAAATATGGAGCCCGTGCCCATGGAAGACATAGCGCTTCTAGCATGAATGTTATGGCTTTGTTATTTAAAAACATATGGTACATTTTATCAGAACGTGTGCGTTTCGTTTTGAACTCTGAAGTTCTCCTTGATGGATTTCTATGCTCCGGAGATCAATGTGCCTTGATTTGGGCATCTGATCACTTCGCTCCATGAGCCTCCATTTTACAACAAGCCTCAGAAACTGTATACGGTGAAGCTGTATTGAGTTGTTCTCAACTCCTTCAGGCGCCTGTTCTCTACTGTATTTCTAATGTCCACGCGCCAAACATATCAGAAAGCATTTTGAGATATTAGAGGATACACAAAAAATGTAGTTGGGTATTACAGCGTCCACACTTCTGACAAACCGCACTACCTGATGCGATCTAATTTAGAACCGCACTACCCCCCGAGGTGGTTTTGACTCCGGTTATTCAGTACGATATTAAACGCTGTGTAGTGTGGGACGCTAACCGTATTTAGCACTTTTAAGCTAGTTTAAATGAACTAAAAACACTGACACCAGTACTGCAGATACAAAATAAATAAAGACGCGGCGGCGCCATTTTATTTAAATAATACAAAAAATAAAATAAATATTTTTAACACAAAACACTTGCTCACAGAGCAAAATAAAAATGTTAAAAAAAAAATAATCACAAACACAAAAATAACACCGGTCAGGCTGGGCAGCAGCCTTCACTGTTCCTGTACGTTTTTTCTTAGTTTCTTTTAGTTTCGTTTTCGCTCGCTCTCTCCGCTCTAACACCCACCCCCTTGAGTGCAGCGAGCTGCAGGCTTTTATGCAGGTGACCATCTCCCGATTTAGCAACAAATTAATCACTTAATTAATTCGGGAGATGGCCACCGTCTGCACGAGGTTTTTAAACTGCTGTGGATGGGGCTACCCATCAACGCTACTAAACAAAACAATCGGCTACGCCGTCATATTTAGAAACAATAAATAAATACAAAACAATACCCACGGTGCTTCGCTGTCATCTATACATTTAACAAATACAATAATAATAATAAGGGGCAGCAGTGTGGAGTAGTGGTTAGGGCTCTGGACTCTTGACCGGAGGGTTGTGGGTTCAATCCCCAGTGGGGGACACTGCTGTTGTACCCTTGAGCAAGGTACTTTACCTAGATTGCTCCAGTAAAAACCCAACTGTATAAATGGGTAATTGTATGTAAAATAATGTGATATATGTATAATGTGATATCTTGTAACAATTGTAAGTCGCCCTGGATAAGGGCGTCTGCTAAGAAATAAATAATAATAATAATAATAATACGACTATTACTGCAACAACTAAAACAAACAAATGCAAAACAATACAATACACTGCACAGGGGCGGAGGGGTACCGCGTTCTCAAAAGAAATAAATAAATAAATACATTTTACAGGGCTCCTCGCCCTGTTACAGCAAGTAATGCGGTTTAAAGGCATAGTGTGGACAGGGCCTTAGTCTCTCTTGTCTATCAGCGGATACCCACACAGTAACAGAACACCCCTGTTACAGGGAGACTACCCAATTATATTTAGTGCCCCTTTTCCAGAAACCATATTGGCCAGCGAGAGAGATTTGGGGACAACAGAGCTTCTCTGTGTCGCTCAGCCCCGCAGCAGCAGCCTGCAGAACACAACACAAAAACTCAACCATCTTTATTTCATGGTCTTGCTTTTTTAACCAAGGGGTGTTGACCAGACACTAAACAGAAGCAAGTGCTGAATTCCTGGAACCAGTGAGCCCAAGTCACTCTGACGCTGATAGTCAAGGGGCACTTGCAGTGACATGTAAAGGTTACAATGTACAAAGGTAATTGTACATGACATCTGATATGTTCTGCTGCAACTAAGGAGCTACCAGTCTGCATTGGGTTGTGGGTATCTGCCGAGGGATTTTCAAGCGCTGCTCATTGGCCTGAACTGCTGGTTGAATCAACATCTAAATAGGAACGTGGATTGCAGTTAATTTGATAGTTAAAATCGTTGTTTGCTGAGGTAACTACATGTGCACTTAATATTTGTAATTAAGTTTTCTTAACTGTGCTGGGCTGTGTTGAATTGGTCAATTAAAATATTGTGTAAAGTAAGCGGTGATTAGTGTGCTTTTGTCCTCTAACTAGTGTGGGTGTGTGTCAGCTCTTAGCTCACTGTGCATAAATGAGCAAACTCAAACTAAAACTTACAAACTCAAACTAAATGTAAACTTACAAACGCAAACTCAAACTTACAAACTCAAACTAAATGTTTGCAGAGTTTAACTGAAGACACACGTGCTGTGGCTCCTACTCATTTAGTTTGTGTTTATAACTGAAGACACACGTGCTGTGGCTCCTACTCATTTAGTTTGTGTTTGTAACTGAAGACACACGTGCTGTGGCTCCTACTCATTGGCTGAAATCTGTGCTGCTGGTTGAATCAACATCTACATAGGTACGTGGGATTGCAGTTAATTTGATATAAAATCATTTTTTGCTGAGGTAACTACATGTGCACTTCATTGTAATTAAGTTTTCATAACTGTGCTGGGCTGTGTTGAATTCTGAGGTCAATTAGAATGTCGTGTTAAGTATACGACTCTAGGCCTACAGGATAGTATAATTTGGTAAACAGTGTATTAGAACACCAGTCGTCGAAGAGTCACACATCCAAGGGCAGTCTGAGCTGTGGCAGTCTAAGGGCCACACATCCAAGGGCAGTCTGAGCTGTGGCAGTCTAAGGGCCACACATCCAAGGGCAGTCTGAGCTGTGGCAGTCTAAGGGCCACACATCCAAGGGCAGTCTGAGCTGAGTCTAAGGGCTACACATCCAAGGGCAGTCTGAGCTGAGTCTAAGGGCCACACGTTGTGAACTATGAGTTCTGTAATTGTTGTGGGAGCCAAGATGTGCCGTTGCAGAGAAGAGACTGAACAACTGAATCAAAATGTATGTTTTTATTTGAAAGAGAAATAAACAAAATAATAAACAAATGAAAACTTGCCCTCGGGGCGCTAACTTCACGTTTTCTTTTGTCCTAGCTAATTCTGCTGAAGCTTGCCTTCGAACAGGTAAAAACAATATTTTTCTTTTATATACTGCAGGGTGTAGTATTCTGTAGTAAAATTACTACAGCTGGCCACAGTCCGGTATCTGGGTGCACGGTGTGGTTCTCAAGACCTCAGGGTTGATACGGCTGTTGTATTCCCCTTGATGTCCTGGTAGCTCTGCTGCTTTGCTTTTCCTTCCACAGGTAGATCGTCTGGTGCTGTCATGGTAAGTTCACAGGGTGGATTTGTTCCTTCAGAAGACTGGGTAAGTATAACAGGTTATGGTCTCAGGCGATATTTCACTTTAATATGGGTCCTCACTATCTGTTTCTTTGTCCCCAGACAGACGTCCTCTTGTTGATATACCTTGTACAGTTTGACCACACTGGGCCTGCTACAAATGCAATTGTTGGCAGAACACATTTCTGCTTAAATAAACAGTGGTTTTATTCTTCTGAGTTGGTGCAAGTGTCCCTTTTATTGCAGGTAAAATATCACAGTCCTTGCAGAGAGTTATGCAGACTCTTGGAGTCAGCCTTTCAACACCATATAAAAGTATAATACTTCTCTGAATGTAAGCAGAGACAACGTATCTTTTAAATTAAATACAACTAATAAGGCCTTTTGCAAACACAAACTAAACACAGACAATGCGCTAAAACAAACACCAGGCCCGATTGTTTACATATGCTGCAGGAAGTCCAATGCTGCTCCACACAGTCCATGAATTAAACCGTCTTTGTTCCATGAAGGAGAAGACACGGTAAGTACACCTGCACCTTTTGTTTATACACGGTATATCTTTAAATAACTCAAATGCTAAAAGATCGTTGTACCCTCACTAGCTCTGTGTTGTTCTCTGCATTCCAGAATCGCTCCAACGTGATGTATTAGAAATTGACACCATTTTAATTCCAGTTGTTTAGTGATCCAAAGTTAGGAAAGGCTTCACTCTGTTCCAGTTGGATCCACTGATGTTTCTTCTGTCTTAGTGTTTGACTCCACACACTAGGAATACCAAGCAGACTTAAAAAAGATTTACTTTCAAACACAATCTTCTCTGGCCCTTCACTTGGAGGTTGAAGATGAAACAAGTTCCTTTTGTAAGTATCATTTAGGTGGGTACAGCACAAACTTCCTCCAAACCTCTACACCCCTTTCTTTCTGTACTGCTCCCTTTTTATACCTGCCTGCAGGTTAATTGGCTCCTCTACCTTCCTGGTTCTGAGTGGCTTATGGGAGTTGTAGTTTTTTATCTTTATTACTCTATTGTTCTGTGTAAGGGATTCATATCTGAGGACATTTTCATAACAAACCCCACACTCCTGATATCCTTTTCTCACCCCCCCATGGTTTCCACCCCTCACAACGTCCAAGGGCAGTCTGAGCTGTGGCGGTCTAAGGGCCACATGACCAAGGGCAGTCTGAGCTGTGGCAGTCTAAGGGCCACATGACCAAGGGCAGTCTGAGCTGTGGCAGTCTAAGGACCACATGACCAAGGGCAGTCTGAGCTGTGGCAGTCTAAGGACCACATGACCAAGGGCAGTCTGAGCTGTGGCAGTCTAAGGACCACATGACCAAGGGCAGTCTGAGCTGTGGCAGTCTAAGGACCACATGACCAAGGGCAGTCTGAGCTGTGGCGGTCTAAGGACCATATGACCAAGGGCAGTCTGAGCTGTGGCAGTCTAAGGACCACATGACCAAGGGCAGTCTGAGCTGTGGCAGTCTAAGGACCACATGACCAAGGGCAGTCTGAGCTGTGGCAGTCTAAGGACCATATGACCAAGGGCAGTCTGAGCTGTGGCAGTCTAAGGACCACATGACCAAGGGCAGTCTGAGCTGTGGCAGTCTAAGGACCACATGACCAAGGGCAGTCTGAGCTGTGGCAGTCTAAGGACCACATGACCAAGGGCAGTCTGAGCTGTGGCAGTCTAAGGACCACATGACCAAGGGCAGTCTGAGCTGTGGCGGTCTAAGGACCATATGACCAAGGGCAGTCTGAGCTGTGGCAGTCAGAGCGAGGACACGTGGAGCGAGGACGTTTCCAAACCTCTTCAAATGGCTACTAGAGGCCTCATTCCTACTCTGACACAGCATGCCCACTCTTTCTCCCCTCCTAGAATGAACACTGGTAAGTACTTGCTTCAGATACTGCTACTAACTCCCTCTTCTCCTGTACTGCCTGCTACAAACTGTGAATTGTTACTAAATTGCCGTTCTCTGACTAACAAATCTCTGCTTCTCTACGAACTTATAACTGATGCTAATCTTAACCTTCTCTGTCTAGCAGAAACCTGGCACTCTGTAAATGATAAGCACTCGCTACATCTATCCACCCCAAATGGCGACTCGCTCTGACAAGCCATGTCTCACTAGTAGAGGCGGGGGCACTGCTGTTATTGCTAACTCTGTGCTTGCTGCCTCAACTCTCTCTTTCCCAGCCTTCTCTTAATTTGAGCATCTCACTATCAAGCTCCCCTCTCCCATGTCCCTCACCCTTGCTGTTATCTATCGTCCACCAAAGAATAACTTTGCTTTTAATGCAGAGTTCTTGCAATTCCTCTCCCTAATCTGCACTTAAACTGACAACATTCTATTCCTAGGTGATTACAACATCCATGTCAATTTGCCTTCTTCCCCTCTAGTGACCGACTTTGTCACACTCTTGGACTCTCTTGGACTCTCTCCATCTGTCAACGTTCCCAATCACACCCGTGGACACACCCTGGATCTGCTCATCACCAGGGGTCTTGATATCTCCAATCTCTCAGTCTCAGATATCTCTCTCTCTGACAATTTCTTAATCACTGCCAATATTAATCTTCCCTCACCTTCAGCTACTACTGATACTGTTATTTCCTTCCATCCCAAAAATCTACTAAACCCTATAATACTCTCGGATTGTGTCTCTTCTTCCCCTCTGACTGGTACTCTCCCGTCTTCGGTCGATGCTGCGGTGTCCCTCTACAACGCCACCCTTAAGGGTCGTTCACATCGGACGCGGCGCACATGCCGCCTGCTTGCGCGCCGCGCTGCAGTACTGTTCACATCAAACGCAGCAGGGTAAAGTCAGTAGGCGGTCCGTTGTTACGTCACGGCTGCAGGTACAGGAGCTTTTGGTTACCGAGCAACAAACAGTAAATGCCAGCGGGAAAATAAAACTTTTTTGACAGAACTGAAGACACTGACATTAGACAAAACTGAGGAGCGAAACATTATAAATATTTTTTTTTAGAAAACCTAATTGTAACCCCCAAACCACCACAACACCCCCCCTCATTTTGTATTAATTTTGTAAAAACTGTTATAATATAATATATGTACATCAAATAAAACGTTTTGCTTTATCTTTTAAAAGTTTGTCTGCAGTTAATTTATCCCCCCCCCCAAAAAAAATGCTTACGTTATGTAGCACCACAATCACCCCGAACGACCCGACCCCCCCCCCCACAAGTTGCTTTTATATATACAGTATATATATATATATATATATATATATATATATATATATATATATATATATATATATATATATATATATATATATGTAGTGTGCACGGGGGGAGGCAGCAGTAGGGCTGGTAGGTGATGTAATCACACACAAAGACATAAGCCCAATATACGCTCCTTGCAAGGCAGCCGGCTCTTTTGTACAGCTGTATCGCCGCTATGCTTTAGTGCGAGAGGTCCCGGGTTCGCCTGTGTGTGGATTGCCTCGCCTTGTGTGATGCGCCGACCTGCGGGAACCAAGATCGCTACAATACACACACACACACACACACACACACACACACACACACAGAGAATACTTCGAAGAATGCACAGCAAACAAACAAAAAAAATTCCGATTGCTCTGCTCTACCGGAGAAAGAAAAAAACTATGTAAGATCGTTGTGGGTACATGACATCCTGAAGAAAAGAAAACAGTACGGCGAATACCATCGGCTGCTCCAGGTGAAGTGGCATGGCAGCACAGCATTGTGTAAATAAATAACTACAGCAGGTCTTTTTAAGTTTACTATCCCATTTTTTACATTTTCCGTGTCAATACATCATTGTCACCCATAGGTCTCAGATTTGGATAAAACGTTTTGCTTTATCTTTGCTTACGCTATAGTAGCAGGTGCATAATTATTTTCAATGTGGAGTTTAGCACCAAAAATATATATTACCTCATTTATGTAATTATGTATATTTAATATTCACTCGGTAATCCCATTTGTACACCCACAGACCACCATTCTACATCTTTTATTATTAATATCTCGGTAACTATTAATTGCTGTATTATATAACGCCGGGAAATCTGAAATTAAAGGGAGCAGCTTTTCCTCCATTTTATTTTTTTATTTCTTCCTCTCAAAGGAACCTCCTACTT
Source organism: Acipenser ruthenus (assembly GCF_902713425.1). Classification (NCBI taxonomy): domain Eukaryota; kingdom Metazoa; phylum Chordata; class Actinopteri; order Acipenseriformes; family Acipenseridae; genus Acipenser; species Acipenser ruthenus. The sequence continues at coordinate 10,881,780 of NC_081213.1, forward strand.
TCCCCTGATTGGCTGTTGGTAGGTTACTGCACGCCGCTCTGCGGTGCTAGCCTGCGCCCCTCTGCCGCTGCGCGTAAACGCCTTCATTGAAAACCATTGCTTTTGCCGCACGGCAGTGTCGCGCCGCGTCCGGTATGAACGCCCCTTTCCTCAGAGCATCAACACAGTTGCCCCACTTACAACCAGAACAGTGAAGAAACATCACAACTGTTCATAGTATACCCTCGAACTTCGACTGCTTAAGTCTGCCTGACGCAAGTCTGAGTGCAAATGGAGGTCTTCTGGACTAACAGTTCACAGAGAGATCTGGTCCGATCACCTCATATCTATGGGACATGGTAAACCAAATATTCTCTTGAAAACCATTGATGAAATCCTGCATCCAGCCACCGATAAATCCATCTCCCATTCCAAAACCATTGATGAAATCCTGCATCCAGCAACTGATAAATCCATCTCCCATTCCAAAACCATTGATGAAATCCTGCATCCAGCAACTGATAAATCCATCTCCCATTCCAAAACCATTGATGAAATCCTGCATCCAGCCACCGATAAATCCATCTCCCATTCCAAAACCACTGATGAAATCCTGCATCCAGCCACCGATAAATCCATCTCCCATTCCAAAACCACTGATGAAATCCTGCATCCAGCCACCGATAAATCCATCTCCCATTCCAAAACCATTGATGAAATCCTGCATCCAGCAACTGATAAATCCATCTCCCATTCCAAAACCATTGATGAAATCCTGCATCCAGCAACTGATAAATCCATCTCCCATTCCAAAACCATTGATGAAATCCTGCATCCAGCAACTGATAAATCCATCTCCCATTCCAAAACCATTGATGAAATCCTGCATCCAGCAACTGATAAATCCATCTCCCATTCCAAAACCATTGATGAAATCCTGCATCCAGCCACCGATAAATCCATCTCCCATTCCAAAACCACTGATGAAATCCTGCATCCAGCCACCGATAAATCCATCTCCCATTCCAAAACCATTGATGAAATCCTGCATCCAGCCACCGATAAATCCATCTCCCATTCCAAAACCATTGATGAAATCCTGCATCCAGCCACCGATAAATCCATCTCCCATTCCAAAACCACTGATGAAATCCTGCATCCAGCCACTGATAAATCCATCTCCCATTCCAAAACCATTGATGAAATCCTGCATCCAGCCACTGATAAATCCATCTCCCATTCCAAAACCATTGATGAAATCCTGCATCCAGCCACTGATAAATCCATCTCCCATTCCAGGGCTGGAAATAAGACTCCCATTGCATAGCAGTCCTGGTTTTATTATGACTTTAATAAGACACACCTGTGCTTCTTACCTCTACTGTGGCTAATCAAGCTAATAGGAAGAAACATGGAATGGGTGAAACTGCTATGCAATAGAGTCTTATTTCCGTCCCTGCATTCATCCTCCTCTCTTACCTGTCATGATTTCTCTGCTTTCTTTTGGAAAAAAATCGACACCATTTATTCTATGCTCTCCTGCCACAAACCAGTATAGTACTTGACCACCTTGACTCCCCTCTGATTGCCACTCCTGTTCTCTCTTCTCTCCTCTCTCCATTACTGATGTCTTCAGCCTACTGTTGAAATCAAGTACTGCCACGTGCCCCTTAGACCCCTGGACAATAAATCTCATCCGTCTCTGTGCTTCTGATCTTCCTCCTTTCATTATGCACACTCTCAACCTGTCCTTGGATTCAGGCTTGGTTCCTGCTGTCTTATCTAACTTCTGTCCCATCTCCCCAATCTTCCTTCTCTCTCCAAAACTTTTGAAAGGGTTGTAGCCAGCCAGCTGATGAAACATCTAACAGATAACAATCTGCTTGAATCTCTGCAGTCTGGTTTCCGGCCGCATCACAGTACCGAAACGGCTCTGCTCTGGATTGTAAATGATCTTCTGCTTAATGCTGCTGCTCCCTCTGTCCTTGTCCTACTTGACATAACTGCTGCTTTTAATACCATAGATCATAGCATTCTTCTTGACCTCCTTCAGAAGTATGCTGGGATCTCTGGAATCTGTCTCTCCTGGATGTTCTCTTACCTATCTGGACACATGCATTTGCGGGTAGACTTTAGAATATTCATCAAATGGCAGGCTAAGTTTTGAAAGGGGTTTTGTGTAATTAAAAAAAACAAAATGACAACCCAAAGACTTTATTAAATGTAGGCTAATTTCACTTTCTAATATTTAAAACAATTGTTCATAGAAATAGATTGAGCTAAACAAACTGAGCCGTGGTTTGTCCATTCTTGCACATAAGAACATAAGAACATAAGAAAGTTTACAAACGAGAGGAGGCCATTCAGCCCATCTTGCTCGTTTGGTTGTTAGTAGCTTATTGATCCCAGAATCTCATCAAGCAGCTTCTTGAAGGATCCCAGGGTGTCAGATTCAACAACATTACTGGGGAGTTGGTTCCAGACCCTCACAATTCTCGGTGTAAAAAAGTGCCTCCTATTTTCTGTTCTGAATGCCCCTTTATCTAATCTCCATTTGTGACCCCTGGTCCTTTTTTCTTTTTTCAAGTCAAAGAAGTCCCCCGGGTTGACATTGTCTATACCTTTTAGGATTTTGAATGTTTGAATCAGATCGCCGCGTAGTCTTCTTTGTTCAAGACTGAATAGATTCAATTCTTTTAGCCTGTCTGCATACGACATGCCTTTTAAACCCGGGATAATTCTGGTCGCTCTTCTTTGCACTCTTTCTAGAGCAACAATATCTTTTTTGTAACGAGGTGACCAGAACTGAACACAATATTCTAGGTGAGGTCTTACTAATGCATTGTAGAGTTTTAACATTACTTCCCTTGATTTAAATTCAACACTTCTCACAATATATCCAAGCATCTTGTTAGCCTTTTTTATAGCTTCCCCACATTGTCTAGATGAAGACATTTCTGAGTCAACATAAACTCCTAGGTCTTTTTCATAGTTCCCTTCTTCAATTTCACTATCTCCCATATGATATTTATAATGCACGTTTTTATTGCCCGCATGCAATACTTTACACTTTTCTCTATTAAATGTAATTTGCCATGTGTCTGCCCAATTTTGAATGCTGTCTAGATCATTTTGAATGACCTTTGCTGCTTCAACAGTGTTTGCCACTCCTCCTATTTTTGTGTCGTCTGCAAATTTAACGAGTTTGCTTACTATATCAGAGTCTAAATCATTAATGTAGATTAGGAATAGCAGAGGACCTAAAACTGATCCCTGTGGTACACCACTGGTTACCTCGCTCCATTTCGAGGTTTCTCCTCTAATCAGTACTTTCTGTTTTCTACCTGTTAACCACTCCCTAATCCATGTGCATGCATTTCCTTGAATCCCTACTGCGTTCAGTTTGAGAATTAATCTTTAATGCGGGACTTTGTCAAAAGCTTTCTGGAAATCTAAATAAACCATGTTGTATGCTTTGCAGTTATCCATTTTCAATGTTGCATCCTCAAAAAAGTCAAGTAGGTTAGTTAGACACGATCTCCCTTTCCTAAAACCATGCTGGCTGTCTCCCAGGATATTGTTACCATATAGGTAATTTTCCATTTTGGATCTTATTATAGTTTCCATAAGTTTACATATAATAGAAGTCAGGCTCATTGGTCTGTAGTTACCTGGTTCGGTTTTGTCTCCCTTTTTGTGGATTGGTATTACGTTTGCTATTTTCCAGTCTGTTGGTACAACCCCTGTGTCAAGAGACTGTTGCATGATCTTGGTTAGCGGTTTGTAAATAACTTCTTTCATTTCTTTGAGTACTATTGGGAGGATCTCATCTGGCCCAGGGGATTTGTTTATTTTAAGAGCTCCCTATAACACTTCTGCCTCTGTTATGCTAAAATTATTTCAAATTGGATAGGAACAGGTCGACATGTGGGGCATGTTGTCCGTGTCCTCCTTTGTAAAAACCTGTGAAAAGTAATCATTTAATATATTTGCTATTTTTTTTTTCTTCATCTACGATTTTGTCATTTGTGTCTCTTAGACATTTAACCTCCTCTTTGAATGTTCTCTTGCTGTTATTATATTGGAAAATATTTTGGAAGTGGTTTTAGCCCCCTTAGCAATATTGATTTCTATCTCTCTCTTGGCCTTTCTAACTTCCTTTTTGACTTGTGTTTGCAGTTCCAGGTACTCTTTCTGAGTACTTTGTTTTTGGTCCCTTTTAAATGCTCTGTAAAGTGCCTTTTTTCGCTGAATATATTTTTTAAATTGATCTGTTAAACCATTTTGGCCATTTTGTTTTAGATTTAGATTTGTCTACTTTTGGGATGTAATTGTATTGAGCCTCTAGTACTACATTTTTAAAAAACAGCCATCCTTTTTCTGTGGATGTTTTCTCTATTTTACTCCAATCTACTTCTGTTAGTCTCTGTTTCATACCTTCATAGTTTGCTTTTCTAAAATTGTAAACCTTAGCTTTAGTCATTACTTTTGGGGTTTTAAAAAATATTTCAAATGAGACCATGTTGTGGTCTGAGTTTGCCAATGGTTCTCTGACCTCTGTTTTAGTTATTCTGTCTTCATTATTTGAAAAGACTAAATCAAGGCATGCCTCCCCTCTAGTCGGTTCCTTTACAAATTGCGTTAGGAAGCAGTCATTTGTCATTCTCAGACAACCAAGTTTCTGTAACACCTATCACATCGTAGTTACTTGTTAGTGCAGTAGCTTCAAGTTCTAACATTTTGACTTCTAGCATTAAGATAAATACATTTAATAGTTGTCTTACCTGAGTTGTTGCCCTTGTTTTGATGTGGTCTCCCTTCTGTTTTTTTGTTTTCTCCCCCCTTCCTTTCTAGTTTAAATGCTTCTGGACCTCCTGAAGGATCCTTTCTCCGAGTAGATTGGTTCCCTTTCTGTTTAAGTGCAGTCCGTTCCACCTGTATAGATAGTCCTTGTTGTAGAACGTGGTCCAGTGTTCAAGAAAGGTGAAGCCTTCCTGTGTGCACCACGATTTCAGCCATGTGGAATGCTCCTTGATTGCGTTTAAAAGAAAGGAATGGATGGATGCTTCAGACTGCAGTACATTTAGATATCTTCTGGTTATCTGTTATCTGTAAGATTAAACTATTTTACAAGTTTACTTTATAGCATTAATATTAGGTTTTAGTTTTTTTTTTTCCCCAAATAATTTCCACCTGTTTCTTTCATGATATTGTGTGTGTGTGACATTCGCCCTGTGTGTGTGCTGTGTGAGGGTTTTGATATTGTATGTGTGTGTGTGTGTGTCTGTGTGTGTGTGACACATTCTCCCTGTGTGTGTGCTGGGTGAGGGTTATGATATTGTGTGTGTGTGTGTATGTGACACATTCGCCCTGTGTGTGTGCTGTGTGAGGGTTTTGATATTGTGTGTGTGTGTGTGTGTGTCTGTGTGTGTGTGACACATTCTCCCTGTGTGTGCTGGGTGAGGGTTATGATATTGTGTGTGTGTGTGTGTGTGTGACACATTCTCCCTGTGTGTGTGCTGGGTGAGGGTTATGATATTGTGTGTGTGTGTGTGACACATTCTCCCTGTGTGTGTGCTGGGTGAGGGTTATGATATTGTGTGTGTGTGTGTGACACATTCTCCCTGTGTGTGTGCTGGGTGAGGGTTATGATATTGTGTGTGTGTGTGTGTATGTGACACATTCTCCCTGTGTGTGTGCTGGGTGAGGGTTAAGAACTAAAACCTAATATTAAAGCAATAAAGTAAACTTGTAAAATAGTTTAATCTTACAGATAACAGATAACCAGAAGATATCTAAATGTACTGCAGTCTGAAGCATCCATCCATTCCTTTCTTTTAAACGCAATCAAGGAGCATTCCACATGGCTGAAATCGTGGTGCACACAGGAAGGCTTCACCTTTCTTGAACACTGGACCACGTTCTACAACAAGGACTATCTATACAGGTGGGACGGACTGCACTTAAACAGAAAGGGAACCAATCTACTTGGAGAAAGGATCCTTCAGGTGGTACAGAAGCATTTAAACTAGAAAGGAAGGGGGGAGAAAACAAAAAAAGAGAAGGGAGACCACATCAAAACAAGGGCAACAACTCAGGTAAGACAACTATTAAATGTATTTATCTTAATGCTAGAAGTCTCAGAAACAAAATGTTAGAACTTGAAGCTACTGCACTAACAAGTAACTACGATGTGATAGGTGTTACAGAAACTTGGTTGTCTGAGAGTGATGGAGACGAATATAATATTAGTGGGTACACACTGTATAGGAAAGACAGGCAGGACAGAAGAGGCGGAGGGGTAGCGCTATACATAAGAAATAGCCTTGAAGCCCAGGTGTTAAATCTGGACAAAGAAAACAATGCAGAATCAATATGGGTCAGAATAATGGACACAAATTCAAAGGGCATAATAACAGGAGCATACTATAGACCGCCAAATTCAGACGCTGAGCAAAATAATCTGTTGTACAATGACATTCGAAATGCGTGTAGAAAAGGAGAAGCCATACTAATGGGGGATTTCAACTTCCCCTGTATAAAATGGGAAAACCCAATGGGGGGGCACGACGGACGAAATTGAAATGGTGGAAATGACAAATGACTGCTTCCTGACGCAATTTGTCAAGGCACCGACTAGAGGGGAGGCATGCCTTGATTTAGTCTTTTCAAATAATGAAGACAGAATAACTAAAACAGAGGTCAGAGAGCCATTGGCAAACTCAGACCACAACATGGTCTCATTTGAAATATTTTTTAAAACCCCACTAAAGCTAAGGTTTACAATTTTAGAAAAGCAAACTACGAAGGTATGAAACAGAGACTAATAGAAGTAGATTGGAGTAAAATAGAGAAAACATCCACAGAAAAAGGGTGGCTGTTTTTTAAAAATGTAGTACTAGAGGCACAAAACAATTACATCCCAAAAGCAGACAAATCTAAATCTAAAACAAAATGGCCAAAATGGTTTAATAGATCAATTAAAAAAAATATTCAGCGAAAAAAGGCACTTTATAGAGCGTTTAAAAGGGACCAAAAACAAAGCACACAGAAAGAGTATTTGGAACTGCAAACACAAGTCAAAAAGGAAGTTAGAAAGGCCAAGAGAGAGATAGAAATCAATATTGCTAAGGGGGCTAAAACCAATTCCAAAATGTTTTTCCAATATTATAACAGCAAAAGAACATTCAAAGAGGAGGTTAAATGTCTAAGAGACACAAATGGCAAAATCATAGATGAAGAAAAAAAAAATAGCAAATATATTAAATGATTACTTTTCACAGGTTTTTACAAATGAGGACACGGACAACATGCCCCACTTGTCGACCTGTTCCTATCCAATTTTAAATAACTTTAGCATAACAGAGGCAGAAGTGTTAAAGGGACTAGGAGCTCTCAAAATAAACAAATCCCCTGGGCCAGATGAGATCCTCCCAATAGTACTCAAAGAAATGAAAGAAGTTATTCACAAACCGCTAACCAAGATCATGCAACAGTCTCTTGACACAGGGGTTGTACCAACAGACGGAAAATAGCAAACGTAATACCGATCCACAAAAAGGGAGACAAAACCGAACCAGGTAACTACAGACCAATAAGCCTGACTTCTATTATATGTAAACTTATGGAAACTATAATAAGATCCAAAATGGAAAATTATCTATATGGTAACAATATCCTGGGAGACAGCCAGCATGGTTTTAGGAAAGGGAGATCATGTCTAACTAACCTACTTGACTTTTTTGAGGATGCAACATTGAAAATGGATAACTGCAAAGCATACGACATGGTTTATTTAGATTTCCAGAAAGTTTTTGACAAAGTCCCGCATAAAAGATTAATTCTCAAACTGAACGCAGTAGGGATTCAAGGAAATGCATGCACATGGATTAGGGAGTGGTTAACAGGTAGAAAACAGAAAGTACTAATTAGAGGAGAAACCTCAAAATGGAGTGAGGTAACCAGTGGTGTACCACAGGGATCAGTTTTAGGTCCTCTGCTATTCCTAATCTACATTAATGATTTAGACTCTGATATAGTAAGCAAACTTGTTAAATTTGCAGACGACACAAAAATAGGAGGAGTGGCAGACACTGTTGAAGCAGCAAAGGTCATTCAAAATGATCTAGACAGCATTCAAAATTGGGCAGACACATGGCAAATGAAATTTAATAGAGAAAAGTGTAAAGTATTGCATGCGGGCAATAAAAACGTGCATTATAAATATCATATGGGAGATAGTGAAATTGAAGAAGGGAACTATGAAAAAGACCTAGGAGTTTATGTTGACTCAGAAATGTCTTCATCTAGACAATGTGGGGAAGCTATAAAAAAGGCTAACAAGATGCTTGGATATATTGTGAGAAGTGTTGAATTTAAATCAAGGGAAGTAATGTTAAAACTCTACAATGCATTAGTAAGACCTCACCTAGAATATTGTGTTCAGTTCTGGTCACCTCGTTACAAAAAGGATATTGCTGCTCTAGAAAGAGTGCAAAGAAGAGCGACCAGAATTATCCCGGGTTTAAAAGGCATGTCGTATGCAGACAGGCTAAAAGAATTGAATCTATTCATTCTTGAACAAATAAGACTACGCAGCGATCTGATTGAAACATTCAAAATCCTAAAAGGTATAGACAATGTCAACCCGGGGGACTTCTTTGACTTGAAAAAAGAAAAAAGGACCAGGGGTCATAAATGGAGATTAGATAAAGGGGCATTCAGAACAGAAAATAGGAGGCACTTTTTTACACAGAGAATTGTGAGGGTCTGGATCCAACTCCCCAGTAATGTTAAGCTACTAACAACCAAACGAGCAAGATGGGCTGAATGGCCTCCTCTCGTTTGTAAACTTTCTTATGTTCTTATGTTCTTATGATATTGTGTGTGTGTGTGTGTGACACATTCTCCCTGTGTGTGTGCTGGGTGAGGGTTATGATATTGTGTGTGTGTGTGTGACACATTCTCCCTGTGTGTGTGCTGGGTGAGGGTTATGATATTGTGTGTGTGTGTGTGTGTGTGTGACACATTCTCCCTGTGTGTGTGTGCTGGGAGAGGGTTATGATATTGTGTGTGTGTGTGTGACACATTAACTGCCTCCCAAGCCCATCTGTCTCATCCTCTTCCAGAATCATGGAGTCACACTCCTCCTGCCACCCACCTTCATCACAGTGCCTGCTCTGGCACGGATAAGGAAGGGATGAGATGGCATCTTATCAGAGTTTGTTTTGATTCTTCAGCAGATACGTTTTACATGGCATGCAGATATGGCTGCTAGGTACACTTTCAATGTAGAGGGGGATTTACCCGCCTCTAGCAGATCTTGCAGAAACTGTAAAATAACTGCTATAGGGCAATAAATGTGATCAAGGCCTCTGGTCACGTACCAGTTTTGAAAATATTCCCACTTGTAGGTGTACAACAGTGTTCTGCTGTGTACTGACTACTGCGTCTGAGAGCTCTAAGGCGGACAGACCCACATTTGGAGTCTGCCCGGTTCTGAGTGTCAGAGGTTACCTTTCGCCTGACTGAGGAGATCCATGCGCAGCGGGATCTCCCAGGGCTGGCCTCGCAGCAGCTGGCAGAGGTTCGAAAACCAGATTCTCCTGGGCCATATGGGGGCCACCAGGAGAACTGTCGCCTCGTCTATCCTGACCTTCTCAAGGGAGTAGTGGTATAGGCGGGAAAGCACACAAAAGCACTTTGGGCCACTCGTGGGCTAGGGCATTGACGCCTAGTGGACCTCCGCAGCTGCAGAGGGAGAACTACAGGGGGAAATGGGTCGTCTCTGCCATGGCAAAGAGATCGACCTGAGCCTCCCCAAAGCGTTCCCAAATGTGCTGCACCACCTGAGGGTGCAGTCGCCATTCTTACAGGTGAGGACCCTCTCTTGTGAGGAGGTCCACCACCCAGTTCACCACTCCCAGGAGATGTACAGCCCGGATGGACAGGAAGTGCCTCTGTGCCCAGATCAGCAGCCGAAAGGCTATGCGGTGTAACCCCGGGGACCGAAGACCTCCTTTGTGGTTCATGTATGCAACTACTGACATGTTGTCTATGCTGACAAGGACATGCTGGTTCAGGAGCACAGGGAGGAAATGTTGCAGCACGAGGTGAACCGCTTTCAGCTCTAGCGCGTTTATGGGCAGGGCTGTCCAGCGACCCGACCAGGATTCGCAGACTCTTCTGCCTACCCAGACCACCCCCCAACCAGAGTTGGATGCATCTGTTGTCACCACTTGACAGTTGTAAATCACTCCCATCCTTACGCCTTCGCTCAGGTGAGGGGCTTGCCTTCACCAGCACAGGCGAGACACTGTCAGCCGATGGTATCTGTCGTGCTTGGGGTGTAGCCGAAAGGCATTGAGCCATGCTTGAAGTGGACGCATGTGAAGTAACGCCAGTTGGATGGCTGACGAAGCTGCGGCCATCAAACCCAATAATTTTTGGCACAACACCAATTGTACCGTGGACCCTTGTTGAAACAGGGCCAGACAGTTGCGAATGGCAGCTACTCTGTCATCCTACAGGTAGGCTCGCATCATAAGGGAATCCAACAGGAGACCCAACTAGACTGCACTTTGCACTGGTATTAATTGCTGTTTTGCATCGTTGAGGGTGAGACCCAGCCTTGACAGATGCGCCGTCACAATTGCTGTGTGGGCCACTGCTCCTTCCTGGGACTGGGAACAAATCAACCAGTTGTCCAGGTAATTCATCACCCTGATCCCCTGCAGCCGCAAGGGAGCTAGGATGGCATCCATGCACTTTGAAAATAGTCAGGGGAGGTAGGGGCTGCTTCTGAAGGAAGGAGCCACCTTCCCATGAGACTGTGATCGAAATCACATCATGGTCCTCCTCAGCATTGCTGAAATCCGGTTCTGTAACATCCAGTGCAACCACCAGTGTAGACGGGGTCAGCTCCAGAGCCGGCGTTATCGGCTGAGCTGGGGCTAGGGCAAGGGCTTGAGCCTGCTGCCTGGCCAGGTCCTCCCAATGCCATGTACGGCTCAGCCGTGCTAGCAGGGGACATTGTGCAGGACGTGCAAGCGTGGAATTTAGCCATGCTTGATATCTGCATTGTTGTTTAAACACCGAAGGGTGTAGACCTGGGTATTGAAGCACTCAGGCACCAAGGGTGCAGAAGCAACGAGGACACTGAGGCCCAGATTTATAAAAGGATTGCACATGTTTTACGACCGTAAAACGGGCGCTGAGGGTTCTGAATTCTTGGATGAGATTTATAAAACACACACAATGGCATAAACACGCAATTAAGACGTGATTTGTGGGGGCAATGTCTCTGTGCGCTTTAGCCCTTGATGCATATGCAATTCTGTATATGCATATGTAATTCTGGGGCGTTTCTGAACAAAACCGCTAAAATTGGGAGGGGATTTTACAAATTAGGTCTATTAAATATTCTGTCTAATTTATTAAAGCTGCCGGTAATTGCGGGCCTCGTATTTGCTTGATTATTTTAAGAACTCTGAAAAGCAGGCGTTAATTTGCCGCAGTCAGACAGTAGGCTAAATAAAAGGCAAGGTGATGTGGGAGACTTGTCTGCAGCAAGAAGGAGACATCGTTTTCAAGGACAAAGAAACATTTAGTAACATTTTGCAAAGAGCTAATTTTTTAACCCTTCTGATTAAGTCAGTTTGACTTTCTGTTTGTAAAACAGAAAGTCTGCAAATACAGAATATAGAATCCATGTAAAAAAAAGTTATTATAAAGAACCTGAAAAGGTCTACCCACAGTGGCAAAGCAAGGTTCTAACGAGAGCCTTTACTTCTAGAGTGTAGGCAAAAGAACGGTGGAGGAGATTAAGAAAAGATGGAACGATATTCTGAGGCACACAAAAGAAAAAAGTCTCCTCTACAATGAGGGCTCATCCTCCACCGTTATTTTAGTAATGCCTACAGAACAATACTGGTTCAGGCAGTATTGTTAAATTTGAGTTGGAAAGAATATGCCTGTGTGACAGGGTGACTGATGGTCTGACGTCAGGCAGAAGCAGGAAGGGAAAAATACTGACACCACCAGGCAAGTACTGCAGTTTAAAGTTGGCGTTTGCCGTTTTTATTAAGCAAACAAAAATAAATAAAATATTTAAACCAAAAACACACTGTGCTCACAGAGCAAAATAAAAGGGTTAAACAAAACAAACTCACTAACACAAAATAAATAACAAAACCCAGGTCAGGCTGAGCAAATGCCTTCACTGTGCCTGGAGTTAAGTTTCGTTTCGTTTACGCTCTTCAATCGCCGTCTCTCTCCTTCCAACACCCACCTGGAGCTAGAGAGCTGCAGCCTTTTTATATCGTGGCAGAGCAGTTTAACTGCTTGCAATTAATTATTCTATTACCCCTCGGCCACAATCTGCACAAGTTTATTAAATTACTTCTGTGGATGGGACTACCCATCCACGCTACAAAACAAATCGGCTACGCCGTCAAAATACAAAACAATAAAACATACGGCGCTCGCCGTCATGTAAATAATAAATCATAATACAAATACAAAATAACACAGGGGCGGAGGGGGAACCCCCGTTCTAAACTAAAATAAACAAAACAATGTACAGGGCTGCTCGCCCTCTTATAGCCTGGAATTATTCTATATGAAATAAGAAGTTGAACTAATATGCGAAGCACAGTAACTGGATGATGTGTCGTAATGTATAAGCAACCTAGACTACAACCTCTGAAGTGGTGCATTTGTTTATTAAGAAACCACCACACATTCCATATTTCATTCATTTGTCCTGGTGATATATTTCGAGCTTGTAACACATCTTCATGTGTTACAAGTACTGCTTGTACCAAAATCTCCACTTCCATATTGGTAAATTTCAGTTTTCGCTTCTGAGCATCCTCATCACCATGGCTGGTACCAGGCTGAGGTCTTTGTGTGCCATTAATTTTCTTTTGGAATGTGTAGCCTACACATGCAGGGTTGACCCAAACCCGCTATTCATTGTGGGAGGTGTGTAAATCTCCATCGCTAATTGCGGTGAGGGGTATTTAAATTGTTTGATTGCGGAATCGCCTGCTTCACCTAATTAGTCTTATATAATAGGTCGTTATTTTGACGCTGAGTGCGGCCGTACTGAACACGCACATTACAGGGCTTTTTAAATTTGGGCCTTTGTCTTCCCCCTCATAGAGCAGTTTTTCTTATTTTTGTGTGGGGTGAAACAGAGTTTTTTGAACAGGATTTGGCTGTCTGCTTTAATGTATCGCAGTCAGCAGTGAGTCGGATATTGATAACCTGGGTTAACTATCTGTACTTCATGTTAGGATCACTTCCAATATGGCCTGACAGAGCAACAATAAATGAGCATATGCCCAAATGTTTCCAGAAAACCTTCCCCAGAACTAGGAGAATTCTGGATTGCACTGAGATTCGTATCCAGACTCCAAGTTTTAAAGTGCTAAATTCTGAAACCTACTCAAATTACAAAAGTACTACAACGTTTAAGAGCTTAATAGGTGTCCGTCCATTTGGAGCTCTTACTTTTGTTAGTTCTTTGTATACTGGGTCAATTTCTGATAAAGAGATTACCAGAAGGTCTGGTATTCTGGATCTTTTAGAGGAAGGAGATGAAGTTATGGCTGATAAAGGGTTCACTATTCAAGATCTTTTGTCAAAAATAAACACTATTTTGGTAATGCCACCTTTTCTAGGACCAAATGGAAAATTTACTAGTGAAGAAGTGAAACAAACTCATGAAATTGCTCAGCTGAGAATTCATGTGGAAGAATAAAAGAATATCATGTATTTGATAACAGCGCCCCCTTACTCTAGCAGGATCCGCTAATCAGCTCTGGACTGTGTGTGCATTGCTGACTAATTTCAAAAGGCTGTTGTTTTGAGATTTGAGGGGTTCCAACCAAGCTCTCAATTACTGCATTGAACTTATAATTTGCTCAATTTGACTTTTTAAGTTGTGTAGTTTATCAAAAGTTTTATACTTAACTTGAAATAGTTTAAACAATTAAAAAGCTCTGATTAGGCAGATTGTTAGTTCAATTGAGTGTTCAATTAAGTAACTGAGAGCAGTTCAGTTGGAACAAAAACCAGACGGGCAGGTGTACTCTGGGACCAGGGTTGGGAAGCACTGATATAATTGATGATCTACAACAGTGTTTCCCAACCCTGGTCCTGGGGACCCACTGTGTTTCCTGGTTTTTGTTCCAACTGAGCTGCTCTCAATTACTTAACCACTTTAGTGCTCAATCTTCTAGGTGCCCCGGGGAGGGGATTAGTTACTTACAGGGCTAGCAGTGAGTGAGACACACACTTTAGATCGCTTTTTGTTTATTTGTATAGTATTAACAGGATATAACATTCCTAGATGAAGCTTTTATAATACAACTGGAATGCAATGTTGCCCCTCAATTTCTGTAATACTCAATAGTACAATAGTACTCAAAGAAATGAAAGAAGTTATTTACAAACCGCTAACCAAGAACATGCAACAGTCTCTTGACACAGGGGTTGTACTGACAGACTGGAGAATTGCAAACGTAATACCGATCCACAAAAAGGGAGACAAAACCGAACCAGGTAACTACAGACCAATAAGCCTGACTTCTATTATATGTAAACTTATGGAAACTATAATAAGATCCAAAATGGAAAATTACCTATATGGTAACAGTATCCTGGGAGACAGCATGGTTTTAGGAAAGGGAGATCGTGTCTAACTAACCTGCTTGATTTTTTTAAGGATGCAACATCAACAATGGATAATTGCTAAGCATACAACATGGTTTATTCAGATTTCCAGAGAACTTTTCACAAAGTCCTGCATAAAAGATTAATTCTCAAACTGAACGCAGTAGGGATTCAAGGAAATGCATGCACATGGATTGGGGAGTGGTTAACATCTAGAAAACAGAAAGTACTGATTAGAGGAGAAACCTCAAAATGGAGTGAGGTAACCAGTGGTGTACCACAGGGATCAGTATTAGGTCCTCTGCTATTCCTAATCTACATTAATGATTTAGATTCTGGTATAGTAAGCAAACTCGTTAAATTTGCAGATGACACAAAAATAGGAGGAGTGGCAAACACTGTTGCAGAAGCAAAGGTCATTCAAAATGATCTAGACAGCATTCAGAATTGGGCAGACACATGGCAAATGGAATTTAATAGAGAAAAGTGTAAAGTATTGCATGCAGGCAATAAAAATGTGCATTATAAATATCATATGGGAGATAGTGAAATTGAAGAAGGGAACTAT
The DNA here is from genome assembly GCF_902713425.1 of Acipenser ruthenus. NCBI lineage: Eukaryota > Metazoa > Chordata > Actinopteri > Acipenseriformes > Acipenseridae > Acipenser > Acipenser ruthenus. The sequence continues at coordinate 10,897,006 of NC_081213.1, forward strand.
GAAAAAGACCTAGGAGTTTATGTTGACTCAGCAATGTCTTCATCTAGACAATGTGGGGAAGCTATAAAAAAGGCCAACAAGATGCTCGGATATATTGTGAGAAGTGTTCAGTTCTGGTCACTTCTGTTGTTGATATGCGTGTATGGCGGGAGTTGTCGTTTTCGTCCGCATTTCTACTGGAAACACCTTTCAGCGTGTGTCAGATAAACTACTATTCCCAGAAGACACTGCGCACCCATATGCCTATTGAGCATCAGTAAAGTGAGATTTATTTTCAATGTTTCATATTGTAGTGTTTCAGCAAGGAGGCAGAAAACAGGAGAGAAACGCTGGTTCCTTTTTAAAATCCTTTCTTTATTTATCATCACTACTGGACACTCTCTCAGCACCCATACCAGAGTCCACAGCTCTGTTACAGTGACACAGGATTCGCTTCACTGGACACTCTCTCAGCACCCATACCAGAGTCCACAGCTCTGTCAGCTTCACAGGATTCACTTCACTGGACACTCTCTCAGCACCCATACCAGAGTCCACAGCTCTGTTACAGTGACACAGGATTCGCTTCACTGGACACTCTCTCAGCACCCATACCAGAGTCCACAGCTCTGTCAGCTTCACAGGATTCACTTCACTGGACACTCTCTCAGCACCCATACCAGAGTCCACAGCTCTGTCAGCTTCACAGGATTTGCTTCACTGGACACAGACCACACGTAGCACGACTGACACAGACAGACAGAGGACCAATCACAGGGGAGACACAGACCATGCAACACAAGACTGACACAGACAGACAGGACTAATCACAGGTAACAGACAGAACATGCCCACACGCAGGCCAGGATCACACAGGCAAAGGTAAACAAAACAAGCGCCGGGAAATACAGAGCGGGAAGGAAACACAATTGCAGTACACGAATTACAGTACAACGACGGGAATTACAGTACTTCACAATGCACAGATCGTTACAATATGATGATACCACTTCCTTTCTCTTTGAACAGATCTAGTTGTTAGTGTTGCTTTTTCCTTCGTTAGTGTTTGTTGGAGGTTGTATTTATATAATTTTAGTTGTTCCCCAGCAGTGTTTGTTTGTTTTCCCCAGCGCAGGTAAATTCTTTCACTTTCTTTTCGCATGTACTGTATGTCAGTATTTTGTTTGTCATTTATTTAAGTTTAGCAAATTAATGATGTGCTTTATTTGTGTCTGCCTTTCTCCTGCTATAAGAACTTTGTTTAGAAAATATTTGACGTGAAGTATGGTAAAGTGATGTGGTCTTGAAATCTAAATGCTATAGTCATGTTGTGTACAGTGCATTTTTAAACATACGCTGTCAGTGTGTAACAGTTAAGTATATTAGAATAAACTATGAGGGGCTACTGTTTGGCTAGTGGAGAAAATGTGTTTAACAGCCAAATGGGGGTAAACCTGTTTGACTGCACTTGTAGATGTCTAGATCTAGCCCTGCTACTCTGCACTGGACTTCCCTGATCTACGCACCACATTACAGGGTCCTCAGCTGATACACTATCCTGCACTTTGGGCACAGTCTCCTGGAATGGGGTTTCAAAACCCAATTGTTCTCTTACCATCGTGTGTTTTGTTTCTAATTCCTACCTTGTATCTGTTTTTCATCACATCATTGAAACTGATTTTTAAATTGTTTAAGCTCAGCAAAGTTCATAGTAACCACAAGCCGAGCTGCTGAAGACCATTTCAAAGCCTTAGCTCTCTCTCCCACAAGGGCTTTTTGTGCCTTCAGTTCTACTTTTAAGGTCGTCGTCTCTAGCTCAGTCTGTCTGGGTGTGACAGGTTGACTGACGCACCTTTTCATTTGAAGGAATGTTTCTTATCATCCTGCGGTTGTACTGGAGAGACCCATCCATGCACTCTATCACACGTTTTCACCCATCCTGATATCCGCTTATCCAACAATCATGACACTTTATGAGGATGTTCGTGAGAAGACGTTTCTGAGGGTGTCTTAGGGTTGCACTGTGACTGAATGGACTTTGTTTTTGAGGGTGTATTAGGGTTGTGTGTGAGTGAATGGACTTGCTTTGTTTTTGAGGGTGTATTAGGGTTGTGTGTGAGTGAATGGACTTGCTTTGTTTTTGAGGGTGTATTAGGGTTGTGTGTGAGTGAATGGACTTGCTTTGTTTTTGAGGGTGTATTAGGGTTGTGTGTGAGTGAATGGACTTGCTTTGTTTTTGAGGGTGTAGGGTTGTGTGTGAGTGAATGGACTTGCTTTGTTTTTTGAGGGTGTATTAGGGTTGTGTGTGAGTGAATGGACTTGCTTTGTTTTTGAGGGTGTATCAGGGTTGTGTGTGAGTGAATGGACTTGCTTTGTTTTTGAGGGTGTATTAGGGTTGTGTGTGAGTGAATGGACTTGCTTTGTTTTTGAGGGTGTATTAGGGTTGTGTGTGAGTGAATGGACTTGCTTTGTTTTTGAGGGTGTATTAGGGTTGTGTGTGAGTGAATGGACTTGCTTTGTTTTTGAGGGTGTATTAGGGTTGTGTGTGAGTGAATGGACTCACTCACTCACTCACTCACTAACTCGTATTCTTCCAGATCATCGATCATTTTCTCTTCTCTTTAAGAACCGCCTCCCTGCAGTTACACCGATCCATTATTTAGCCCCGTCTACTTCAGTTTTCAGACATTCATTCAGCAGAAGCATTGAATTCTCCGGTGGCAAACAATTATGCAATATCTTCTTTGCATGTTCATGTCCTTTTCTCTTTTAGAATTCCTGTCGCCCTGCGTGGCTCTGCCTCGGAGGTCTGGCCGTGCCGATCTCCCAAAGTGTAGGCGTTCCTTGTTAGTCGGGGTGACTTCTGTCTTCTTAAATGTATCCTCTATCCTTCTCTTCATTTTCCTTTTGTGGAAGTAATGCTTGCTTCACAGCTTTGGAGGCCGATCGGTTTGGTCTCACCTCTGTGAGGGCAGCTCTCCGCGAGCCAAGGGGAAAGCATGTCATCAGCACAGAATTCCTATTTGAAGTCCCAGGGCTTACTCCTCGCAGCCTTGCTCCTGTCCCATGCACTGTGCATGAATTAATTTAAATGTTTTTTAAAAGGTTTCTAACAGCTTTCACTAAGCAGGTGCTTATAAAGCATTATTATTATTATTATTATTATTATTATTATTATTATTATTATTATTAATTAGTCATTTAACAGACACTTATCCAAAGTGACTTACGGAGACTAGGAGGTGAACTATGCATCAACAACTGCTGCTGCTGAGTCACTTAAAGGACCTCGGTTTTACGCCATCTATTTGTGATGTTTCCAAGGTAACTACATGATATTTTCTGGTGAAATTCTTTAAATGCAGTTAATAAATACATAAATATCACAGACCCTGATAGGGGCTGAGTGTGTAGGAGCCTTATAGTGCTAAGAAAGCTGCTGAAGATGAGGGTGGATGGAAAGTACTGTTTCAAATATGATAATGTTGCAGGGCCAGAGCGCCAACGAAAAAACAAACTAAATAAATTGTTGAAGTGTTGGCATGCCGCATGGTCAGTGGCTATTCATTAAATATGCAGTCACACCAGTGTCTCTGACCCCAGCCTTGCTGTAGTGACCAAGACCAGCTCTTCCATTGGTCTCTGGTCCAGTGTTATCAGGAGGCTTCAAGGCAATGAGATTGGAACAATTAAGTAATGCTGCTTAATCATAAGATATATGTTTAGTAACTGGCTGCTCCCAAATCTTTCATGTGTAGAGAACATTATGTGATTTATCAGTGAAGTCTCATAGCAACAATAGGCAGTACCAAGTGCATCATACTGTTTGATTGCAATACCAGATTGCTACAGTTTGTGTGGTTTGAATGAAGGCTTGTGTAAACCGTTCCTGCAATTGAGAGAATGTGCATCCAGATGTGTACATGGGTACACTCACACTGTTTACTATGAATTGCTTTTGGATTATCTGAGAGAACTATTCACACTGAAGATGCTACCCAAGCACCTTTATCTTTCATTTCTTCCTGCAATCATTGCAATCTGTAAATACCAAGCTGTTTTTTAAAGGTCAAAAGATAAAACTGTGTGTTACTGAACAAGGAAACACCTAAATATTTCCCCAATGATGCCTCTTTTAGGAGATGACTTAACATATTTACAATAAAGAGACCTATTTTTAACTTGCTGGTGTGGATTGCTGTCCTCTAGTACACATGCAGAACCAGGAAATCATTTACTGGATTGGTTGGTGTATACATATATATATATATATATATATATATAAACACATTAGCAGTATCTTCTGCAGCAAGGGTTCCTTGTTGTAATGACTCAGTTACTATTAAAACAGCTCCCAAGGCTGCATCAGAATGAATGGCTTATTAGCCATTTTACCGTTCTTTTTATCTATTCGCCACAAGCCATGAACATAAAAAACAACGTATCGGGTTTAAAGCCATGTGCACGTTTATGTCAGTATATGCAACGTAATCATGTCAGCCATGAATTAAACAAAAAATAGTAAGATATTCAAAAACGAACTCATTTCGACACACTATAAACAAAGTTTGCTTGTGCGTATCGTCAGTGCTGCTAACTTGAGGGAAATGCTCGACTACATCTACAATGGAGATTTGCTGGACCGGAATCCTAACCTCGGTATTATTGACTTGCGTGTGCTTTTGACTGTGCCTGTCACAGGAGCATCAGGGGAGAGAAGCTTTTCTCACTTGAACATGAAATTAATAAAAAAACAATTAACTTTCTACAACGTGGCAGCGACATTTCACTGGACTGGATTATTCAGATAGAATTGAAAGATGGATTATTCAGATAGAATTGAAAACTGGATTATTCAGACAGAATTGAAAACTGTATTATTCAGATAGAATTGAAAACTGGATTATTCAGATAGAATTGAAAGATGGATTATTCAGATAGAATTGAAAACTGGATTATTCAGACAGAATTGAAAACTGTATTATTCAGATAGAATTGAAAACTGGATTATTCAGATAGAATTGAAAGATGGATTATTCAGATAGAATTGAAAACTGGATTATTCAGACAGAATTGAAAGATGGATTATTCAAATAGAATTGAAAGATGGATTATTCAGATAGAATTGAAAACTGGATTGATTATTCAGATATAATTGCAGATTTTGCTGCTGTGAAAGGTTCATTTATAACTGACTCTGTGAGTGTGTTTTTTGCGGTTGCTGTAAATATAATGCATTTAATTGTGTCGTTGTTGCCTTGTTTGAAAGTCATGGTATCGTAGAGCAGTATTACTGGTAAATATAGTTGATAGGGGCCCCAAAGTCAAGCTTGGGGGGGGGGGCACCGTGGGACAAACGCTGCCACTGATAGTACTCCACGTTTGCTACTACAGTTCATAATACATTATTCTAAAAACAGGGAAAATACATTCTTACTTAGGGAAAAGGACTGCTTTTTCTTTCATCTACCATTCTGTGAGCTTACACAACAAAACAACAATGACAATAAATGGAAGTACTATCCTGGCAGTAAAACTGGTTTAGATTTACAAATAACTTGCTCTTTTCATTATTATGGTCCCATCATGGAGGTTGGTTACACAATCTCATTGAAACAACAACTAAATATGAAATTTCATCTTCCTTTCCTAGAGCGTCTCCCGTTCCAAAGAGAGGGAAAAACAGTCCTGTATCATGATAAACAAGTCAGACCATTTCCATTCAGGTGTGATGTTCATTTGGCAGGAAGCTGTGTTTGTTCAGGTGGAGGCTTGTATACCAGTGCTGGCAACATGGCCTGGTGGTTTAATATTATAAAATGAATAAATGCCACCACATCAGTATGCAATTGTAACAGTGCAATACAGACACAAACAATACTGTTTTCTCAGCTGCTGAAGGTAAATGTGTAGTTTCTGGATTTTCGAAACATGTATTGGTAATAAACTAAACGCAGGAGGCAGCAGTGTGCAAATGTATACCATGTACACTGCTGTGCAAAAGTCTGAGACACATTCAGGAGTTATCAATGTTATGAGCAGCAACAATTTACTCAAAGCCTCCGCTAGTGTTTTCCACTATTATAACAACTTTGACTGTTATTAAGAACATAAGAACATAAGAACATGAGAAAGTTTACAAACGAGAGGAGGCCATTCAACCCATTTTGCTTGTTTGGTTGTTTAGTAGCTTATTGATCACTAGAGGATTAGATTCCCATCTGTTTTCCTCAATGGACAGAGAGAGACCCTTTTTATCCTAAACACAGTCTGTGTCATTACCAGTTTCAACCACAGGGGTCAGGCTTCGCTCCACTGTAATAAATTGGCATCTCAGTCCTTTGAATTGAATGGAGAGGCGAGTGCTGGACGCGCACCGCAAGCCTCTGTAGTCGAGACTACATTATTATTAGGCTGATTATTATTAACCCATCAGCTGCCAGGAGGAGATCCATTACTTGGTGTCGTACCTTCAGGTGTGTTTTAAAGATAAGAATATTTATTATAAATGATGAACTGCACAATGATAAAGGGGTCTATAACGATAACAGGGTATATTCAATTTATACAAACAGTGCTAGACCCAAATACCAAATTTGAGAACCAAAGTTATGAAAATCAGACATCTAACATGTGAGTCTTCTTAGTGCATTTCTGTCTGTGGTAATGTGTAAGATGCCAGAGTGTCTCATTTAGGGATTTCATGGAGAGCATTATTTATATACACCACATTTAGATCAACAGAATAGAGCCAGAGTAGGGTTAAAATGTTTAATTACAAAGCTGCAGTACTGCACTGACACATGGAGACAGAATGAGGATGCTGCAGTGTACAGACAGAGCCTCAGTCTTCAGTACAGAATGAGGATCCTGCAGTCTTCAGTACAGAATGAGGATGCTGCAGTGTACAGACAGAGCCTCAGTCTTCAGTACAGAATGAGGATGCTGCAGTGTACAGGCAGAGCCTCAGTCTTCAGTACAGAATGAGGATGCTGCAGTGTACAGACAGAGCCTCAGTCTTCAGTACAGAATGAGGATGCTGCAGTGTACAGACAGAGCCTCAGTCTTCAGTACAGAATGAGGATGCTGCAGTGTACAGACAGAGCCTCAGTCTTCAGTACAGAATGAGGATGCTGCAGTGTACAGACAGAGCCTCAGTCTTCAGTACAGAATGAGGATCCTGCAGTCTTCAGTACAGAATGAGGATGCTGCAGTGTACAGACAGAGCCTCAGTCTTCAGTACAGAATGGGGATGCTGCAGTGTACAGACAGAGCCTCAGTCTTCAGTACAGAATGAGGATGCTGCAGTGTACAGGCAGAGCCTCAGTCTTCAGTACAGAATGAGGATGCTGCAGTGTACAGACAGAGCCTCAGTCTTCAGTACAGAATGAGGATCCTGCAGTCTTCAGTACAGAATGGGGATGCTGCAGTGTACAGACAGAGCCTCAGTCTTCAGTACAGAATGAGGATGCTGCAGTGTACAGGCAGAGCCTCAGTCTTCAGTACAGAATGAGGATGCTGCAGTGTACAGACAGAGCCTCAGTCTTCAGTACAGAATGAGGATGCTGCAGTGTACAGACAGAGCCTCAGTCTTCAGTACAGAATGGGGATGCTGCAGTGTACAGACAGAGCCTCAGTCTTCAGTACAGAATGAGGATGCTGCAGTGTACAGGCAGAGCCTCAGTCTTCAGTACAGAATGAGGATGCTGCAGTGTACAGACAGAGCCTCAGTCTTCAGTACAGAATGAGGATGCTGCAGTGTACAGACAGAGCCTCAGTCTTCAGTACAGAATGAGGATCCTGCAGTCTTCAGTACAGAATGAGGATGCTGCAGTGTACAGACAGAGCCTCAGTCTTCAGTACAGAATGAGGATGCTGCAGTGTACAGGCAGAGCCTCAGTCTTCAGTACAGAATGAGGATGCTGCAGTGTACAGACAGAGCCTCAGTCTTCAGTACAGAATGAGGATCCTGCAGTCTTCAGTACAGAATGAGGATGCTGCAGTGTACAGACAGAGCCTCAGTCTTCAGTACAGAATGGGGATGCTGCAGTGTACAGACAGAGCCTCAGTCTTCAGTACAGAATGAGGATGCTGCAGTGTACAGGCAGAGCCTCAGTCTTCAGTACAGAATGAGGATGCTGCAGTGTACAGACAGAGCCTCAGTCTTCAGTACAGAATGAGGATGCTGCAGTGTACAGACAGAGCCTCAGTCTTCAGTACAGAATGAGGATGCTGCAGTGTACAGGCAGAGCCTCAGTCTTCAGTACAGAATGAGGATGCTGCAGTGTACAGACAGAGCCTCAGTCTTTAGTACAGAATGAGGATGCTGCAGTGTACAGACAGAGCCTCAGTCTTCAGTACAGAATGAGGATGCTGCAGTGTACAGACAGAGCCTCAGTCTTCAGTACAGAATGGGGATGCTGCAGTGTACAGACAGAGCCTCAGTCTTCAGTACAGAATGTGCACTGCCTCTTGCTGCTGAGTCTTAGTGCTCTTGGAATTTTACAGCTACAGCGATGGCTCTGTATCTTATTGGCTGAGACCAATGGGTCCAGCTGCCTTTGTAAGAAAGCTCTTATACAGACCAGGGAAAAGGTAGATAATGTTCTGTTTTAGTTTAAGATACAATTGATTCTATTGTCCCCTTATCACCATAACATTTAATGAGTTGTTGTTGAACTATTTTTATGAAGTGCAATAAGGAAACAGATTTTATTCTAGTATTGTTCTTGGTAACCACATGAGAGTTGAGAAACCTCCATGATGTTTGAACAAAGAAATGTGTTATTAGAGGTCTGTTTGTTTTAAATTTAGTACAGTACCATCACCATTGCTGTTAGCTGGGTTCGGGGATGGGCTAGTGGAGAGAGCAGATAATCTCACTGAATCTCACTGCTTTGCACACGTACAGAGGATCATTACTTGTTTTACAGACCGCAAAGCGGAAGTCCCTTTCTTTACTACAACTGTATAATCCACTCGCTCATGGCTTGATGAAATTACCCTAATGTAATTATTGCTGCAGCCAACTGAAACCTAGTTGAAAGCAGTGCTATGGTGCCTGTAGGGGAGGCTGGTAATACAATAGCACAGTATAGATGTGTCTAGATTGGGCTGTGTGGAACTTCAGCATTGAAGACCCAGGCTTTCCAGTTTGCTAATCAGAATGAGCTGCTGTTACAATTCCTGCTCACTGGGCTGGACCTCAATACACGCTGTGAGACAGCAGGGAGGGGGTTAATTCCTCCCTCTAGGAGAACATGTGCGGAAGGCACATTTTTGGTTTGTTAATTGTTTTGTTTAATTGTTTAATTGTTTTTGTTTAATTGTTTTATTGATTGATCATTACCTGCACCTGGCTACTATTGAAAATTGGAGCCAGGTGCAGGGTTTAAAAGGAGAGCAGCCAGTCTGCTCTGGGCAGCTGCTGAAGAGGGTAGAAGCCCGGCTGTGCTGGTGTGTGGGTACAGCCGTAATTAAAATAAAAGGTAGAGTGAAGCCTTTGTTTTGTGTGTGCTGTTCTGTTTCTTTTGTTTTTGTACAGGTAAACAGCTTAGCTGTCCTGTTGTTTAGTTTAGGTTCCTGTTTTGTTTTAGTTAGTGCTCAAAGAGAGCTAGGTGTTTGTTTTGTTTATTTTTGTTTTTGTTTCATTAAAAATAGCGCAACCGCGCTTTAAAAATCCATTTCTGTGTTGGGTCGGTGTTTTTTAAAGGGGCAACGAACCGTGGTGAGTGCGATTTTATCACATATGGTGGCAGCGAGTGTGTGTGAGACAGCAGGGAGGGGGTTAATTCCTCCCTCTAGGAAAACATGTGCGGAAGGCACATTTTTGGTTTGTTAATTGTTTTGTTTAATTGTTTAATTGTTTTTGTTTAATTGTTTTATTGATTGATCATTACCTGCACCTGGCTACTATTGAAAATTGGAGCCAGGTGCAGGGTTTAAAAGGAGAGCAGTCAGTCTGCTCTGGGCGGCTGCTGAAGAGGGTAGAAGCCCAACTGTGCTGGTGTGTGGGTACAGCTGTAATTTTAAAAAAAAAAATGAAAAAGGTAGAGTGAAGCCTTTTTGTTGTGTGTGTGCTGTTTTGTTTGTTTTTGATGCAGGTAAACAGCTTAGCTGTCCTGTTTAGGTTCCTGTTTTGTTTTAGTTAGTGCTCAAAGAGAGCTAGGTGTTTGTTTTGTTTATTTTGTTTTTGTTTCATTAAAAATAGCGCAACCGCGCTTCAAAAATCCATTTCTGTGTTGGGTCAGTGTTTTTTAAAGGTGCAACGAACCGTGGTGAGGGTGATTCTTTTACAACGCCATGACTGTTCCTGAGGGTTACCCAGGTGTAATTCCAGGGGTCAATTCCAGGGCCCCTTATCATCCGTCATGTGTTTGCATGTACTTATGTTTATAAGTAGGTTTCTAGCTATATATTTGTGACATCCTAACACAAGTTAGTGTACAATAGGACCTTGGTTTTACATCTCATCATGCTTTTTCTTATATCTTCAACATTAGCCACATTATCACTGGTCCCCCTTTTGTAGTGATGAAGATCTTTTGCTTGTTTATTTACTGGCGTATATTAAGGTGTAATCATGTTGTGTGTGTAGAATGTCTCTTATTATAACAGAACTCATTTCGCACAGTTTGAGCAGCTCAGCTTCAAATCACGGTCTTCTCGCCCAAACTGCAGGAGACGACACCTCTTCAATAATAAGAGCTAGCCCTTTTTTCCTTTTTCACAAATAGCTCTGATTTTGTATTCTTTGCCGTGACAGGGGATATGTGTGTAACAAAATTGTTAAATGTTTACTATGCTATGTGCTTCTTCCCAAACTGACCTACAGTGACAGAGACGTACATAGCAAATTGAAATGCATGTCAGGGGAGCTCTGAACTAACCATAGCAAATTGAAATGCATGTCAGGGGAGCTCTGAACTAACCATAGCAAATTGAAATGCATGTCAGGGGAGCTCTGAACTAACCATAGCAAATTGAAATGCATGTCAGGGGAGCTCTGAACTAACCATAGCAAATTGAAATGCATGTCAGGGGAGCTCTGAACTAACCATAGCAAATTGAAATGCATGTCAGGGGAGCTCTGAACTAACCATAGCAAATTGAAATGCATGTCAGGGGAGTTCTGAACTAACCATAGCAAATTGAAATGCATGTCAGGGGAGCTCTGAACTAACCATAGCAAATTGAAATGCATGTCAGGGGAGCTCTGAACTAACCATAGCAAATTGAAATGCATGTCAGGGGAGCTCTGAACTAACCATAGCAAATTGAAATGCATGTCAGGGGAGCTCTGAACTAACCATAGCAAATTGAAATGCATGTCAGGGGAGCTCTGAACTAACCATAGCAAATTGAAATGCATGTCAGGGGGAGTTCTGAATTAACCATAGCAAATTGAAATGCATGTCAGGGGAGCTCTGAACTAACCATAGCAAATTGAAATGCATGTCAGGGGAGCACTGAACTAACCATAGCAAACTGAAATGCATGTCAGGGGAGTTCTGAATTAACCATAGCAAATTGAAATGCATGTCAGGGGAGCTCTGAACTAACCATAGCAAATTGAAATGCATGTCAGGGGAGCTCTGAACTAACCATAGCAAATTGAAATGCATGTCAGGGGAGCTCTGAACTAACCATAGCAAATTGAAATGCATGTCAGGGGAGCTCTGAACTAACCATAGCAAATTGAAATGCATGTCAGGGGAGCTCTGAACTAACCATAGCAAATTGAAATGCATGTCAGGGGAGCTCTGAACTAACCATAGCAAATTGAAATGCATGTCAGGGGAGCTCTGAACTAACCATAGCAAATTGAAATGCATGTCAGGGGAGCTCTGAACTAACCATAGCAAATTGAAATGCATGTCAGGGGAGCTCTGAACTAACCATAGCAAATTGAAATGCATGTCAGGGGAGCTCTGAACTAACCATAGCAAATTGAAATGCATGTCAGGGGAGCTCTGAACTAACCATAGCAAATTGAAATGCATGTCAGGGGAGCTCTGAACTAACCATAGCAAATTGAAATGCATGTCAGGGGAGCTCTGAACTAACCATAGCAAATTGAAATGCATGTCAGGGGAGCTCTGAACTAACCATAGCAAATTGAAATGCATGTCAGGGGAGCTCTGAACTAACCATAGCAAATTGAAATGCATGTCAGGGGAGCTCTGAACTAACCATAGCAAATTGAAATGCATGTCAGGGGAGCTCTGAACTAACCATAGCAAATTGAAATGCATGTCAGGGGAGCTCTGAACTAACCATAGCAAATTGAAATGCATGTCAGGGGAGCTCTGAACTAACCATAGCAAATTGAAATGCATGTCAGGGGAGCTCTGAACTAACCATAGCAAATTGAAATGCATGTCAGGGGAGCTCTGAACTAACCATAGCAAACTGAAATGCATGTCAGGGGAGCTCTGAACTAACCATAGCAAATTGAAATGCATGTCAGGGGAGCTCTGAACTAACCATAGCAAATTGAAATGCATGTCAGGGGAGCTCTGAACTAACCATAGCAAATTGAAATGCATGTCAGGGGAGTTCTGAATTAACCATAGCAAATTGAAATGCATGTCAGGGGAGCTCTGAACTAACCATAGCAAATTGAAATGCATGTCAGGGGAGCTCTGAACTAACCATAGCAAATTGAAATGCATGTCAGGGGAGCTCTGAACTAACCATAGCAAATTGAAATGCATGTCAGGGGAGTTCTGAATTAACCATAGCAAATTGAAATGCATGTCAGGGGAGCTCTGAACTAACCATAGCAAATTGAAATGCATGTCAGGGGAGTTCTGAATTAACCATAGCAAATTGAAATGCATGTCAGGGGAGCTCTGAACTAACCATAGCAAATTGAAATGCATGTCAGGGGAGCTCTGAACTAACCATAGCAAATTGAAATGCATGTCAGGGGAGCTCTGAACTAACCATAGCAAATTGAAATGCATGTCAGGGGAGCTCTGAACTAACCATAGCAAATTGAAATGCATGTCAGGGGAGCTCTGAACTAACCATAGCAAATTGAAATGCATGTCAGGGGAGCTCTGAACTAACCATAGCAAATTGAAATGCATGTCAGGGGAGCTCTGAACTAACCATAGCAAATTGAAATGCATGTCAGGGGAGCTCTGAACTAACCATAGCAAATTGAAATGCATGTCAGGGGAGCTCTGAACTAACCATAGCAAATTGAAATGCATGTCAGGGGAGCTCTGAACTAACCATAGCAAATTGAAATGCATGTCAGGGGAGCTCTGAACTAACCATAGCAAATTGAAATGCATGTCAGGGGAGCTCTGAACTAACCATAGCAAATTGAAATGCATGTCAGGGGAGCTCTGAACTAACCATAGCAAATTGAAATGCATGTCAGGGGAGCTCTGAACTAACCATAGCAAATTGAAATGCATGTCAGGGGAGCTCTGAACTAACCATAGCAAATTGAAATGCATGTCAGGGGAGCTCTGAACTAACCATAGCAAATTGAAATGCATGTCAGGGGAGCTCTGAACTAACCGCCGCACCCCTCCATTCTTGAGGCCGGTGGTGGTACTGGCATGACGTAACCATAGTGAAACTGGGACTTTTCCACCCCGACTGTAGCACATATTCTAGACAAGTCCGTGCAAGTGGCCGATCCCATTTCATATCTAGACACTATTGACAATTCCATTACTGTCCCATGTGAGTAAGTGTTTCACATAGAGATCCCAGATCCCAATCTCCTGCCAGACCCAGCTCGCAGGCTGGCTTTGCTGTTCAGACTCTGCTCATGCTGGTGCCAGCTGATCTCAATGTAGATTGGGAAGAATGTCATGGTTTATTTAATGCTGCATTTTTAGATAAGATCGCTATGCAATCATGTAATGTGTTTTTCAGCACGGGGGAGTTTACAGGTGATGAGAAGGAAATAAACAGCTATGTGTTTTAGTATAGTAATCTAATGGGAAATCCAGACTGGTGGAATAGAAAGGACAGCACTGACTTCGGGTCTGAAAGTGGACCTTCCCATCAAATCTGTGAGTCCATCCTCATCCCAGGGAGAATATGGAGCCTTTTGAGTGAAAGGTGTATGCAGCACAGATGGATGGCTCTTTGATAGAAACAGCTTAATTTATTTGAAGTCTTCCCACTGATGATGGGAATGAGAATGTAGAGAAGGGAGCCCAGCTAACAAGATTGAAGTTTTTTGCAGGTAGCAGGATTTTAAAGACTGTCACCCTGTGACAGTCTGGCTCGCAGTGGTGAGGTTGATGACGTCACGGACCAGGAAGTATCTCAAACCAAAACAGTGGATGGGCGGGTGAAGCTGAATGCTATTGCACTCAGCGTGGATTTATTAAGTAAATAAACAGAAACAAAAGATTTAAACAAAACACAAAACAAAAAGGCGCGATGGCCAAACAAATAGAAACAAGTATATTTTTTTTAAATATAGCAATTGTTAATTTTATATGCTCTTGCGCTCTCTCTCTCCGCTCTCCCGTACTCTACACTTCCCTGAGTGCAGAGAGCTGCAGGTTTATATACTCTGGGGATAAACACCGAGGGATTAACTAGTTGTTAATTATCTTATTACCCCTCGGCCAGAGTCTGCACGCGTTTGGTAAGGATGCATGACTGTCAACTAGTTAAATAATCAGTAACTGATCCGCCATGCATCCTCACGGGGTTTTTAAATATAATAATAAAAGACGCAGCGCTTTTATCCACGCTGCAAACAAAAATACAAATAATAATAAATGGGATGTCCTCCTCCCACCAAAACAACTGTAGCGTCCCAGTGGACCACGCACAGGCCGGTTTCTCTGGCCAGAAAAATTTTGGGGGTGGTCTCCAGACCTGCCCCCCCTTCTTCATGGCTGGCAGATGCCCTTCACGGGGCTCCAGCCACAGTATTTCCTGCCGCGAAAGTGCGGCTGGGGGAGCTGGTCTCCTGACCTCCCCCCCTTTTCCGTGGCCGGCAGCTCCCCTTCATGGGGCTCCAGCCACAGTATTTCCTGCCGCATGGCAGGACTGGTAGCGACCCCAGGCAAAACAGGACCCTCGGGAGGCGAAGGTAACAGCTGCAGACCTTCGGCAGGCAATGGCAGCAGCAGCGGACCCTCGGGGGGTGACGGCAGCCGCAGCGGACCCTCGGGGGGCGACGGCAGCCGCAGCGGACCCTCGGGAGGCGACGGCAGCAGCAGCGGACCCTCGGGAGGTGAACTCGGGAGGGGAGCCCCTGACCATGGAGGCAGCAGCGGGAGCTCCACTTCTCCCTCGTTCCCTGTAACTGGTGGCTCTCCAGGCGATGTGGAGCAACAGGCAGCCCCAGGCGATGCGGAGCAACAGGCAGCCCCAGGCGATGCGAAGCAACAGGCAGCCCCAGGCGATGCGGAGCACCAGGCAGCCCCAGGCGATGCGGAGAAACAGGCATCCTTGGGCGAAGCGAGGCAGGCATCCTTGGGCGAAGCGAGGCAGGCATCCTTGGGCGGTGCGAGGCAGGGCAAGAGCAGTCCTTCCCATGACGGTGGATGTGGAACCAGCAGGTATTCACCCTCTGCTGGTGGAGGTGGGAGGGGAAAACAGTCCTCCCACGGCGGCTGAAGCGGAACCAGCAGGCATTCACCCTCTGCTGATGGAGCTGGGAGCGGAGCTCGCTCCTGGTGGTGGTGGAGACAGAAGCAGCTCCTGCTGCTCTGCTCCTGGTGGTGGTGGAGACAGAGGCAGCTCCTGCTGCTCTGCTCCTGGTGGTGGTGGAGACAGAGGCAGCTCCTGCTGCTCTGCTGCTAGTGCTGGAGACGGCAGCAATGGCTCCTCTCCCTCTGGCATTGGAAACGGCAGCGATGGCTCCTCTCCCTCTGGCGCTGGAGAAGGCAGCGATGGCTCCTCTCCCTCTGGCGCTGGAGAAGGCAGCGATGGCTCCTCTCCCTCTGGCGCTGGAGAAGGCAGCGATGGCTCCTCTCCCTCTGGCGCTGGAGATGGCAGCGATGGCTCCTCTCCCTCTGGCGCTGGAGATGGCAGCGATGGCTCCTCTCCCTCTGGCGCTGGAGATGGCAGCGATGGCTCCTCTCCCTCTGGCGCTGGAGACGGCAGCACTGGCTCCTCTCCCTCTGGCGCTGGAAACAGCAGCGGGGCCCCTCCCATATCTGCAGCCAGGTAGTTGAGCACCATGGCTGCAATGTCTGGAAGGGATGCTGGGTGGTGTTTCTGTTCCCAGGCCTCCCAGCGCTCCCCATCTCTCGCCCACAGGAGGTTCATCACAGCAGGGAGGGTGACCATTATATCCCTCTCAGGCTCCGCCAGCCAGTCCCAGATCCCCTCAGAGACAGGATTCTTCCGCCTCGGAGGATGCGGGTCCTCTCTCACCCTTGCTGGATGCTCAGGCTCCTTCCTCTCCTGCCATGGAGGGGGTTGGTCCGGTGCCACGTGCCCGACCTCACCAACCGCGAAGCACCACTCCTCACCCTTCAGGCAGGTGAGGCAGACGTCCAGCGTGGTAAGGACCCGCTGCGCCTCCTGCTGCTGCTGTTGTTGCTGCTGCTGCTACTTTCTCCTCCGGCTACTTTTCCCCATTTTTTTTTTTTCTTCAAAAAAAACACACAAAAAACACTTTGAAAAAAACAAAAAAAACGTCCTTATCCTTCCTGGTCTGACTGTTGGAGGCGTGTGTTTTATCCCACTTCCACTAATTCATCGTGTTGACATTACGTGCTTCTCCACTTTCTGTGCTCTTTTTAAACAATCCTGTGATAAAGTCCTGCTTGTTCGGTAATTGTTTAGCCTGAACTGCAAGTTTGATTTTCTTGTTTTTGTTTACTGCACTGTCAAGATGCGTGTCAATAGTGCCCTTTCTTATATGATCCAAAGACACATAACAAGATGAGCAAAACAGAATCCCACCATCTGCATGCAACATCCCCTATTCGTAGTGCTGAACGCGATCTTCTGTTGAAATTAATTTAGCTTTTTGATTTGTCAGCTGTTTGCATTTTTAATGTTAATCATACACTGCAAGCTAATAAATCAACACTGTTTAAACAACCATTTTAAACTTCCCGCCTCTAACTTGCATGTTACGTCTTTGTACAGTATGCGGAATTCACCAAATGCACGGCATTGACTCCGGACAGCTACTGTAGCGCTGCTTCTACTTGATAAAATTATGAAATAAACAGGGGAGGTGAAGAGTATATTTTTCATGATATTTTTCTGTGAAATTCGTGATGTTGTGAATTTTCCGGGGCTAGTATGATCTATGCTCAGTCTGTATCTAGTTATTACCTCCTCCTCACACAGCCCTAGTAATGTCTGCCTGGTCCGAAATACTCTCTCCCTGACTCTTCTTCTCGTCCTTCTGTGCAGTTCTTCTGCTGGTTCTGTGACACAGCCTGGTTTCAATAAGCGGTACTTTTAACACATGCTGAGGCACCTAGTAAAGTCAGCACCTTTAAGTGAATATGGCTTGCATATCAAATACCTCCCTCGCGGTATTTTGTGACGTGATTTGAATACATTTCCACTCATTTATATTTAAATGACTCAAACGTGGTACTTTTTCCACAAGCATTTTTTCAGGCGCTAGGTTGCCTGCCACTGGTTAGTGAATACAGCAGGTGTACAAAGCACGCAGTAAAGGGGCTTACTGCGTGCAAAACACGTCACCACTGTTTAGTGCATGAGGACCACAGTGTTGCATTTATTTAAGTTTTACTGCAGTAATAAACAGAGGTATTTATTTACAGGAAAACTGTAGAGTTTACAAGTGAAATAGTTAAAAGTCTGTCTTGACACACAGTAGATTTCTGGAAGGGCATTAGACCTTGAAGAGATAAGGATTTGTTTTAGGTACCTCAAAGCAGGATTCGGTGTTGGCTCTTAAAAGCAGGATTTGTATTTGCTGTGTATCAACCTTGAATGATAACCAACGGAACATGCTTTAAGAACGACAGGAGTATGTACCTCATTATCTAAAGAAAATAATGAGAGCTTAGTTATAAAAATTAGGATGTAAGCTTTTTTATTATCTGAAAAGATACCGGTTCGAGGCTAATCCTCACTGTGGACAACCACGTCATCTATGTAAGCAGCGGCGTACTGCTGATGGGGCCGCAAAATGTGATCCATCATGCGCTGGAAAGTGGCTGGTGCTCCGTGCAACCCAAAGGGCATGGTCCTAAATTAGTACAACCCGAAGGGAGTCAAAAATGCCGTCCTCTCTCTGGATTCCGGGGTTAGGGGTATCTGCCAGTTCCCCTTCGTTAAATCCAGTGTCGTCATAAAATGAGCCGTACCTAGAGGCTCCAGCAACTCATCTACCCCAGGCATGGGACAAGCATCAAACATCGATTTCTCATTAACTCGCCTGAAGTCAATGCAAAATCGAGTTGACCCATCCGGCTTATCCACTAAAACAATCGGACTGTTCCAATCACTTTGGGACTCCACATTACACCCAGTCTGAGCATCTTGTCAATCTCCGCCTTTATTACCTGCCTTTTGAGCTCAGGTATGTGGTACAGCCTCTGGCGAACTGGCGCCCCTGGCTCAACTTCAATGTGATGGTGGGCTGCTTGAGTCTGCCCCGGGACGGGGGAAAATACATCAGGAAACTCCACCACCAGTGTCCAAGCCTGACATTTCTGTGTTGGTGTCAGATTATCTGCAATCTTTACCCTTTTTCGTCAACACTGAAAGTTCAGGTCCCAGGTCTGTGACGTCATCTGCTTGCGCCACTAACTAACGCCACTAAGCCTTCTGTTGCAACCAGGGCTTCAAGAGGTTTACATGATAAATGTGCTTTTCTCTCCATCGCTCTGGCTGGCAGATCTCATAATCCATCGTCCCAACCCGGTGTGTAACCTCATAAGGTCCTTGCCACTTCACCAGAAGTTTCGACTCAGAGCTGGGTAACAATAAAAGCACTTTATCTCCCAGCTGAAACATGCATAACCAGGCCCCCCTGTTATATTTGGTCTCCTGTCTGCATTGAGCCTGCTGCAAATTGTCATGCTCCCATTTTCCCACAGACTCAATACATTTGTGCAGGTCCAACACATACCGGACAGTATTGGTCGAATTATCCTACTGTTCCTTCCACATCTCTCTGACCAGATCGAGCACACCCCAGGGACTCCGCCCATACAGCAGCTCGAATGGTGAAAACCCTGTAGAAGCCTGAGGTACCTCTCTGATAGCAAAGAGAAGGGGAGGAATCAGCTGGTCCCAGTAGTGCACGTCACTGTCAATAAATCTGCGCAACATGTTTTTGAGGGTCCTCAAGGTCCACAAGACCAATGGTCTGAGGGTGAAAAACTGAGGTCCTAATGGTCTTAATCCCCAAAAGTTTACGTGTTCCGCTGACTAGCCGGGACATAAAGTTGGTGCCTTGGTTGGTCATTATTTCTTTGGGGATCCCCACCCGGGGGAAAACCTTCACTAGCTCGTTGGCAACCGATTTAGCAGATGCAGATCGGAAGGGAATGGCCTCTAGATAAAGCGTAGAGTAATCCAGAATGACCAATAGGTGTGTGATGTAGCTCTAGCTATATCCATTCCGATACGTTCAAACGGAGCTTCCACTAGGGGAAATGGCACCAATGGAGCTTGTGGGACGGCTCTAGGGCTAGCCTTCTTACACTCCCCACAGCCTTCGCAAAAACACCTGACGTCACCATCCAGCCCCAGCCAATAGAACCGTGTCACAAGCCTAGTTTTGGTCTTGTCCCTTTCCAAATGACCAGACAGGGGAATAGCGTGAGCAAGCTGCAACAAATCCTCCTTAAAGGGTTGAGGACTGAACAATTGGTGACGCACTTCCCCAGTCTGTGGTAATTTCTCAACATGGTACAACAGATCTTGATTAATTTCAAAGTGAGGGTACGCTGCAGCGTGTCTGGGCTCGACCACCCGACCGTTAACCACCACTGCTTGGTCAAAGAACCTGCCCAGCACGTCGCACGCCCTTGCTCGAGTCGGAAGTCACAGGAGCAAGCTAAAAATCAGCTCCCATGGCTTCCAGCTCGGGATCAGGTCGGTCCTGAGCGGAGGCAGCAAAGCAAGACCCCTGCGCTGACTCCGCGGCCTCCCCCACAGACTCTTCACCAATCGCCCCCACCTGAACCTTCTCGGACTCCCTCCATTGCCAGCCCTCATTCTTAGCGGCCTGGCGTTCCCGTTTAGTTTTTCGGGGTCTAAATCTATGGCAATACCATGCCGGGTCGCGAAAGGGAAAGATCTCGCCAATTACTTCCTCTTTCTTAGCCAATAGGGAAGACGGGGCCGTCACAGCAGCCAACCAATCTTTAAACTGCTCGCAGTCCCGTCCCAGAACTACAAGCACTGGCAATCGAGGACACAAACCCAACTGCCCTCGCGTCACCTGCTGGCCAATTTTCTAATTCACATACATTTTGGGATAAGTGCACAAGAGTTCCCAAGAGTCGGAGCCATGAAGCTAAACGAGCGTTCTCCAAGTGTGGTGCACTTTTGCTTGGGGATAACAAGCAGGCCAGAGTCGGAGGACCTCAGCTTGCGGGCAGGGACATAGCGGCACTGTGGTCCTTGCTTTCTTGGTTGAAATGAGAAAGCACATTCATTCCTTGATGCATTGGCACTGTGGTCCTTGCTTTCTTGGTTGAAATGAGAAAGCACATTCATTCCCTGATGCATTGGCACAGTGCTCCTTGCTTTCTTGGTTGAAATGAGAAAGCACATTCATTCCCTGATGCATTGGCACTGTGGTCCTTGCTTTCTTGGTTGAAATGAGAAAGCACATTCATTCCCTGATGCATTGGCACTGTGGTCCTTGCTTTCTTGGTTGAAATGAGAAAGCACATTCATTCCCTGATGCATTGGCACTGTGGTCCTTGCTTTCTTGGTTGAAATGAGAAAGCACATTCATTCCCTGATGCATTGGCACTGTGGTCCTTGCTTTCTTGGTTGAAATGAGAAAGCACATTCATTCCCTGATGCATTGGCACTGTGGTCCTTGCTTTCTTGGTTGAAATGAGAAAGCACATTCATTCCCTAATGCATTGGCACTGTGGTCCTTGCTTTCTTGGTTGAAATGAGAAAGCACATCCATTCCTTGATGCATTGGCACAGTGCTCCTTGCTTTCTTGGTTGAAATGAGAAAGCACATTCATTCCCTAATGCATTGGCACTGTGGTCCTTGCTTTCTTGGTTGAAATGAGAAAGCACATTCATTCCCTGATGCATTGGCACTGTGGTCCTTGCTTTCTTGGTTGAAATGAGAAAGCACATTCATTCCTTGATGCATTGGCACAGTGCTCCTTGCTTTCTTGGTTGAAATGAGAAAGCACATTCATTCCCTAATGCATTGGCACTGTGGTCCTTGCTTTCTTGGTTGAAATGAGAAAGCACATTCATTCCCTGATGCATTGGCACTGTGGTCCTTGCTTTCGTGGTTGCCGCTGCAGTCACTATCCCCTAGTCTACCCTTTTCATGGCACAATAACAGGCAGCTTATCATGTGTGGTTAGGTTTCCTTACTTAACATTACCTTACAATCTTTCTACTTTATATACTTCCTAATACAGTCTCCCCAGCTTGCCTATAACAAAACATGTAATCTTGTTAAAAAAACAAACAATAGGCAGAACAGATTAAATAAAACTGGAACACAGTGTATATGTATTGTTTTCCTTTTAAGAACAAGTTTAAATTGGCTGAAATGACACATGGTAGATACAGCTTTGTAAGGCTAAACGTATACTTAGCCCTGTCTTAAGACTGCAGTGAAATGGCACAGATATGTCTGTTTTCTGATTCAGGCTGTTGTCAGCTTGTTGTCAGGTTTTCTCATTCACAAACACACCTGGGTTCTCACTCTATATATTAGATCGCCCCCTAGTGTCTGACTCAGTGCACTACCAAGCCTGTTCAGATGTGTTCCTGTGCACATGGACTGTCTCCAGAGACAGATTGAGATGTAAGATGTAGATTTTAATGAAGCAGGATTGCAACACAAGAGAACTCAAACAGCCTTAATGACATAATATAAAGGCAATAGGAGCGGTACCTTGAATGAAAATATATGGAGTATAGAGTGCAGTTTGAATAGAGATTAATACAGTTAAGCATAGAGTATAGAGTGCAGTTTGAATGGAGATTAATACAGTTAAGCATAGAGTATAGAGTGCAGTTTGAATGGAGATTAATACAGTTAAGCATAGAGTATAGAGTGCAGTTTGAATGGAGATTAATACAGTTAAGCATAGAGTATAGAGTGCAGTTTGAATGGAGATTAATGCAGTTAAGCATAGAGTATAGAGTGCAGTTTGAATGGAGATTAATGCAGTTAAGCATAGAGTATAGAGTGCAGTTTGAATGGAGATTAATGCAGTTAAGCATAGAGTATAGAGTGCAGTTTGAATGGAGATTAATACAGTTAAGCATAGAGTATAGAGTGCAGTTTGAATGGAGATTAATACAGTTAAGCATAGAGTATAGAGTGCAGTTTGAATGGAGATTAATACAGTTAAGCATAGAGTATAGAGTGCAGTTTGAATGGAGATTAATACAGTTAAGCATAGAGTATAGAGTGCAGTTTGAATGGAGATTAATGCAGTTAAGCATAGAGTATAGAGTGCAGTTTGAATGGAGATTAATACAGTTAAGCATAGAGTATAGAGTGCAGTTTGAATGGAGATTAATACAGTTAAGCATAGAGTATAGAGTGCAGTTTGAATGGAGATTAATGCAGTTAAGCATAGAGTATAGAGTGCAGTTTGAATGGAGATTAATGCAGTTAAGTTTGCTGTTTTTCGACATTTATTTTTCAGGGGACAAAATGCTGTGAGAAATCAGTCACCTTTCAGAGTAACATATGTTTTTGTATCATGAAACCTGTTAATTGTGCAATGCATTTCAGGGGCTTTGCTACTTAATGCGATCATTTACAATGCATTCTTTAATTTTGAGCAGCTGACCAAATGCAGCCACGACTGGATAACAAAGCTAAGGAAAATTATGTTAATCTAAAAGTTAGTGACTGATTACAGTATTTTGTGATCCCCTGTAAAACAAATAACTAACCTAAATAGATCTGCCATGTATTGATGTGTGCTGGTGTTGGACAGCAGTCCCTGTGCAGTGTAATTCCAGCTGACATTACAGTTCTATAGCAATATACAGTTATAGTGCACAGTGACGGTAAATGGCTGTCTGGTCACGGGGTGTAATTTGAATGGATTTACAGTATTTAAACTAAAGCAGACTTCACATCCATCTGCTTAAGTCCAGTATGGTATCAAATACAAGAGCTTCAGCAGAAATATGGGAGTTTTTATAATGAATTGTGGGCAGCTTGTTAAAATATCTTTAACCTATTTCTGTTATCAAATTGCTGAGACAGTTGTATAAAAATGAACAAAACAATTGAGCATGTTTCCAAGCCACCTTGTTGAATAAACTCCATTGTTCCCTCTGAGGGTCACTGGGACATAAAAAGAGCTGATATAGAGAAATTAGGTCTGCTATAAACAAGGTGTGAATGTCAGATAAGCCAGCAGCCAGCTCTCAGCAATCCACTCTCCCTGCACTGTCATTTCAAACTGACAACTCCAGCACTGCGCAGTCATCCAGATTTATGGGAGTCTAGAATATCAACATTACTTTGATAAGTGTTTACGAGAGGAGGGTGAATTGAGGGCAGGATACAGCAGACAACAGGTTTGTTGTTTTGTGCTGCAGTTGTGGAAGAGGTCAAGTGCATCACAGCTCGCTGCCCACTCACGGAAATATCTCCAGTGCCCACCTCCTGAAATGGGCATTCCGATTGTATATGTATAGAAATCTTCCTCTGTCAGAAAATCAAGCCTGATGGATTACATGTACAACGTTAGCTGTATAATTCCAAAGCTTCATGCTTTCTACATGTGCTCCCAGCTGACAACCGTTTCTCCACTGACTATGGAACATGCGTACGTGCCTCTGGTGTAACTGGCTTGCACTGCCTGCTGTTCTGGGACCCCTTGTGTGCAAAAGCTGCATAAACTACAACGTGTGTCTGCTGCTGAGTGTGACGCCAGTCTCCTTGCAGAAAGATAAGACCCATCTGAGTGTCTGGTTGCGATGAATGATTCCTTGGCTCAGCTGTGCAGTGCAGAGGGTCCTCGTCTGGCTTGTTTTGAGCTGCAGTTGTTGCAACAGTCGAGTTCATCACAACTGTCTGCCCACTCTCGGAAATAACTCTGCAGCCTGCCTCTGCAACACATTCCTTTGGTATATTTGTACAAATCACAGCATCACAAAGCCTTGGTTGTATTTACTGTGCACTTAGTGGAAAGGATATTAAGCTCTGTGGTCATAATACAGATCACAGCTCAACAGGTGGTCAGCAGCCCCTGTGTGGAAAGACAATACATGTTGCATAATGTATGTATGAACTTAATATACCGTATTGAACATCTTCTCATATACAAACAGAGCCCTTTCTTTTATAAATAGAAGGTGAGTTTGTATGAAACATATAATATAATTCACCATGTATGTCAAACTTTTAAATAAAGTCACATGACAAATCCTGACATGAGTATTCTTTCTTTTTACTGTACAGGTACCATGAAGCAAGTGCATGCTGTGCTGCAGGAATAGCTCATCTGCTTGTTCTTATATCTTCAACATTAGCCACATTCTCACTGGTCCCCCTTTCGTAGTGATGAAGATCCTTTGCTTGTTTATTTACTGGCATGTATTACAGTGTAATCATGTCATCACGTGCATGTTTTTATGTCAAGGAGTCAAAAGCGTAAGTATTATCTTATTTTATATGATCACGATGCCTGCAATAAAAACCATACAACATTTTATTTTGAAGACAAGTTAAACTGCACACATTTCATTACAGGTACATGTTACTGTTTCCTGGCCAGTCCAATTCTCCTAACACACATAGTCGTCAGCTTTGAAGCTACAGTTCAAATTCTTTCTTTAACATTTGTTACTTAGATTGTGTAAGTTACGATTGAAATAGATGTCATCAATGTTCCATGATTTCTATTGAAGGGATAACAAACACAGGAGGTCCATTATTACCAAGGAACCCATCACAGCAGTCACACAAGTACCGCTGCACTGATTCACAGAAGAAAGAGAATGCTGCTTTTTCTGTTCAATTGTGTGACATTAAAACACAGCCTGCACTTCATTTTCATCAGGCAAAAAACAATAAGCTTCTGAACTCGACTCAACGCTCCTTAACACAGAAAATATGGAAAAGTTCAAAATAAAATAAGACAGGTAAAGATTTGAACAGGTGCAAATCCTTCAATAGCATTCCATTGATTGCCCCTCTCTACTGTGCTCACTATGTGCCCATGTTGCTAGCTAGCAAGGAATCACAATTAATCACTTATGAAGCTCATAGCCACGTAAAGACAGCCACAGAGACCAATGATTCAGTCTCAGTAATGGAGACGCAGAACTCTGAACCATGACACTCTGAGCAATATCCATGCACCCTTAGCACGGACTGCCTTTTATGGCCTTTGTTTGTTGGCATTGAGCAGCATTGACGGATACCTGGTAAGAATATATCTAATAAGAAGATTACAACAACAGAAACAGTGTCCAATGTTACACAGCAGTGAGACATTGTGAAAGATGCTAATGTGTTTCAGGCTAGCAGCCAGGGCAATAATGCATCTGATTTGGAGACCTGCCACCGCTTCATGGGAAGTGATAAAGACATTGGGCTTGTTTCAGATTGGAAGCACATTTAACTCCATACCAGGGGCGTAGCCACAGGTGGGCCTGGGTGGGCAATGGCCCACCCATTTAGCACACACCCAGATCTGCGGCTATGTGAATGCCAAGTTTAAGTATGGGTACATTTTAAATTTTTTTTTTCAAACTGTGCACCCCGAAGGTGGGAGCTCAAGTTTAGGACAAAAGGGCTATAGAGAAAATGTCGCAGGTTTTAGCCAATCAAAGCTAAGTCTTTGTGATGCAATGTTTGGGTGGGATCTTCCTCTCACACAACAAATGTGCAAGCTGTGTTTGATTGACTGCTTGTGAGGCAGCTGGCACAGATTTATTTAAAATGTGCAGTTTTTTAAACTTGCAGACTAATTAGTAGTAGTCCGGCAGGCAACATGCCAAAACAAATGAGTCGATTTTAATGTTTTAAAAAGACAACGGACAGATAATTAAGCCACAAAACCAACTCACATGTCATCCTCTTCCTCCAAATCTGCTAATTATTCATTTATTTAAGAGAAAATGACCAAACTGACTGGATAGTCGTTTGTTTGCTACTTCATCTTTGGGAAAGTCAACCAGGGAGCACTCTAATGAAGATTTGAGAGCATGTGGAATTCTATTTGAGATTGTCAGCTTTGTGAATTGAACAGCCACTTTGAAAATAACACATATGATGTGGTCTCATGAAAGCCTTGTCTGCATGCCTGCCAACATCGGACACATTCAGCAATAGAGAACGTCTATTACTGGCATGTACTTTGTTGTACAACGTTAATATGGATGAAGCTGAAGTTTTTAGTCTTCATTGAACAAATAAAGCGCAAGTCTACTGTGGCAAAAAATAATCCAACACAAATTGAAGTTTGAGATGATTGTCACTTCATTATCTTTCCAAATACGCACACACTTTTAAGGCTCTTCTCCACCGTGATCAGGATCAAGACAGCTGCGCGAGCCTCAACACTGACAAGTAACTTGAACACGCTGTCTCTCCTGTCGTTTGAAAGAGACCTGTGCGATTCCCTGGAGTATATACTCGGCAGCAATCCCTGACGCCTTATCCTGTAAGGTGGAGCGGAGCTGAGAGGATACTAACTAGGCAATGGTTAGTAATTTACTAGCTTTCATTATATTTAATAATTGCTTACAGTGTAATATTGCTGTGTTCTCACTGGTGTGGTGATGCTACATGTTTGGATTTTTAAAGCACTCAAATGTATTCTGTTGTCTCTTCAAACATTTTAAATGGACTTACAGGGAAATATTTGATGTATTCAGAGTTTTAATGGATTTAAATAATTTTTGTAATGTAAACTATTTCCTGTGACATCAGACCTTTGGTCATTGCCCATCCACCCTAAGTTGGGGCCCACCCACATTTCCATGCCTAGCTACACCACTGCTCCATACACAGTGTGACAGAGATCGAATGATTCTTGGTGTTAGATCTCCCTCCCGACCTGTGAGGGCACTGTGTAAAGGGAACAGAGTACCCTGGACTGGTTGGCCCGACAATTCATTCCTAGGATTAAGCGGAATTCGGCCATCTAGAAAGGGGGCAGAGCTACGGTACACTAAACCATTGACCCAGAAGGTTAACGGTGTGGCATCCGCGGATTGGAGGAATGGATGTGCTAGTTTAAAAGGGGACGTAGTGATGTGATCTGTTCCTTTGCTATGGTTAATGCTGAACCAAAAGGGCCAATGTATTGTGATACCGTGAGTGTTTGTTTGTTTTGTCGTGTCTAACTACTGTGACTGTTTGTGATATATTAGTCGGCTAAACACAATCCAGGAGCTGTTGCTTAAGGCCAGCATGAACCTGTACAACACTGCACCTATGTTCACAATAAACTGTAATTACACCACAAGCACTAAATCACTCATTGTGGACTTGTGTTTGTGTTTTGTGTTACATGTGGGTGTTTACTAACGGGACTGTGTATTATTTCGGGACCAACCCGTGGATTATAAACATAGCAATACACGCCGCTGTATTGCCTGTTAGCATCATCATTGTTTACTGTATTTGGGTCATCAAACCATTGGATTTACAAATAAACTACCATTGCACCTGGATTATCATTGTCTGTCTGATTATTGATCACCTGCACCTGCACACGGCTAAACACTTTGCCACAACAGTTATAAAATACTTCCGCAACACTTAGACCCAGGGTGTCACATCATGTGAATAAGGAATAAATATAAGAAACATTTTGACCGAGAGGAGGGCTTGGCCCACCAGAGCTCATCCAGTTCCACAATTCAAAACCTTGTCAAGTTGTGTCTTAAAGAATAGCAATGATTCAGCAGCAATAACCTGGCTAGGTAACCCATTCCACACCCTGACAGTAGCGTTCTAATCCCCGCTTATTGTAAAGTAGTACCCGTAGTAATGTATCTCACTGTGTCCAGCACACAGATAGATTTCCACTCGGAACGCATGACTCACTGGAGCTTCTTCAGATCAGCAACAGCTTATGAAGAATGGAAACCTCTCCACAGTTCAAGGCAGGGTCTGCTTGCTTTTATAAAGGGACCTACACACTCTTTATAAAAGCACACTCTTTCAACATAGCCATAGCAAATGCATTACTGTGATGTCCCTCCAGGATCTTTTACATGTTTTGTTTATGTGTTTATTTAGCAGACGCCTTTATCCAAGGTGACTTACAGAGACTAGGGTGTGTGAACTATGCATCAGCTGTAGAGTCACTTACACTTACAATTACATCTCACCCAAAGATGGAGCACAAGGAGGTTAAGTGACTTGCTCAGGGTCACACAATGAGTCAGTGGCTGAGGTGGGATTTGAACCGGGGACCTCCTCGTTACAAGCCCTTTTCTTTAACCACTGGACCACACAGCCTCACACAGCCTGCTATCCCTACTGCCCTTTTTAAAGAAGTATTCTCCAAAATAAAAACCATGGCATTAAATAATATGAATAGCTCCCTTTTATCAGGTAGTGTTCCTAACTCTCTCAAGACTTCAATAGTAAAACCACTGCTCAAGAAATCTACCTTAGATCACAATGTTCTTAATAACTACAGGCCTCTTTCAATTCTTCCATTTCTGTCAAAAGTTTTAGAAAGAGTAGTTGCTGAGCAAATTACTTGCAGTTCATAATATATGAGAGATTTTAGTCTGGTCATAGCACTGAGACAGCACTTATTAGAGTGCTTAATGATGTGTTGTTCTCTGACATGGGCACACCTTCGGTTCTTATTAGAGTGGTTAATGATGTGTTGTTCTGACACGGGCACACCTTCGGTTCTTATTAGAGTGGTTAATGATGTGCTGTTCTGACACGGGCACACCTTCGGTTCATATTAGAGTGGTTAATGATGTGTTGTTCTGACACGGGCACACCTTCGGTTCTTATTAGAGTGGTTAATGATGTGCTGTTCTGACACGGGCACACCTTCGGTTCATATTAGAGTGGTTAATGATGTGCTGTTCTGACACGGGCACACCTTCGGTTCTTATTAGAGTGGTTAATGATGTGTTGTTCTGACACGGGCACACCTTCGGTTCTTATTAGAGTGGTTAATGATGTGTTGTTCTCCTCTGACACGGGCACACCTTCGGTTCTTATTAGAGTGGTTAATGATGTGCTGTTCTGACACGGGCACACCTTCGGTTCTTATTAGAGTGGTTAATGATGTGCTGTTATCCTCTGACACGGGCACACCTTCGGTTCTTATTAGAGTGGTTAATGATGTGTTGTTCTGACACGGGCACACCTTCGGTTCTTATTAGAGTGGTTAATGATGTGTTGTTCTCCTCTGACACGGGCACACCTTCGGTTCTTATTAGAGTGGTTAATGATGTGTTGTTCTCTGACACGGGCACACCTTCGGTTCTTATTAGAGTGCTTAATGATGTGTTGTTCTGACACGGGCACACCTTCGGTTCTTATTAGAGTGGTTAATGATGTGCTGTTCTGACACGGGCACACCTTCGGTTCATATTAGAGTGGTTAATGATGTGTTGTTCTGACACGGGCACACCTTCGGTTCTTATTAGAGTGGTTAATGATGTGCTGTTCTGACACGGGCACACCTTCGGTTCATATTAGAGTGGTTAATGATGTGTTGTTCTGACACGGGCACACCTTCGGTTCATATTAGAGTGGTTAATGATGTGTTGTTCTGACACGGGCACACCTTCGGTTCTTATTAGAGTGGTTAATGATGTGTTGTTCTCCTCTGACACGGGCACACCTTCGGTTCTTATACTATTAGATTGAAGTGCTGCGTTTGACACTGTGGAACATTCTGTTTTAATTGATCGCCTTGAAAATCTGGTAGGATTGTCAGGTTGTGTTCTGTCTTGGTTTCGATCCTATCTCTCGACAGGTTGCAATTTGTTCCTCCCAGTGCTAATGTGATCACATGCTTTTAAAGACTGCACTTGGAGTGAACTGCGCTGATGCAGTTGGTAGATAGTACATTAATAAATGAATGATCCATGCACCTTGACACAGTCAAGCAATACCAGCCAAGGTTTTATAGACCAAGGAAGGGCAAAGGTGCTACACTGTACATTGAAATCCCAAGCTCTCTGGAATCGCTCTCAGATAAGGTGAAGGAGATAAAGGCTTGATTGCTGTTGTTGTTGTTGTCAGATACTTATATTTTAGCATAAAAATGCTACATTATAAAAGTGTGTTTTTAATCTTGTTTTAAAAGCAGTGACACTTGGTGCTTCCCTTACAGAGTTAGACAGATCATTCCAGAGATTTGCAGCCCCATAAGAACATAAGAAAGTTTACAAACGAGAGAAGGCCATTCAGCCCATCTTGCTCGTTTGGTTGTTAGTAGCTTATTGATCCGAGAATCTCATCAAGCAGCTTCTTGAAGGATCCCAGGGTGTCAGCTTCAACAACATTACTGGGGAGTTGGTTCCAGACCCTCACAATTCTCTGTGTAAAAAAGTGCCTTCTATTTTCTGTTCTGAATGCCCTTTTATCTAATCTCCATTTGTGATCCCTGGTCCTTGTGTCTTTTTTCAGGTCAAAAAAGTCCCCTGGGTCAACATTGTCTATACCTTTTAGGATTTTGAACGCTTGAATCAGATCACCCGGGATAATTCTTGTTGCTCTTCTTTGCACTCTTTCTACAGCAGCAATATCCTTTTTGTAATGAGGTGACCAGAACTGAACACAATATTATAGATGAGGTCTTACTAATGCATTGTAAAGTTTTAACATTACTTCCCTTGATTTAAATTCAACACTTCTCACAATATATCCGAGCATCGTGTTGGCCTTTTTTATAGCTTCCCCACATTGTCTAGATGAAGACATTTCTGAGTCAACATAAACTCCTAGGTCTTTTTCATAGATCCCTTCTTCAATTTCAGTTTTCACTTCAATTTTCACTTTACACTTTTCTCTATTAAATGTAATTTGCCATGTGTCTGCCCAATTCTGAATGCTGTCTAGATCATTTTGAATGACCTTTGCTGCTGCAATAGTTTTTGCCACTCCTCCTACTTTTGTGTCATCTGCAAATTTAACAAGTTTGCTTACTATATCAGAATCTAAGCCATTAATGTAGATTAGGAAGAGCAGAGGTCCAACACTGATCCCTGTGGTACTCCACTGGTTACCTCACTCCATTTTGAGGTTTCTCCTCTAATCAGTCCTTTCTGTTTTCTACATGTTAACCACTCCCTAATCCATGTGCATGCATTTCCTTGGATCACTACTGTGTTCAGTTGGAGAATTAATCTTTTATGGCAGACTTTAAATAAACTCTAAACTCTAAATAAACCATGTTGTATGCTTAGCAATTATCCAGTCGATGTTGCATCCTAAAGAAAAGTCAAGCAGGTTAGTTAGACACGATCTCCCTTTCCTAAAACCATGCTGAATGTCTTCCAGGATACTGTTAGCATATAGGTAATTTTCCATTTTGGATCTTATTATAGTTTCCATAAGTTTACATACAACATGAGACCATGTTGTGATCTGAGTTTGCCAATGGTTCTCTGACCTCTGTTTTAGTTATTCATCTTCGTTATTTGAAAAGACTAAGGGCCGGACCAAATCAAACCCTGATCGCTCTTGCGAAAGAGTGTTTATACGGTAATATCGCTAGTTTCCATATCGCATTTTCTTTATCCCGAAATTAAAACTATCCATTTCCAATCCGCGAATGGGGCAGAGAGAGGTTTCGCAGGAGTAGGAGGGACCGCCGAAAGCAACATGAAAACAGCTGTTGACCAATCCCCAGCCGGTATCTGTGACATTTTGAAGGGGCGGAAACAAAGCGGTAACATGCGAAAAGAGAGGCGAAGAGAGCCAGGGCAGAGAAAAAAAAAATCTGTATTGTACTACTGTTTCATTTGAATATCAGTGAATGCTATTACATACAACTACTACTACTAGTAATAAAAAATAAAAATATGTTTATTAATAATAATAATAATAATAATAATAATAATAATAATAATAATAATAATAATAATAATAATCTGCTTTTATTTTTATTGTGTAAAATATTGAAAAACACGGACGCGAGTTTGAAACACACACACACACACACACGCACACATGCACACACACACACACATATGCACACACACGCACACGCACACACACACGCACACAAGCACACACTTGGCAATTACCTTGTTTCCACGACATCTGCAGCATCGGGTTGCATTGTTCTGTCACTGTTATGAAAGTGTGCCACATTGTTTTCATGATTTTTGTAAAAATCCATACCATGCCCTGGTTTGTGTCAGCACCATGCAATGCCAGCATCCTCATACCCGACTGGCAAGACTGTATAGTAGGCTATAACTATCTAAAACGCTTTACCATTACTGAAAGAGACACTGCTCCACACAAAGCTCTCAGTGAGTAGAAAAGAGTTTGTTGTTTGTACGTATTAAAGAAATAGTACGTATTGTCCCCACCTCTCCAGTCTCAGGTACAGTCGTTGCTGTCCCCACCTCTCCAGCCTCAGGGGCAGTCGTTGCTGTCCCCACCTCTCCAGCCTCAGGGGCAGTCGTTGCTGTCCCCACCTCTCCAGTCTCAGGTACAGTCGTTTGCTGTCCACACCTCTCCAGTCTCAGGTACAGTCGTTTGCTGTCCACACCTCTCCAGTCTCAGGTACAGTCGTTGCTGTCCCTGCCTCTCCAGTCTCAGGTACAATCGTTGCTGTCCCCGCCTCTCCAGCCTCAGGTACAGTCGTTGCTGTCCCCACCTCTCCAGCCTCAGGTACAGTCGTTGCTGTCCCCACCTCTCCAGTCTCAGGTACAGTCGTTTGCTGTCCCCACCTCTCCAGCCTCAGGTACAGTCATTGCTGTCCCCACCTCTCCAGTCTCAGGTACAGTCGTTGCTGTCCCTGCCTCTCCAGTCTCAGGTACAGTCGTTGCTGTCCCCGCCTCTCCAGCCTCAGGTACAGTCGTTGCTGTCCCCACCTCTCCAGCCTCAGGGGCAGTCGTTGCTGTCCCCACCTCTCCAGTCTCAGGTACAGTAGTTGCTGTCCCCACCTCTCCAATCTCAGGTACAGTAGTTGCTGTCCCCACCTCTCCAATCTCAGGTACAGTAGTTGCTGTCCCCACCTCTCCAATCTCAGGTACAGTAGTTGCTGTCCCCTCCTCTCCAGTCTCAGGTACAGCATTGCTGTCCCCGCCTCTCCAGCCTCAGGTACAGTCGTTGCTGTCCCCGCCTCTCCAGTCTCAGGTACAGTCGTTGCTGTCCCCACCTCTCCAGTCTCAGGTACAGCATTGCTGTCCCCACCTCTCCAGTCTCAGGTACAGCATTGCTGTCCCCGCCTCTCCAGCCTCAGGTACAGCATTGCTGTCCCCGCCTCTCCAGCCTCAGGTACAGTCGTTGCTGTCCCCGCCTCTCCAGTCTCAGGTACAGTCGTTGCTGTCCCCGCCTCTCCAGCCTCAGGTACAGTCGTTGCTGTCCACACCTCTCCAGCCTCAGGTACAGTCGTTGCTGTCCCCACCTCTCCAGCCTCAGGTACAGTCGTTGCTGTCCCCACCTCTCCAGTCTCAGGTACAGTCGTTGCTGTCCCCACCTCTCCAGTCTCAGGTACAGCATTGCTGTCCCCACCTCTCCAGCCTCAGGTACAGCATTGCTGTCCCCACCTCTCCAGCCTCAGGTACAGCATTGCTGTCCCCACCTCTCCAGTCTCAGGTACAGTCGTTGCTGTCCCCGCCTCTCCAGTCTCAGGTACAGTCGTTGCTGTCCCCGCCTCTCCAGCCTCAGGTACAGTCGTTGCTGTCCCCACCTCTCCAGCCTCAGGTACAGTCGTTGCTGTCCCCACCTCTCCAGCCTCAGGTACAGTCGTTGCTGTCCCCACCTCTCCAGTCTCAGGTACAGTTGTTGCTGTCCCCACCTCTCCAGTCTCAGGTACAGTCGTTGCTGTCCCCACCTCTCCAGTCTCAGGTACAGTCGTTGCTGTCCCCTCCTCTCCAGCCTCAGGTACAGTCGTTGCTGTCCCCACCTCTCCAGCCTCAGGTACAGTCGTTGCTGTCCCCACCTCTCCAGCCTCAGGTACAGTCGTTGCTGTCCCCACCTCTCCAGTCTCAGGTACAGTCGTTGCTGTCCCCGCCTCTCCAGTCTCAGGTACAGCATTGCTGTCCCCACCTCTCCAGCCTCAGGTACAGCATTGCTGTCCCCACCTCTCCAGCCTCAGGTACAGCATTGCTGTCCCCACCTCTCCAGTCTCAGGTACAGTCGTTGCTGTCCCCACCTCTCCAGTCTCAGGTACAGTCGTTGCTGTCCCCGCCTCTCCAGCCTCAGGTACAGTCGTTGCTGTCCCCACCTCTCCAGCCTCAGGTACAGTCGTTGCTGTCCCCACCTCTCCAGTCTCAGGTACAGTTGTTGCTGTCCCCACCTCTCCAGTCTCAGGTACAGTCGTTGCTGTCCCCACCTCTCCAGTCTCAGGTACAGTCGTTGCTGTCCCCTCCTCTCCAGTCTCAGGGGCAGTCATTGCTGTCCCCACCTCTCCAGCCTCAGGGGCAGTCGTTGCTGTCCCCACCTCTCCAGCCTCAGGGGCAGTCGTTGCTGTCCCCACCTCTCCAGCCTCAGGTACAATCGTTGCTGTCCCCGCCTCTCCAGTCTCAGGTACAGTCGTTGCTGTCCCCGCCTCTCCAGCCTCAGGTACAGTCGTTGCTGTCCCCACCTCTCCAGCCTCAGGTACAGTCGTTGCTGTCCCCACCTCTCCAGCCTCAGGTACAGTCGTTGCTGTCCCCACCTCTCCAGTCTCAGGTACAGTTGTTGCTGTCCCCACCTCTCCAGTCTCAGGTACAGTCGTTGCTGTCCCCACCTCTCCAGTCTCAGGTACAGTCGTTGCTGTCCCCTCCTCTCCAGCCTCAGGTACAGTCGTTGCTGTCCCCACCTCTCCAGCCTCAGGTACAGTCGTTGCTGTCCCCACCTCTCCAGCCTCAGGTACAGTCGTTGCTGTCCCCACCTCTCCAGTCTCAGGTACAGTCGTTGCTGTCCCCGCCTCTCCAGTCTCAGGTACAGCATTGCTGTCCCCACCTCTCCAGCCTCAGGTACAGCATTGCTGTCCCCACCTCTCCAGCCTCAGGTACAGCATTGCTGTCCCCACCTCTCCAGTCTCAGGTACAGTCGTTGCTGTCCCCACCTCTCCAGTCTCAGGTACAGTCGTTGCTGTCCCCGCCTCTCCAGCCTCAGGTACAGTCGTTGCTGTCCCCACCTCTCCAGCCTCAGGTACAGTCGTTGCTGTCCCCACCTCTCCAGTCTCAGGTACAGTTGTTGCTGTCCCCACCTCTCCAGTCTCAGGTACAGTCGTTGCTGTCCCCACCTCTCCAGTCTCAGGTACAGTCGTTGCTGTCCCCTCCTCTCCAGTCTCAGGGGCAGTCATTGCTGTCCCCACCTCTCCAGCCTCAGGGGCAGTCGTTGCTGTCCCCACCTCTCCAGCCTCAGGGGCAGTCGTTGCTGTCCCCACCTCTCCAGCCTCAGGTACAATCGTTGCTGTCCCCTCCTCTCCAGTCTCAGGTACAGTCGTTGCTGTCCCCTCCTCTCCAGTCTCAGGTACAGCATTGCTGTCCCCACCTCTCCAGTCTCAGGTACAGTCGTTGCTGTCCCCGCCTCTCCAGCCTCAGGGGCAGTCGTTGCTGTCCCCGCCTCTCCAGCCTCAGGGGCAGTCGTTGCTGTCCCCACCTCTCCAGTCTCAGGTACAGTTGTTGCTGTCCCCACCTCTCCAGTCTCAGGTACAGTCGTTGCTGTCCCCACCTCTCCAGCCTCAGGTACAGTCGTTGCTGTCCCCACCTCTCCAGTCTCAGGTACAGTCGTTGCTGTCCCCACCTCTCCAGCCTCAGGGGCAGTCGTTGCTGTCCCCACCTCTCCAGCCTCAGGTACAGTTGTTGCTGTCCCCACCTCTCCAGCCTCAGGTACAGTTGTTGCTGTCCCCACCTCCCCAGTCTCAGGTACAGTCGTTTGCTGTCCCCACCTCTCCAGCCTCAGGTACAGTCGTTGCTGTCCCCACCTCTCCAGCCTCAGGTACAGTTGTTGCTGTCCCCACCTCTCCAGTCTCAGGTACAGTCGTTGCTGTCCCCACCTCTCCAGCCTCAGGTACAGTCGTTGCTGTCCCCTCCTCTCCAGTCTCAGGTACAGCATTGCTGTCCCCACCTCTCCTGCCTCAGGTACAGCATTGCTGTCCCCACCTCTCCAGCCTCAGGTACAATCGTTGCTGTCCCCGCCTCTCCAGCCTCAGGTACAATCGTTGCTGTCCCCTCCTCTCCAGTCTCAGGTACAGTCGTTGCTGTCCCCTCCTCTCCAGTCTCAGGTACAGCATTGCTGTCCCCGCCTCTCCAGCCTCAGGTACAGTCGTTGCTGTCCCCGCCTCTCCAGCCTCAGGTACAGTCGTTGCTGTCCCCTCCTCTCCAGTCTCAGGTACAGTCGTTGCTGTCCCCACCTCTCCAGCCTCAGGTACAGTCGTTGCTGTCCCCACCTCTCCAGTCTCAGTACAGTCGTTGCTGTCCCCACCTCTCCAGCCTCAGGGGCAGGGATTAACATTTTTCACATTTGATTTGGCTTCAATAAATCTGGCTTTTAAAAAAAACTTTACATACTTGGTGTGTGTCTCTTTTTATCTGTGCTATTTAGTGTCTCAAGTTGTGTTTTCAACCCTACAGTATGTGGCAGATGTGGTTGTTTGATTTTCCAGGATGCCTTCTGCAAAACGATGGAAATTCAATGGCAAAAACTTTGGTCTTGTAATTTATGACGTCACAGAAACCCTAGATGGAATTATTTTCCTGTAACTCACTGAATTCTATCTATTTTTCTCTCTCTCTGAATGGTACCATATCAGATATGACAGGATGATACATACTGTAAGGGAGTGGTCATGCATGGTGATTATAAGATGCTCTGTTGCATGCATAATAAAGTCAACCATTCTCAAAGATGTTATAAATCTATATGACTATACAGACTGATCTTCCTGGATTGTATCTATCTATATATTGTATCTGGCTCTTTCTTCAGTGAAGTGTTATGCCCCCCACACTTATTGTATATTGAAAACAAGTTTATTTGTAACACATATCGTCTCCATAACTGCAATAAAGCTATCATTGAAATAGTTAATCACCCATGACTCAGATAAACAGACTAGGGCTTCCTTGTATCTTCAGATTCTGATACTATTAATAGCTGAAGAATATCCTAACCAAGTTCCATAGCCACTGGAAAAACATGCTGACCTACTTAAGGGTGCCCCCACTATATCCCTGTAGTCTGTGAGACTGGGAGACAGGGGCTTTGCAGGGACAGTGAGACTGGGAGACAAGGACTGCAGGGACAGTGAGACTGGGAGACGGGGGCTTTGCAGGGACAATGAGACTGGGAGACAGGGGCTTTGCAGGGACAGTGAGACAGGTATTGCGGGGGCGGTGAGACTGGGAGACATGGGCTGCAGGGACAGTGAGACTGGGAGACAAGGACTGCAGGGACAGTAAGACTGGGAGACTGGGAGACAATGGCTTTGCAGGGACAGTGAGACAGGGACTGCGGGGGCGGTGAGACTGGGAGACAAGGACTGCAGGGACAGTAAGACTGGGAGACTGGGAGACAAGGACTGCAGGGACAGTGAGACTGAGAGACAGGGGCTTTGCAGGGACAGTGAGACTGAGACCTTGCAGGGACAGTGAGACTGGGACTTTGCAGGGAGAGTGAGACTGGGAGGCAGGGACTTTTCAGGGACAGTGAGACTGGGAGAAAGGGGCTTTGCAGGGACAGTGAGACTGGGAGACAGGGACTTTGCAGGGACAGTGAGACTGGGAGACAATGACTGCAAGGACAGTGAGACTGGGAGACAGGGGCTTTGCAGGTACAGTGAGACAGGTACTGCGGGGGCGGTGAGACTGGGAGACATGGACTGCAGGGACAGTAAGACTGGGAGACAAGGACTGCAGGGACAGTAAGATTGGGAGACTGGGAGACAAGGGCTTTGCAGGGACAGTAAGACAGGGACTGCGGGTGCGGTGAGACTGGGAGACATGGACTGCAGGGACAGTGAGACTGGGAGACAAGGGGACAGTAAGACTGGGAGACTGGGAGACAAGGACTGCAGGGACAGTGAGACAGGGGCTTTGCAGGGACAGTGAGACTGAGAGACAGGGGCTTTGCAGGGACAGTGAGACTGAGACTATGCAGGGACAGTGAGACTGGGAGACAGGGACTTTGCAGGGACAGTGAGACTGAGACTTTGCAGGGAGAGTGAGACTGGGAGACAGGGACTTTGCAGGGACAGTGAGACTGGGAGACAGGGACTTTGCAGGGACAGTGAGACTGGGAGACATGGACTGCAGGGACAGTGAGACTGGGAGACAAGGGGACAGTAAGACTGGGAGACTGGGAGACAAAGACTGCAGGGACAGTGAGAAAGGGGCTTTGCAGGGACAGTGAGACTGAGAGACAGGGGCTTTGCAGGGACAGTGAGACTGAGACTTTGCAGGGACAGTGAGACTGGGAGACAGGGACTTTGCAGGGACAGTGAGACTGAGACTTTGCAGGGAGAGTGAGACTGGGAGACAGGGACTTTGCAGGGACAGTGAGACTGGGAGACAGGGGCTTTGCAGGGACAGTGAGACTGGGAGAG
Source organism: Acipenser ruthenus (assembly GCF_902713425.1). Taxonomy (NCBI): domain Eukaryota; kingdom Metazoa; phylum Chordata; class Actinopteri; order Acipenseriformes; family Acipenseridae; genus Acipenser; species Acipenser ruthenus. Next base: position 10,935,819 of record NC_081213.1, read on the forward strand.
AGGGACTTTTCAGGGACAGTGAGAATGGGAGATAGGGACTTTGCAGGGATAGTGAGACTGGGACACAGGGGCTTTGCAGGGACAGTGAGACTGGGAGACAGGGACTTTGCAGGGATAGTGAGACTGGGAGATAGGGACTTTTGCCAGGTCCTATACTGGGCACTGGTCAGTATGTTACACCATGGTAAACATGCTTATTGTATCACTAAATACAAATGTAAAAGGACATGTTATCAGTCTGCCCTGGAGAAACGCAGGTGTCTTAAACAGTTCACCCTCTGTGCTCTGCACCACACCTAGATGCACCACACTCTTCCACTGTATCCACTGCCTGGGTTCATCTTTGCACAGTCAAGACCTTTGCTTGTGAAATGATCAGCATAATTGTTATCAAATTCTTTCTGATTTTAAATGAATAACATATTGTGGCAAATTGGCTTGCAGTGTGCAGGTGTAGATGTGATGCAGTGCTCAAACAACGACAACAAACAGTGTTCACGGTCCAAACAGTTTCTTTAATTTGCTTTCACGGTTTGTCATGGTTAAATAATAATGCTGGCATCTACACAGCAATGTGTAATTGCACAGCCAAACAATACAGGGCTTCAGTCCTGAAATAATAATACACAAAGGCAATGTGCAGGCATGGCTCAGCGTCCTTTCACAGTGCTCCCATGCTGGTGATGAATACACAGTTAAGTGTGACTGGTGCAGTGTTTGTAATCCAGGTTGGATGCTGTCTTAACAGCGACAGCTCCCAGTTTGCTTAGCTGTCTAATAATTACAAATAAACAGTTAATAACAAACACAAATACAAAACACTCATGTTTACTTTCAGTTTTGCCCGTCCTTTACAGGTCTTTCCATAACCATAAAAAAGGAACAGATCGCTTGGCCACATCCCCTGAAATACCCTCAGTCACGCCCCCTTCGGTAGTGAGTCCAATCACATATCCTCCAATCCGTGACTGACTCATCGCCTACAACATTAAGGCGACGACTTCTGGTAATTTGTCTCCGCCCCCTTTCTGGATGACCGACTTCCAACTGACCCTGGAATGAACTGTCAACCCATCCAGTCCGGAGCACACTGTTCCTGTTATACAGCACCCTCACAGGTCACACATATCCATTAAAGTAATTTGAAATCTCTAATGGATTAATAATGACCTCATTGTTAGTTATGACATTGTCAATCCATTCTTTATTATTCTTTCCTTATATCTCCAAAGCCCTTTGCTATAGTTTTTGTTGGTGTTAGTAATATTCTTTACTGGTATTCAACATCCTGACCTTGTTTGAAGCCTGTGTCAGTATCGATTGCTCCAGTGAGTGTTGCTGGTTGTTTGAATCCTGTGTCAGTATTGATTGCTCCAGTGAGTGTTGCTGGGTGCTGCTGGGTTTTTATCTTCCCAGTGAGTAACAGGCCAGGGTCATGCAATATCCATGGGAAGCACTTTCAGATACAAGCAGGTGCACTTTGTTCATCACAATCTAGCCCTTCAAACTTCACCGATAAGCTACTAGTAAAAGAAGCTTCAATAGCAGTTTGTTTCATACTGTGTATTCAAACTCCACGTATAGTAAGTAAGCAGTGATTAGAGCATTAATGAGCATGTTTAGTAAAAGAATTTCATTTTCAGTATTTCCTACCAAACGGTAAACCACAGCATACTTATAAAACATAAACATATGTAAAACCAATGTGTTGTACAGCAGAAAAACTTTGGACACATGTAAACTGTCCAATCATAATGCTTTAGACACATGTAAACTGTCCAATCGCAATGCTTTAGACACATGTACTGTCCAATCATAATGCTTTAGACACGTGTAAACTGTCCAATTGTAATGCTTTAGACACATGTAAACTGTCCAATCGCAATGCTTTAGACACATGTAAACTGTCCAATCGCAATGCTTTAGACGCATGTAATGTCCAATCATAATGCTTTAGATGCATGTAAACTGTCCAATCGTAATGCTTTAGACGCATGTAATGTCCAATCGCAATGCTTTAGACGCATGTAATGTCCAATCGTAATGCTTTAGACGCATGTGATGTCCAATCGTAATGCTTTATACGCATGTAAACTGTCCAATCGTAATTCTTTAGACGCATGTAAACTGTCCAATCATAATGCTTTATACGCATGTAAACTGTCCAATCGTAATGCTTTAGACGCATGTAATGTCCAATCGCAATGCTTTAGACGCATGTAATGTCCAATCGTAATGCTTTATACGCATGTAAACTGTCCAATCGTAATTCTTTAGATGCATGTAATGTCCAATCGTAGTGCTTTATTTGTTGTCTTGTTGCCACACTTCTATTCTTCTTATATATCACTCCTTGTGCAGATGAAGTTTTATTTCTTGTGTATTTGCAGCTTAAATAAGTCATTTAGATCTGGTGAAATTGAATTGGTTGTCATTTTGAGCTCCTCTATACAAGCCAGTGCTGAGTTGTGTATTCAGGGTGTATACCTCCCTGCCCAGGCTGAGCAATACTAAAGACCTGCACTGCATTCTATCTGTCTCACCTGTCCTGCTATGACTGTCTCTCACATCCCTGTTATTCTGTCCTCTCACTCCCTTCCTCTGTCCTTTCTCCACCGCTGCTCCCCTAATTCCTCCAACCTCATCCCCCTGCCTCTCCCCCCCTCCCACTCTCTCCCCTCCTGCACTCTCTCTGGTGCCCTCTGGAACTGTCACACCTCTGCTAACAAAGCTGATTTCATCTCTGCCTTTGCCTCCCACCTCTCTCTCTCTTTCTGAAACATGGCTCTCTCCTGATAACACTGTAACTCCTGCTGCCCTGTCCTCTCTCTATGTCCTGTCCCATACTCCATGTCTCACTGGACAGGGAGGTGGGACTGGTCTTTTGCTCTCTTCCCCCTTACTCTTTTCTGTCCCCTCTGACCTCGCCTCACTCTCTGTTAACACATTTGAATTTCATGCTGTCCAACTAAACTCTCCCTGTCAACTCCTGCTAATTGTACTGTACCGTCCCCCTTTCACTCACTTTCTCGATGAACTCGACTATCTTCTCTCCTCCCTCCCATCTACCCCAACTGTCCTGTTAGGTGATTTCAATATCCATCTCTCCAACCCCACACACTTCCGGATTCTTTCCTCTCCTTCACTCCTTCAACTTCTCTCTCTCTCCATCCCCTCCTACCCACAAAGCTGGCCATCAACTGGACCTCACCTTCTCCAGGGCCTGCTGCCCCTCCACCCTCTCTGTCACCCCTCTGGACCTCTCTGATCACTATTTAATTTTTTTCCCTGTCTCTCCCCTCTCTCCCTGCTCCTCCTACCCCCACTGTCACCTCCCTCCGTAACCTCCGCTCTCTCTCCCTCTCTGTCCTTGCCTCCACCGCTCTCTCTCACCTCCCTCCTATCGACTCCTTCTTCCAACTCTCTGTACACTCTGCTACCTCCACCCTCTTCTCCTCCCTCACCTCCTCTCACTGTCCCCTCACCTCCCGACCAGCCCACCACTCCACTACCCAACCCTGGCTCTCCTCTGTGCTCTGCTCAGCAAGAACCAAACTGCGCTTTGCTGAAAAGAAATGGAAGAGAACCAAGCTCCCTGCTGCCCTAGACCTCTACCGCTCCCTCCTCTCCTCCTTCTCCTCTACTCTCTCCTCTGCTAAACACTCCTATTTTCAATCTATTATCCAATCCTCCACTAACTACCCCCGGAAACTATGCTCTACCTACTCCTCCCTCCTCAACCCTCTCCCCTCCTCTATCTCCTCTGATGACTTTGCCTGTTTCTTCTCCTCTAAAATCCCTGCATATTCTTTAACACCTCTCCCTCTGACCCCACCATCCCCTCCCGTATCTCTACCTGTATGTCTGCTATCTCCTCCTGGATGCACTCGCATCACCTCAAACTCAACCTCTTTAAATCTGACCTCCTTTTCTTCCCCTCCTCATCTTCCCCCTCCTCTGATCTCTCTATCTCCATTCCTTTGGAATCTACCATGCTCTCTCCCTCCTCCTCAGCCAAGAACCTTGGAGTAACCCTTGACCCCTGCCTCTCCTACTCCCAGCTCATCTCCACTCTAGCACGCACTTGCGATTCTTCCTGAGCAACATACAAAGAATCCGACCCTTCCCCACCTACTCCACCCAGCTCCTGGTCCAGGCCCTGGTACTCTCCCACCTAGACTACTGCAACTCCCTCCTGGCCGGCCTCCCTGCATCCGCCACCCGTCTGCTCCAGCTCATCCAGAACTCCGCTGCTTGCCTGGTGCTCTCTCTGCCTCACTTCTCCCATGCTACTCCACTACTCCGCTCACTCCACTGGCTCCCGATCACCACTCACATCCAGTTCAAGACTCATGTACTCGCCTACCGATGCCTTGACCAGACTGCACCCAGCCACCTCCAGACCCTCATCTCTCCCTACACCCCCACCTGACCTCTCCGCTCCTCCTGCAGTAGAAGACTAGCTGTACCTCCACTACACTCCCCTGCCTCCAGGACCCGCTGCTTCTCCACCCTCGCCCCGCAGTGGTGGAAAGACCTTCCTATGGATGTCAGGACTGCCCAGTCCCTGACCACCTTCCGGCGCCTCCTCAAGACACACCTCTTCAGACAACACCTGTAAAACTCAACTCTTCCCGTCTGGACAATATAGCACTCTGCCTTTAATGCACTTTAACTTGCACTTATCTGCTCCCTATTTTACTGTATTTAATCCTGCACTTAACCTAATCTGTAGTATCTTGTATTTCACTTGCACTCGTATCTAACCCTGATGTAATTATCAACACTGTTATCTGCTCTTGAACTGTCCCGATATAAAAGTTTACCACAGTCAACTGATTGGGACACAGCGCTTTTAAGATTCCAAGCACCGGTCTTGGCTGACACCTACTGGCTATCACCAGTACTGCAGACGGTTTTCTGTTTGGAACAGATAATACTCTATATTGTTTTACTTATCAAGATCATTTGTTAAGTGTCTATTTTTTCATATTAGGATTTCGACAATGTTAATCTAAAATCTCAACCATGGACTCAGATCATACAATCTATACATCCCATTTAGGTGGTTTATCCTGAGTTGAATAACAAATAAATTGAAGTTTTAAAAAAAGCAAAATAACTCGCGCTTTGTAAACAAAGTTGTTTGTTGTGGTGCGTAGACCACTATAAGGAAATCCAAAAAAGGTCCGCACTCATAAATTAGAAATGATTATTTCAAATTAAAAACATTTTTACATTTGAATAATCCTTGTCATTCGTTACATGAACAAAAAGAAATGAATGGGATATTATACAATGTATATCAAACAATATATCAATATCATACTTAGGCTAACACAGGTTAAAAAGAGTTATACTAATAACCCAGAGAATATAGAGATTGGAGCTGAATGTATACAATTAAACAATTAATAGCAGTCATTATTGAATATTAAACAGTAAAGACACTCATTCATACCAAAACGAAACAACACGTCAAGATATGGAGACAATTCAAAGTCTTCATTCCCTTGGGCATTTCTCTTCTCAATAATTTAACAGCAACATCACCTCCTCTTCCGCTTACAGAAATGGTTTCTATTCCTATGCATTTCAATGAATTTACATTATGTGCAAACTCACTGTAATGCCTGGCTATCGGGGATGTGTTGTCATTGCGTCTCACGGCACTTTTATGTTCGCTTGATCTGGTTTTGAGAGGTCTAAGGGTTTTGCCAACATATCCACGGCCACACGGACAAATTAATAGGTAGACTACATTAGATGTAATACAAGTAATCCTTTGTTTGATCGAAAAACGTTTACACGTTAAAGGATGTGTGAAGCTTTCTGTTTTACACAGTGTATTACACTGAGCACAGACTAAACAAGGATAGCATCCTGGAAGAAGGAGAAAGAAGGGGGGAGGGGGAACAAAATGATCTGCTTTAACCGCAACATCTTTTATATTGTTATCCCTTTAAAAGAAAAGAGTGGAGGATCTTGAATGTAGAACCCAAACGTGTGTCTGTAGATAAGATAGTCCAATGTTTACGCACAATCTCTTGTAGAGCACGACTATGAGGATTATATAGCGAGAGAGAGAGAGACGAACAATACCGAAAAGGTCTTTTTAGGCTTACCACGAGGTTTTAAAAGGTCAGACCTATCGATACTTTGAACCTTAGATTGTGCATCATTAAGCCATTTCTCAGGATAGCCTCGTTGTAAAAGCGATTATTCTTCATGTCTATTAATTTCTGTTCACAGTGTTTGTCTTGATTACAGATCCTACGTACTCTATACATCTGGCTTAGTGGAAGAGCTCGTTTTAAATTAGTTGGCATGTAGTAAAGTACCGTATTTACTCAAATTTAAGTCGCACTTTTGTGGCCAAAATAAAATTTCAAATTTGGGGGAGCGACTTGGATTAGAGGTTTTTAGTTCGGGTACCAATTTACATTTGCACATTCAATTATTCTGGTGTGCTTGAACAAGATCAGCTGTACACAATACTGCAAACTACAGATAATACCCTCGGTACATTACCGGAATAGTAAAATGGCTGCACAGCGAACTTCATGAACATTTTTTGATGCAGCTTTTAAAAGAAAAGTAATTTTGTTTGCTGAAGAAAAGAGAAACTGCGGCATGTGAGATGTGTCAGAAGATGGAGACGCAATCGAAAGGCTAGTACTATAATATTACCAGTATAGTACTTGAAATGATCAACGCAGGTCCGGCTTCAAAATGAACAATCATTTATTTATAGATCTTTCTTTCTCTATCTGGAGGAGCACAAGAAACAGGAACACTAAGGTATGTACTGCTTAATGGCAGATTCTCCATCGCTCTCTGATTCTATAACTTACTCACTGTTATTATGGTCTGTGCCTGGTTTAACTACGGGAACCCCACTAGTGTAAACTCCAAAGTCCTAACTCAAACCTAAAATTAACTACACATTTCTGTCTTGCACAAATTTTGCTTGCGAACGTGACAGAGTCACGCTGGCCAAATTAAACAAACAAGGTCAATAAAGCAGACTGAAATAAAGTTCAAGGTAACTTACCCTTTCCCAGCTACCATAAACTGCAGTGACTGTCGTTCAACACTGAAAGTACTGTACTGTATTTTGTACATATTTTCTTTTCCCATTTGCTTTGTGATATTGTAGGTGACGTACTCTGATGTTTTAATGTACTGTAATACAGTGTTCCCTGCTGGAACCTAGACATGAAAGCAATTAAACCGTCAATTATTGTGTTTTTTTCATTACGAGTTAAATATAACTTGCATTCAGGGTTTTTTTTTGTTTGTTTGTTTATTTTTTGGAACCAAGTCTGTCTTTGGAACCAGTCCACACAAAGAAAATATCATCAATGTATCGGTACCAATGGCATACACAATCAATAAAGGGATTATTTGTATATACATGTTCATTTTCAAAAAGACCCATATATAAATTGGTGTAATTAGGTGCCACACTGGAACCCATCGCAGTACCCTGTAGTTGAAGTCCCGTTCAAATAAAAAATCATTTTTATGTGGAACAATCTCAGCTAATTGAAGTAGAAACTCAGTGCGTGGGTTAAGACCAGATCTCTGTTTTAAATAAAATTCCAATGCCTTTAAGCCATCTACGTTAGGTATATTTGTATAAAGGTAGTTACATCTAGTGTTATCAACCAATCTGTGTCCCATAGTAGTGGAATCTTTTGTAATTTGATCAAGAAATCAGTGGTGTCTTTTAGATAAGATGGTAAAGTGTGTACAAAAGAACACAGAAATGAATCTATATATTTGGAGATAGATTTTATGTTAACCATTCATTATCAAACCCAGTGTTTAATACCAAATCTATATCCTGTTTAAATGTCGATGTAGGATCTTTGCTCAATTGACTACGAAACACTTCATCCCTCAATTGGCATTTAATTTCATTTCTGTAGATCAAAGTATTCTGAATCACCACCCCACCACCCTTATCAGCAGGTTTGATAACAGTGTCTTGATCTTGTACAAGTTCTTCTAGAGCGGTACACTACAGACATGTCAAGTAGGAATGGACTCTATATGAAGATTTGTCCTGTAAAATATTATCTCTTTCAACTACAGGATAAAAGGTGTCTACTGAAGAGTTCAACGCAGGAGGGTTAAAGGTGCTTTTTGGTTTAAATGAGCTAATTTCTCTTACCCTCACAATTCGAATTCAGATTTTGTTTGGAGAAGAAACTTTTCACTCTAATGTTCTGAAGAATTTAAACAGTTCAATTTTAGTTAGGAAGGAGTCTGTGGTTTTAGTTGGAACAAAAGATAAACCTTTCTTTAAAACAGAGGTCTGGATATCTGTTAAAGGTTTATCAGAGATGTTATATACAATGTTATGTACAATTTTACGCCCGGCTTTGTTTAATGTAAAGTGCTGCTAATTCATGATTTCATTAAGGATATAATCTAGACATTCTCCCCAGAAGCGAAGTTTGGCTCGAAGCTGATGATGATGTTTCTTTGATTGAGGCTTCACAAAAGGGAAAGAAAACCAAACCAGGCAACTACAGACCAATAAGCCTGACTTCTATTATATGTAAACTTATGGAAACTATAATAAGATCCAAAATGGAAAATTACCTATATGGTAACAATATCCTGGGAGACAGTCAGTGTGGTTTTAGGAAATGGAGATTGTGTCTAACTGACCTGCTTGATTTTTTTTGATGCAACATCGACAATGGATAATTGCAAAGCATACGGCATGGTTTATTTAGATTTCCAGAAAGCTTTTGACAAAGTCCTGCATAAAAGATTAATTCTCAAACTAAACGCAGTAGGGATTCAAGGAAATGCATGCACATGGATTAGGGAGTGGTTAACAGGTAGAAAACAGAAAGTACTGATTAGAGGAGAAACCTCAAAATGGAGTGAGGTAACCAGTGGTGTACCACAGGGATCAGTATTAGGTCCTCTGCTAGTCCTAATCTACATTAATGATTTAGACTCTGATATAGTAAGCAAACTCGTTAAATTTGCAGACGACACAAAAATAGGAGGAGTGGCAGACACTGTTGAAGCAGCAAAGGTCATTCAAAATGATCTAGACAGCATTCAAAATTGGGCAGACACATGGCAAATGAAATTTAATAGAGAAAAGTGTAAAGTATTGCATGCAGGCAATATAAACGTGCATTATAAATATCATATGGGAGATAGTGAAATTGAAGAAGGGAACTATGAAAAAGACCTAGGAGTTTATGTTGACTCAGAAATGTCTTCATCTAGACAATGTGGGGAATCTATAAAAAAGGCTAACAAGATGCTTGGATATATTGTGAGAAGTGGCTGTCATATGCAGACAGGCTAAAATAATTGAATCTATTCAGTCTTGAACAAAGAAGACTATGCGGCGATCTGATTCAAGCATTCAAACTTCTAAAAGGTATTGACAATGTAGACCCAGGGGACTTTTTCAACGGGAAATAAGAAACAAGGACCAGGGGTCACAAATGGAGATTAGATAAAGGGGCATTCAGAACAGAAAATAGGAAGCACTTTTTTACAGAGAATTGTGAGGGTCTGGAACCAACTCCCCAGTAATGTTGTTGAAGCTGACACCCTGGGATCCTTCAAGAAGCTGCTTGATGAGATTCTGGGATCAATAAGCTACTAACAACCAAATGAGCAAGATGGGCTGAATGGCCTCCTCTCGTTTGTAAACTTTCTTACGTTCTTAAGTTCTTAAATTATTCTTCTTTTTAGAAAACACGCTCTATTGGGAGGGTCTTCCACACGGAAAATAAAATGAGCCAGGAAATTCTTGAGGGATATTCGTCTTTTGAGTTGTTAACTTTAACCTTGAATATCAAATGAGCTGTTCTTATTGTAATTATATATGGTCTGCCTAAGGCAGACTTGCATTTCTTGACTGAATTTGGAAAGCTTCTATCCATACTGTCTGTCATTTATGATAGGATTCTTCTATTGGGTGATTTTAATTTCCATATTGATATTGAATCAGATTTTAAAGGTTTAGAATTTTTGAGGCGACTGGATTCCTTAGAATTTGTCCAGCATGTGAAAGGTCCTACTCATGATCATGGCCACACTTTAGATTTCATAATTTATTGTGGTTTAGTTGTTCAAAATAGCTTAACTATTGACCTTACCATTTCTGATCTTCGGGCCATTGTTTTTGAGTTTGTTTTTTTTATCATCAGCTACTAAAAGCCTGGAACATACAACTCAGGTGGTTAATTCAACACAAAACCTAACCACAGTTAATTCAACAACTGTGGTTGGGTTTTGTGAGGCATTTAACTCATCTTCATCTACTGAGTCAGTATCACTGGATGAGTTGGTCAACACTCACAATACCTCCTTGACTAGTATTTTTGATTGTATAGCACCAGTTAAAATTCAGAGAGTTTGTTAAAAGAATCTCGCTATGGTTTAATGTTACCACTCAGATTTAAATGTGAGGGCCGTAAATTGGAGTGTAGATGGAAATATTCTAGACTGCATGTTCATTATTGGAGTGTAGATGGAAATATTCTAGACTGCATGTTCATTATTGGAGTGTAGATGGAAATATTCTACTGCATGTTCATTATTGGAGCGTAGATGGAAAGATTCTAGACTGCATGTTCATTATTTGGCTTGGAAAAGCCATCAGTTGAAATATAAGAAGGCTCTGGCCAGTGCTAGATCTTCATACTATTCAAATGCAATTGGAAGAAATAAAAATAATCTTAGATTTATTTTCGCTTCTATAGATAAACTAGTAAAACCACCCCCTAATACTTCTATCCTTATCACTGGCTCTCCACATAGCTGTGATGACTTTTTAATGTTTTTTCAGAATAAAATTATATATATTAGAAATAAAATCATACAGACTTATCCTATTATAGATGAACCTTGCTTAACCAATTCATTTAGACGGGTTAAAATAGTTTTAAGATCAGGAGCTTTCTGGGAACAGTGCCCTCTTCATTCTCAAGATGATATACCTACTTTCCAACACCATTCCACACAAGCTGATATACCTACTTTCCAACACCATTCCACACACCTTATTACACCAGTTTGGTCAGGACTATGTGGTACTTTAGCCTCACCAAAGTGGCCATAAGCAATACTTGAATGCATAACAAATGTAACTTCAAAAATCTGCCAGAAATCTGCCAAAAATCCAAAATCTGCAGATACCAAAATGTTTTACTTGATTCTTGTAGATCTCATCAACATCTATCCAAAAATATCTTTGGGTGATTTTTTGGAGACTCAGACAGGAAATCTGCGGATTTGAGGAGCGGATGCGCTCGTTGACCAAGGGGTGATGTGATCTGTTCGTTTGTGATTATGTTAAATGACCAGAAGGAGAACCTGTGCTGTGAAACATGAGTGTTTTGTTTGTTTTTGTTTGTCGTTAATAACAGTTTGTAATTATTTGGACGACTAACACGATCCGGAGCTATTGCCAAAGGCCAGCACTAAACCCGGATCAACAACACTGCACTTTTGTTGTCACTAAAGAACTGTATTCACCACGAGCACTGGAGCACGCACTGTCGACTGGTGCTTGTGTTTGTGTTACGTTTGGGTGAACTGAAACGGGACTGTTATTATTTCTGGGCAAACCCACGGATTATAAATAAGCAATACACACCGCTGTATTGCTTCATTAACATTGTTATTGTTTACTGCTGTTAGCCATCGGGCATTGGATTATACAATTAAACCTTCATTGCACCTGGATTATCGTTGTTTGTCTGATTATTGATCACCTGCACACTGTTAAGCACTTTGCCACAGGTCCCTAATATCTGTTTCACACTGGCACATCCGAGCCGAGCCCTCATGGTACGGCTTGTTTCTCACTGGTCATTTTGTCAAGCTGAGCCGGAACCAAGCCGTGACACATCGGCATCACAAGCTATCTGGTACTGACTAGAAGCCGAGCGGGCCCGGGGATAACGTGTATGTCATCATGTCACTTCAGTCTAGCATAAAAGTGAGAACATAAGAACATAAGAAAGTTTACAAACGAGAGGAGGCCATTCAGCCCATCTTGCTCGTTTGGTTGTTAATAGCTTATTGATCCCAGAATCTCATCAAGCAGCTTCTTGAAGGATCCCAGGCTGTCAACATCGATGCGGTGGAGAAAAAAGTCCAGCCATGGGAAGCTGGGGAAACACAGGCACTTGTGACTCTATGGGCAGATTCAGTACAGCTCTCGTGAGCTCCGAATGTTTCTCATTCAGTAAATTTCGTCTCCTATTTTCATATTCAGCGCGTTGTTGGCTTTCATTTTTATTCAGTAACAAGTGAAAAATAAAAAGAAACAAAAAGAGAACCACGACCTCAGGATCCATTTTCAAAACAAATTCAAAACAAATCCACCACGCGCCTGTCAGATGAATTTGACGTTGCGTCCCATGGACGGTGCTGCTTGAACAGTGTGAAAGACCCGAGCCTGTGTCAGATGAATTTGACGTCGCGTCCCACGGACGGTGCTGCTTGAACAGTGTGAAAGACCCGAGCCGCGCTGGGTGGATTCAACAAGGTTCCGACTCGGCTCGGCTCGGATCGGATCGGATGTGTCAGTGTGAATGTACCATAAGGTTCTTACAGCAATACTAACATTTTAGGACCCGCATCCCCTACAGGGTAAAGGGTTGGGCTGAAGTTCGAATAAAACTCGTCACTTACCCCTCATCTGGCAACTTGCCAGAAGTGAGTACGGTACTCATGGTATTTCTGTCTCTCAAGCCCTGTTCATTACGAGTCAAACGAGGTGCTGCACATGATGGGAGCATCTAAGTTGAGCCCAGGGTGGTTTTTCTGGTCAGGGTCACTTTTTCACTTTAGGTTGACCTTTGCCAGGTCACAGCTCGAAGGGGGAAATAAAAAATACAAATGTAATGGCTGTGGTGCTTCTGAACAGTGTACAGCAACACCAGACCTGGTTTGCTTCCCTGTTGGGTTAGATTCCCTACACAATCACATGTAGTACACACCCTCATTGAAGCCTGCTTGCCCTCTTCCACTCAGTGAACTACACAGGCTGCTGCTGCAGCACTAAGAGAATCAGCACTTTCCTACAAGCTCCACTGTACTCCGGGAGGCAAAACAAATCTCAAAAAGGTTATTATCTTCACACGTATGCATTTTCAGCACAGGTTCATACGGGGTCAGATTTCTGAAATGCTTCATGTCAAAGTGCTTGTTTAAAGTGTGTTTCCTCTATCTGCACAGTAACACTGCACTGAGGTGCTGCTCAGCCCTGTTCCAGCGACCTCACAATGGCAAGGAACTGTTTCCAACTATACTCTTGAAGTGCGTCTCTGTATATCACTTCCTGTGGGCTTGCTCGCCGCACTACAGCTGGTGTAACTGAGTGAAAGTGAAGTGGCACTCCTACCCACAGATTGCAATGAGAGTGTGGAGAGTGCTGATCACAGTAACAAAGGGCAAGATGTCTTGCTTAGCACGACTAAAGGCACCTGAAACAGGGGTTTGATTGTCAGTGTCAATGGTGAAGTACAATGAGATACTGCAGTTACAAAAGCGTGTCCATTTGGGTCACAGTGACGTCGGGCAAACAGCTTTAATGGGGGTGAGGCTTATATACCCCTTCAGCTAAAACGACTCGTAAACAAACTGGGCAAAGTCTGCTTTCTGATCAACCCGCACAGACAGGTGAACAACGTCATAACAAACACCAAATATCCATATCAAAACTGAGATGTCTATGTGGTACCGCACTTTGAGTATATATATAAAGACACGACCTGTCAGGATAATAATAGCATATATTAAATAACTCAAATACTGAACAGTGCCTAGCTTCACTCACAAGCTCTTTCCTTGTGTACAGTACGTACAGCATTACTGTATAATCACGCAAACAGGCGCCTAACATTATGCAACAGGGGTGTACTGCGAGATAAGCGCGTGAGCTTGTATGTGGGCCTAATTTAATAAAGAGTTAAGACGAGAAAGAGAAAAGTGAAAAACTTTAAGAAATCGACCTGCAGATAATACTTGCATTTCCGCGTATCTTCAGCTGTGTTATTGTGTATATACTCTCAGACAGGCGCGTGCTTACTGCGGTTTTCAAAACACGCCTAAAGAACCCAAGACGAATGTTTACACCTATTTGCGCGCTATATGGTAGCCTCGGAAACAACAGATCCGTGAAATCACCCTAGAAGCAGAACTCAATCTTTAATCAACTCGCATGCGCTGTTTTTAATTTGCACAGCCTTTTGGGTGTTGTAGTTTTTCACGATGTTGGCTAAGCAGTTTCCCAATAGGGATTAGAACTACAGTTCCCAAAATGCCGCTGGAATGACTTCCGGCAAAAGTGAAAAAGCCTGCGGATACCTGGTGTGGACTGGAAAAGAAAGGTGAGGAAGTGAAGTGTTGTTTTAACTGAACTAAACTCTTAAATTAAAGGAAGAGGAGGGGACTAGGGACACAGGGAAGGCAAGCGTAAAAAACATTTCAATTAACGATGTAATGTGAAAACAAGGGACGCCGATTATTGTAAACACAGTAAGTCAAGTTTGAACGAACAAGAGACCGGGAAAGCAAATTATCACAAAAAGGTAAGACTTATAATACAGAAGTACTGCCTGTGATGTGTGGATTTGGGAATTGTGAGCAGACAGAGAGAAGTGGAAGCCCTGCGCTTGATGAAATGGGGTTTTGAAACGTTACCTTGTGCTGTCTCGCTTGCTGTTATGATTTGAAAAACTTGTCGGCAAACGGGGCATTTATACTGGACACAATTAAACTGTGTTGTCAAGATCCACCATACCGCCTAGTTACGAACGAGCACACCCTAAACGGGAGCGAGGGGCAGAGCTCAGTTGTTGACATGCAGAGCAAAAAACAAGTTGCACACTGCGTAGTCGTTTCCTATTTGATTTAGCTTTGAGGTTTTTGTTTGTTTTTCTTTGAACGCGGTTTAAGCAGTGTCGTTCACTTTAGAGTCTGTGGTTTTAATTTAACTTCAAACGCGGCAGTACTGGTGTAGTGTTAGAAAGTGGTACATCTTCAGAATGGGGTGCGCGTACCAAAACTTGACCTGTGTAATGTCAGAAAGTGGTACGCTGTCATATTGTGGTACAGGTGCAATCAATTGCGATCTGATGGCTGTTTTGTTGTTGTCAAACAGGTACATTTACCATTAAGTATACATTATTTTTTTGCAAACTTAAACTGGAAACAAGACAAAATGAGAAGTCCACAGCAAAGTTGCAGAAGTAAAAAAAATAAAAATAAGGAGAGGAGATTATGACTTCACACATACTAGTAGTAAAATATTAAAGATGCAGATTCATATTTCATGTGTGGTTGTGGAATCTTCCAGTTTAAAACAATCTCAGAACTTTATTATATGTGTCTGTATTGATGTGGATTGCAATTGCAGTATTTTTTGTTAGTTATTTTAAGAAATCCTGTGTTTCTTTTTGAAAAGCGATGAGAATGAGTGTGTTGGTTTAGCCTAAGCCTCATAGGAAATTCAACTTTTTATTATTATTATTTGTTTATTTAGCAGACGCCTTTATCCAAGGCGACTTACAGAGACTCGGGTGTGTGAACTATGCATCAGCTGCAGAGTCACTTACAATTACGTCTCATCCGAAAGACGGAGCACAAGGAGGTTAAGTGACTTGCTCAGGATCACACAATGAGTCAATGGCTGAACCGGGATTTGAACCGGGGGCCTTCTGGTTATAAGCCCTTTTCTTTAACCACTGGACCACACAGCCTCCTTACCATGATGTTTCCACTGTTTTGAATGTGCATTTTGGGCAATATGCAGCCATGCTGAAGGAGGAGGATTGTGCCAATTAACTACACAACCAGTCCTATAGGTTTGCTTTCCCTTAAACTGAGGAACACAAAGCCCCTTTTTCCAGGAGCCCGGGAGACCTAGACCCCATTCACAGTACTGTGCTGACCCAGGCCGCCTCAGGCCCGCTGCATTTTTCGGTCTGCGACCCCGTTCACATTTGCCGTTTAAGGCGCCTTTGCACGTTCACACATGTGACTGAAAAGCAGGCCTAACAAGTGGCAAATTGCTGTTTTAAATTAAATTTTTTATGGACTGATATCCTGCACTCAGAATGGAAGAGCTACGGGACACTAATCCTTGATCTGTAGCAGATGTTTCTTAGTAATATATATTTTTTCAATGCAACACAGTAGCAACGTTTTAGTATAGAAACATATATATTATTGACTATTTTAACTTCAAATGTTCTGTTGTGTAACGTGGTGACGGTCCGAGCCCCCCCCCTCCCACAATCACATTATTCTCTCAAGACCACGGAGGTATATAGAACACAGGAAACAGCAACTTGCTAGTGTTCACAGGTAGAAATATTTATTTTCGTAATGGATATGACTAACAGGTTGTACGCAACGACTGACATTCACAAGGCAAGCTCACGACTGACCACCTAATACTACTGCTCCCAACTAAGGACAGACACGGCATTAAATATGAATGAATGAATTATTCAATAACTGGTTACGCCTGGAATCATTTTGTACAAAAATAAACGCTATTATTTAACATTCATTTCATTTACAATAACCATTCATATCATTTACATGACACCTGTTACATATTTGTTTAACCTGCATGAATACCATCTTTGTTTACAAACACGATCGTTAACCTATTCTATCATTTACTCGTTAATATTATCATTGTCGTTATTATTATTCTCTAGTTCCTAACCATTACCAGTAAAGACTGATCATTAGCATTACCCCTTCTCTTGGAAGATTACCGAACATATGGCTGTAACAAAACATGTATAGCTACGGCAACTTCATTAAGAGACGCGATACATAATAAACTACTGCTCTGTCACCAGTAGAATAACATTAACAATAATAATCACAACAACAGGCATTGAACTAGTACAGTGGAAATACAAATTGTTACACTTTCAAATTCTAAGCAAGTTACAAGCTTACCAGTGCCATTATTCAATAAAACAAACTTCCTTATTTTTTTATTATTATTATTTTTTTACTTCAAATATTCCAAATAGTTCCCTGTTGTAAAAAGTAAAATAAAACAATATTCATGTCAGTTCACCTCAGAGTTAGTCTTTGTCATCCGGATGGCTATTGTAAAATTGAGCTGCAGCGTTCTCCAGCCAGATTGTCGTGAGGCGCTGGTGCTGAACACAGAAAAGAATCCCAAGTTTGCTGTTAACGTTTCCTTTCATTCAATGTGTTTAGTGCTTCCCATGTGTTATACAATGGTCTGCCTACGAGTGGAATCTACAGCCTTGCTGCATGAAGTACAAACCGCACATCGATGTGAAGTCTGTCCTTGCCAAACTCCGATCTTTAGGGGTGATTTTTATTGATTTTGGCCTCTTTGAACAGCTCTGGATATTGACTGCAGTAAATTGAAGCCTCAATCAACATTGAACTTGAATTCCGGAAGCGGTTTTATTAGACAGATATGTTTATGTAAATTTAAAGCAAAGTTGCCTGTGTTCATATTTATATGTTTATACTATTGATTTGGTTATTACACCGTGTAACAATTTTTTTTTTGGGGGGGTTCCTGGGTAGTAAGTGTTATTTCCTAATTGCTTATGCATCAAAAGTATAGAAAATGGCTATTATTCCCCACAAACTTTGCTTTTGTGACCAGGACAGTGATATTTTGAAATTTACCTATTTTCCAGAACATTCCAGATAGATTCAGTGCTGAGTAAACTTGGAGTAACTTCTAGAACTTTCTAGAACTTTCCAGTAATATAAATAGTAGTATAAATACAGGGGCCTTAAGCCCACCAGTTCAGTTTAGTTCCAGCTGCCTAAGTGGATACATATCTGCATTTTTCTGAGATGGCATCAAGAGGCTGCAAGCATCCGGCAGACACATTTTGCTATGTCTGCGGCCAATTTATCAAGACAAGAGCGAAAAAGTACTCCGTGGAAGCATCTGCTAAGATGTGTGAGGCCTACAAGGCATATTTCGGCATGCCTGTCTGGGATCAAGACAAACCCTGGGCATCTCATTTCACCTGCGAGCACTGCAAAAAAACTCTGGAAGGTAAGATGGACAATTGTTGCTCGGAATTTTATGTTATAAAATTTGTTAAAAATTTTAAAATTGTAAAAGTTTTTAATTTTAAAATGTTTTACAATTTTCAATGTTATTGAAAAAATATATCATATATGAAAAATCTTGCGAGAATCTCTTACACATTAGTCATGGGTGAAGTAAATGTATTTTTGTAGGATGGTACAGAGGGGAAAAGAGAGCCATGAAGTTCGCTATCCCAAGAATTTGGCGGGAACCCACTGACCACTCAAGCAACTGCTACTTCTGCACGGTGGACCCTTCCAAACGTCGGACTGGCAAGAATGCACCTGCCGTCACGTATCCGGACCTTCCTTCATCCATCGCCCCGGTGCCACTCTGCCATGAGCTCCCCGTACCCACTCCTCCGGAGAGAGAGCAGCCGTCTTTAGAAGAGAGCAGCAAGTCAGAGAGCGAGGAAGATGTTGTAGATCCAGATGACAATTTCAGAGGTGGAGCTGAGGAGAGAAACCCATACTACCCCAACCAAAAAGACCTCGACGACTTGATTAGAGATCTTGGTCTCACCAAGTCCAATGCCGAGCTTTTGACGTCTAGGCTCAAGCAGTGGAACTTGTTGGATGAAAGTGTGCAAGTCGCAGATCAGAGGAAGCGTCACCAACCTTTTTCCAGCTTCTTCACCCGTCAAGATGGGCTCTGCTTCTGCCACAATGTGACCAGTCTGTTCGAGGCAATCGGAATCGCCTGTAACCAGAATGAGTGGCGCCTCTTCATTGACAGCTCATCCAGGAGCCTCAAAGCCGTGCTGCTCCATAATGGTAACAAGTACCCGTCTCTTCCCCTGGCTCACTCGGTGCACCTCAGAGAGGATTACAACAGCATCAAGACCTTGCTGGACGCCTTGAAGTATGATGAGTACGGCTGGGAGGTCATAGGAGACTTCAGAATGGTGGCATTCCTGATGGGTCTCCAAGGCGGTTTTACCAAGTTTCCCTGCTATCTTTGCCTTTGGGACAGTATAACGAGAACATGATGGGAGACTACATTTGGGGGCTGATTCGTGAAAGTGATTTACAGTATAATCGTAAATCTCGAAAAACTACTCACTTCTAAATCTTTTGTAGTCATTTTTGTATTACTTTATTATTTATTTTTATTATTCATTTCTTTCTTAGCAGACGCCCTTATCCAGGGCGACTTACAATTGTTACATTATACATTATTTCACATTATACAGATATCACATTATTTTTTACATACAATTACCCATTTATACAGTTGGGTTTTTACTGGAGCAATCTAGGTAAAGTACCTTGCTCAAGGGTACAACAGCAGTGTCCCCCACTGGGGATTGAACCCACAACCCTCCGGTCAAGAGTCCAGAGCCCTAATCATTACTCCACACTTTAGTATAAATACATGTTAATTTGGATTCATATGTTGTTTTTTTCTGACTTTATGTGAACGAAAAGGCACAAATTCGCCCGTTTTCTCATTGGAAATAGGTACATTTCAAAATATCACTGTCCTGGTCACAAAAGCAGTTTGTGGGGAATAATAGCCATTTTCTATACTTTTGAGGCATAAGCAATTAGGAAATAACACTTACTACCCAGGAACAAAAATTGTGTTACATAGTGTTATCAAACAAACCAAAAAAGCCTTGCATGTGTTTTGCCCCTCTCCAAATATAAAACAAAAACATCATAGAAAATCTGTTTTTCTGTGTTATCATTTTCTGTGTTTTTCCTTGTTGTTCTGCACCAAACGTGCTCCTTGGATTCCTGCTACAAAGCTACATAATCAGATTGGTGATGTCATACGAAAAGTCGGCCCAAAATCTGCTTTGTGTTCATATATGCAGAGGTCTCGTTAGTGTAACATTTTGCGTCCTAGATGCAAAATAAATCCATTGGACGGAAAAATATTTTGTCTTGGGATCACGGGACGCACAGAATGGAAAGGGACGCAGACATGCATATTCATGATAGTCTATTACACTGCAGTAAAATTAAAAGCAAATCAAAGCAAATCAAAGCACATTTCAGTATTCTCAGTTTAAATGCAGTCTTTCAGTGACATCATGATTTTCCTTTAAACCAATCAGGCAAAGACACAAATCTCTTATCACTTGGTTAATTGTCCATTGTCCTAACCCTAGCTCTAAGCATCTGGTTCAATCCAGTTTCTCTTTGACGTAGCTAGTTTTTATAACCCTGTAGTCTGTAAATATGTTTAACAATGATCCACCCTAAATGGCAAATGCCTTTCTTATTAGAACTGGACATCAAAGGAGAGGCCAACACCTATTTCAGATTGTCTTGGAGCTTTGTCCTAGCAAGGACAAAAGTGACCAGAAAGATCTTTATCAGCTTATTGTCTAACTAGGAATTTAACCAGAATCTGACTTAATGTTTCACCCATTCTGTGAGGTTGTATTCGGAGACCAAACATTCATTTATATCTAAATAAAATGTTCCAACAACTTATATAAGAATCAACCACATATAGTGATCAAAACCACTGGGATAAAATCATTCTATACTAACCATCTTAAAATACTCTGCTTGTAAGAATCAAGCAATCCACATATAAGAATAATTTCGGGGCAAACTCACTGCATGTAATACGATACTGTATCAAGTGCAATGACATGTACAGCCAATACAGCTGTCTTTGAATTTGAATTTGATCACATCTCGCGTGGTTAGGCAGGTACACAGCGTGTGCAGCATAATCCCTGCTCCGCAGCGACTCCCAGTAGAGAAAAAAAACAAGTCGACATGGCAGGAAAAAGAAAGATGTGCGACTGCATTGTACAGGTATTTTTTGTGTTCTCTGTTAGTGAAAATGTGTTTTAATAAAGTGAATACACATTCATTGAATACATTCTGAGTACAGCACTGTTATTGTGTGATATGCATGTAGAGGGAGGGGGACTGCTTGGGGGGGGGGAGCTTTGCATCTCTACTTAGTGAAAAACTGTGAGATTTGCATCGCAACTGACAAAAGCAAGCCACAGATGCTTAAATGCAGTGGTAGTCCTGACAGTAAAATACTGTACTGTAATGTCATTTTAATTCAAAGGCCATTACATGTAACACTCCATGGCAGTTAAACTAGGCACCCTCACAAGTCGATCGCTTCTCAAGTATACTGTAGTCAAATAGGATTCTGCAGCCTTGAGTAAACATATAACTAGCTGCTTACCCACGAGGACTTGTTTTGATGTATTGTCCTCAATGATTGAGCACCATTGACATTTGTATACTGTATTTAAACTGCTGATGCGCGGAGGCACCCTTGCTAATTATAATCATATCAGTCCGGATGTGATTCATATAAATGGAGTGCACTGTATTAGAATAGTTTGGTTACAGTTCCTAGCAGCGCAATGAACAGCGGAAAATAATACGATAGTATCCCACCATGCACTTTATTTTATTTTCAAATGATTTGTTGTGCCCCATATTAAGAGGTCCATATTGCTATGAAATAATGACAGATTTTAAGTATAAAAATGAATACCTAGTGCGGAGTGTACACTGATAGCAAGTCCGTTGTCAATCGGAAGTTTTTTTGCTAAGCAGTCAGCATCTTAGGGATTCTCATGAAGAAGATCACCCCTCTGCATCTCAGTCATCTACTTCTGACTGTATGAGTATCACAGCGACTGAAGCAGCTGCAAGCAGTTGTAATGCAGAAAAACGCGAATCAAGAATCTGTTCTTATAATTCTGAAGGGGAGATGAAGTACCCGTGACTTGTTTGTTGAGACGGCGAGATGTACTGTAGTGTGTGTGAAAGAGCTGCTGGGCAAACACTGTTGCTGTTATTGGAATGCAGAAAAATATGAAAACACACGTAGGTGAAGGCAACAATCAGTGCTTAGAGTCCAGTCTCGTTGTCATGGGAACGGTCTACTGATAGTATATAACAAAGAAAAGTGTGTGTGTTCAGATGTATATCTATACACAGACAGAGATTGTTTAAACTGTTATATGGCGTGGAGTTTAAACGTTCATAAAAATATGCCAAAATACACATCCCTGGAGTTTATTAGCCTTTGTGTTAACAGTACTTTAGTATTTGATGGATGGGACACCACATTTTGGACATGTGCGTTTCAAGAAGGCATGAACAGAAAAGCTAGCGCGGCCTCTGTATGTGAAGGCCAGTCCTGGACCTGGATTGCAGGCCCTGGGCCACATCGGAAGTCTAGGCTGGCCCTGGGCTGCCTTTTTCTTTTTTGGAACGTTTCAAATAGAATGCGGTCCTGGGCCTCCTTAAATCCCAAGTGTGAATGGGTTCCTAGATTGAGGCAACTTTGTTGTGTCAAACCCCAAGTCTCCTCTGGTGTGCCATGCAGTGAAACCTAGTTCAAAGCTACAAAGCGGCTTTGTGTTTCATCAGGTTGGAAACTAGTCCTGCTGCGCTGCCAGAGTGGAATCTGTGGGCTTTCATTTCATTTCACTTCACTTGTCTTGTTCTGGTATTAACAGGGCTGTTTGTTTTTTCAGTTCATCCAGCACTAGTATCTAAAACCCACTCAGTTGTCTCTGTACTGTAGAGTTCTCAAACCCTCTCGGTTGTCTCTGTACTGTAGAGTTCTCAAACCCTCTCGGTTGTCTCTGTACTGTAGAGTTCTCAAACCCTCTCGGTTGTCTCTGTACTGTAGAGTTCTCAAACCCTCTCGGTTGTCTCTGTACTGTAGATCTCTCAAACCCTCTCGGTTGTCTCTGTACTGTAGATCTCTCAAACCCTCTCGGTTGTCTCTGTACTGTAGAGTTCTCAAACCCTCTCGGTTGTCTCTGTACTGTAGATCCCTCCAGGCTGGCTGTTGTAGTATTATCATCCGGAAAGTTCTGATGTAATCATTCTTCAAATGATACATTGTTTGAAATGCTGACATTTATTTCAGATGACATTTGGTGGAATCCTGTGTTTCTCTTTTTTGTTTGTGATGCACTTTGTAAAATTCTACAGGATATACTGTACCAGGAAATATTTTCATTTTAAAGCATACTATCTTTTAGTCTCATTTCGGGCTGTTTTAGTGGCATGGAAAGTATATTTCACTGAGTACTAAGTTTTGCGCAGATGGTGGAAATGTCTCGCTTTGTTTACTGTTCCAACCAGGCTGGTTTTCTGTTGTTTCTTCAATTGTTTTGCGAATTACAGTTAAATAAAAAAATGTCATTGGTAACATTGGTAACATCCTAAGCACGGTTACATCAGCCTAAGTACCACATTGTCATCCAGTCCCTGACCAGCGGGGCGAGTCTCATCTTTGCACAGGTAGGGGTAGGGTCCACTGCCAGCCAAAATTTGATCCCAAATTAGACAGGTTTGTTTGACGTGCATTGTGTCCAGCGAGACACTGCTTTTGTCGGAAACAGCTGCTTGTCCATGTAATGTTTTATGATTAGCTTGAAACAGGCAATGCTGTTTTCAATGAAGTCATTCCAGATTTCTGCTGCCAATGCAAATATATCTGTAGTTGCTCTCAAATCAAAATGCAAAAATATAAAGATTTCTTGAAAAATTCTTGTAATAGTAATATTATAAGACAGCAGACTATATATGCTCACGTAGACAGCCAGATGGCAGTTCTCCGAGGAATTGATAGGATTACAATAGATGTTTGGATAACACATATCTAGACGTCAAGAGCAATATTCTATTCAAATACACACTGCTGTAAACTCAGCGGAGGTACAGATAACAAACTGGCTTGTATACATATAACAAATAGCGTATTGTAGGTTATACTAACAATAAAAGCATGTATTGTAATAAGCCGTCAAAATGACTACTTTCAGCAGTTCTAGGTAGAAGTGCTCATAACTTTATTTTTGCTGTCAAATGCCGTCAGTATATTTAATACATGTATTTAGGAAAAGTCAAGAACAGACAACTTCAACACAGAGTAATTTAAATTTTAAAAGTGAAAACCGTCACAATGACTGCCGTGGCGTTTCTAGTGTTAATTCCATGAACTCCATTCCCTCTTTAGTGATGATATCTCCCTGTGTTCTCCACCCCTGCAAACCTGCAGTGAGTGAAGGATGCTTCTGTCTGTGTGCTTGCGTGCTCAAACAGGCTCCCTGCCTGCACTGGGATCTACAGGCAGATTTCAATGCAGACTGTATGTATGGCTAGCAATTCGAGGGCCGGTCAAGCTCACCCTGTCCTGTTTCAGCTGAGTCTGAATTGCACTGTTTATCAGTCAAGAAGCAATGAGGGGTTCCTGATCTGGATGGCTTTGGAATGTGCTCTGGAAGCAGGCTAGTCTTTGCAAAGACCTGCTTCAGGTACACACTGCAGGCACATTCCTGCTTCAGGAACACCACCAAGGGGCTCTTGTTTCAGCTGATTTTAAAGCTGCAGTGTGCGTCTCACAATCAGGTTCAGTTTTACACAACAGAAATGGAAATAAGGATCCCATTACATAGCAGTTTGGTCCTGAACCTGTTGCATATCTAATCAAGCTCCTGGTAATACCTGGATTACATTAAACTGCTGTGCATTATGAGTCTTATTTCCATCCCTGGAACTACTGCTGTGAGGGAAGAGGCCACAAGGGGTTTTGCATTGACTGCTTACCAGATCCACTGTCTTGTACCTTGTTCATCAGTGATGTGTTTATATTTCCTTGGCCTGCACACTGCTGTCAGGATTATGGAGGAGTGATCTGTTTTTTGATATTTTAAACCTGCACTGTATCTTATTGAAATGTCAATAGGCATTTCATCCATTCATTTCATAACTTCCTCAAAATGTTTTCCCACCAGGTGCAAGTTAATGAAATGTTGTGTTTCTCCTCCAAATCACAAGTTGAACGCATTTCCACAGGTATACAGGTGAGAGCCAGAGTGCCAGGTTATATCCTAGAGCATTTACAAGGGCACTTTTGTAACCCAACAATAGAAAAGCGTTTATTCTCTCTGTCGTCCTCAGAGTAGTTTTGTAACCCACTTTATCATGAAGAGGAAGAATAAGTAAAGATTTATGTAACAAGCCAATGGATTTCTCAAGAAGTGGGACACTTGTCCCTGTGGTGAACAGTTTTTTTCTGGGGCAGGCTGTAGATGACGTGAAGCCTCTGATCGAGAACATGCTGTGAAAGGGATGGCTGGAGCCCTGCACTCGATACACTGACAGGATACTTCCATCTGCAGCACAGTGGATTTCTAATATTACCAAGCTCTTAACCTGTTAGTAAGTACGTGGTGGGGGGCTTTGTTATTTGTTATCACCAGACCAGCGTTGCAGGCTGATGGCTACACAGTGTGTCTTTTAAAAGTACAGCAGCTCTACGCGACGTGAAATCTGTCCAAGACATCGAAGTTCATTTTGAATAATACTTATATTCAAAGTGAACTCCATGCTTTCACTAAATTGGCAAACTTTATACATTGCTCCCCCTTTAACGCTGTAGTCGGAAGACATAGTTAAGAGACTGTGCTGTTTGTGTTCTGCCTTATAATGTGACTACTAGTGTTGGTGTAATGGCATGATGGGGCAAATGGGAGCCATGATCACACTGCCTTATAACCTGTTCTGCCATATAAAGGGCTGCCTTATAAAGGGGGAGCACTGTATAAACTTAAACAGGCTAATTAGAATGTTATTGTTGTGCTGTCTCTATTGGTTTTATATTGTGACTTGAGCACTCCCAGTGTATATTTGAAGTGTTTTATTATGATGTTTTGCATTGCAGAGCTGCTGAGTCTTTGTATAATATTACAGTTCCATGCCTGCTTCAGATATGTGTCAATTCCAAGGCAAGTTATACAGTAGAAGCAAGGTCTGGTAGTGACAAATTCTATAAGGCATGCTAGTTTGATAACGGGTTAGATCAAGATTTTTAAAGGTACAGTATGATACTGAAGGTAGTTCAAGGTAAAGAAGCGGTATGATTCGTTTGATCACAAATGCTGATTGTTACTCCTGTGGAAGTTACTTCATTCATAACGGCGCAGTGTAAGATTAGAGAGAGTTGAGATTTATACAGCTGATTGGTTACCAATAATCCCACTATATTAAAGTTTAAAAAATGAAATGTGTTTAATCCTACTGTTTAAACATTTAGGACTAACATCAGTGTTTAACACGTTTGTGAGCCTCTTCAGCTGCGCAGCTCTGAGGCGACAGACCTGTTCAAGGGAAGGCTGGTTTCAACAAACCATGCTGTCCAACTGTGGACTTGTCAACACACAAGGCCCTTGATGTGAGGAGGAGTTTTTAAACTCTTAAGTCATTTTGCAAATGATTTTCTGTAGTGTGATTTATGTATTTTTTCCTGGGCAGCGCACTACAGCAAGGGAACCACAGTGTGACGAATCAGGAACCTGTATAATGGAATTGTACCCATTGCAAGTCCTGTTTACTGATCAGGAGGATTGTGGTTTTAAAAATAGAAGTGTGCAACTGTGAAGTGATCACATCTGTAAAAGTTTAAACATTTTAACCCTTTTTTGTCCAGTGTATTTAACATTGAGAAAATAAAATTGAGAAAATAGGCATTAAACAGGTATGTGAACATACCCAGGGCAGTAAAGGGTTAAAAAGCCCAACTGGAAAAAGTTAGTTGGTGTCCTTCATAAACTTGAACTCATAAGCTGTGGGGTTGGGGCCTGTTTTGTGTATCTGAAACTACTTTTGAATGATTCAAACAGGACAGTCAGCACAGCCTGCTGTAATTGGGGGTAGAGTGTAGACAGGTATACGCTACAGTTACATTTAACATAGGCTTGGGCACTAGCTTTGTATGTTTTGTTTTACTATTTAGTCCAGTATTTTATGAGCACTTGTACCAATGAGTGTCGACTTATAGTGCTGTCAAGTTTTCTGCCTAAAACTACCTGCAGCTGGAAAGCATATTTGTAAGTGGGTCAGTAAAGCACATCTGGTACTGCAGCACAGCTGACTCTAGCTATGTTACAGTGACACTGTTCTAGCAGGTGCTGCTGCAGATCAGTGAAAGTATTCTTGAAGTTCTTGTTGCATAACTAAGTTTTAATCTGCATCTTTTTTTGTTTACATATTGGAGCCTAACCCAGTTTTGCCGTAATTGTGCCACATGTGATGAGTTACTGTACTTCACAGTGCTTTACAGAATGTGTTGAAGGAACGGCTCCTTCAGTCCTGTGCTTCTGTATTGCCGATGATAGTCTCCTTTTTCCAGCACCCCTACAGACTCCTGTAACAAATGGATTGGGATTGTCCTGCTGCCCATGTGACACCACAGCAGGATGGTTTAAACAGTTTTCACAGTGGTGGGTTTTCTTTCAGTGTGCAAACACCTTTCCATTAGCATTGCGTAGTCAGATCGTCTGTTTGTTTGTTTAATTATTTAGTACCTTATTAACACCAGTAATGGTGTTTCATTGCACCCCTCCCCCTGTGGCTTAGCACACTGTGATTATGTAAAATTTCAGTAAAAGCGTCTTTGAATTGGTATCTGTGGCAGAGCAGGGCTCTGCCCTTAGAAATACTGGCAGGGAAGGAGTTAAATTCTCCTCCCTGCCCAGATTGATTGCTTCAGGTGGGAGCAATCAGTCAATTAATTATTCAATTATGGATTTAGCCACCTGGCATAAAAGGAGGCCTCAGCCTCCCAGTTGGGGGAGAGTTCTGGAAGTAGAAGAAGAGTGTTTTTTGTTTTGTGCTGTGAAACCAGTGAAGGCAACGCCCAGCCTGGAAGCTTTATTTTGTAAGTTTTGTTTTGTGTTGATTGTTTTGTGTTTTTGAAACCTTGTTTGGCCCTTGTGCCTATTTATTTTGTATTTTTGTTTATTAAAAAGCTTTATTTTGAACTTTAAAACTTCTCTGAGTCTCAAACCTCTGTCATCTTGTCACAGTATCGTTCCTGAAATTGGTTTCCAGATTCTCACTAAAGTCATGGCCGTTATTTTCTCACATTTCTAAGTGTGGCTCGGAGGTACTGCTCAGTAAAGACCAGGTCGTTCCTTATCGGGCCACTTTCCGTTTAAGTTGATTGCAACTTATAATATGGAATAGTTTACTAATACTAATAGTTAGTCTCTAGAAACCGTTGCTTAATTTGAAAGTTTGGGGGGAAACAAATGATCCTGTCTTAACCTCGAGCTATGAGCCCTGTGTCCCCATCTTCGTACTGCTGCTTTGTGATTTTAGTGTGTAATGTTGACAGGGCTCCGCACTCTCAAAGTTTCTGTTTATAGAAACAAACAGACTGTACTTGAATACTATCTAATGCCTCATCTCCAACCTCCGATACAGTGCGTTGTGGTGTGGTGTATAACAGTGGACCTTGGACTTCCTTTTGGTGGCATGTAAATGCTGCTGTTTGGCAATTGTAGCCGCATTTTTGTTTTCCGAGATTGAAGCAGGAAGATATTGAGACTGATTCGAGCTGAGGACACAGAGGCAGAAGATCCTGGTTTTGAATTCCAGATTCCAGATATCTGGTTTGTGATATGCTATGGGCTTTGACCCTTCTCAGCTGTCTCCATAAGTGCACTCTCCCTTTTGCTCTTCACAATGATATTGGCATCCATGTACTAATGGTGGTTGTGGTTATGTGCATCTGAAAGAAGCCATTCCTAACATCATTAGGACTGTCGGTTTGAAGATAAAAAGAGCAGTTCAGCACGAAAGCTTTTAACACCTGGCTTTGTGTCTCCTCTCTCTCTCTGTACCATTGCTGCTCTGAGGTAGCTTTTAGAAGCTGTTTAGGCCTGTTTTTAAGAGCGAGGCACTCTGAGCATGTGCAGGACTGTGAAAGGTGATTGTGAATTTGGCAGCTTGCTTAAGTGTTGTTATTTTTGTTATGCAGCTGTCACAGTGTGATGTGGCCTTCGCCATCCAAGCAAGAGTAGGACTGTAGTCTGTGATCCTGTTCAGCTGCTGTGTTTTAATAAAATATCTGCAAATGCAGTCCCCCAGACTGGCTTCTGATGGATATCTTGCAGTAAAGGAACCCAGACTCGATGTATCTGTAGATCAATAGAAGTGCTAAAAGAAACTAGTACTGTACCAGTTGACAATTTGAGTAGTAGCCTTTATCAAGGTCTTCAGTCGGTAAAGACAAAATTGAACTAATTACCTTTAATATTTCTATCTTAAGATTGAGTGTTTTGATAGATGGAGGTGAACTATAAAGGCCTAGATCAGGTGACAGTGATTTGCCAGGCACACCATTTTATGAACACATATTCCCTGCCCCCCTCATTTTCTCATCTATCAGATGTTTATTAATTTTACCTTTGTTTGCTACCTAGTTTGAAATGCCCAATTGGAAAGTCCTCTCAATGCATGGTTGTGCCTTTACTGGAGGAGCCCTGACCCTTTCGTTTGGACACAGAAGGCTGGTAATGGACTCAAATGGAGGTGGATGAGACGGATACAGTAATTGCTCAAAGGGCTCTGAAACCAGATCCTTTTAAGATAAGAGTGGTTCATGTGTGTGTGTTTTGGATTTTTCTTGTTCATGTTTTTGTGATTGAATGAGAAGAGGAAATTGAAGTCCATAGTTCACTACTTCCCAAATTGAAACTTTCTCTAATTTGATGTTGTTAAATATCAGCACTGTTTGTGTATTGTTGTATGAAATGGCTTTCATAGAGGAGCCACTGAACCGCAAACCGCGAAAAGTTCCGACCCGAACCCGACCCGCTTTTGAGGTTCACCAACGGGCCCCTGATGCAGGACTCTACCGCAGAGTCTGGTTTATGGTTTGATGCTCTTAATTTTTGGAGTAATAGAGACTGGGTAGAAAATGTAAGACTGTCCAGGGCAACTTTTCAGCAGTGGCGTGCGGTCAGGATCTTCAAGGTATTCTCAGCTGACCAGGCAGTGCCAAGTAAACCGACAGTCAAATGGCATTATGTTGCCTCACTTGCGTACAGCGTGCTTACTTATACTATGAAACATACCAACCTAATTATTATTTGTTCATTTGTCTGACGCCTTTATCCAAGATGACTTACAGGGTTTCCTGAAGGGAATGTTATCAGCCAATAAGAGATCTGCTTTTCCCCCGCATAAGTCTAAAACAACGACCAGACGCTAGAAAAAAAACAGTTGAGGATTTTCTCCGTTTCAGTTGAAGGTCTTGAGTGAGTTTAAACAATAGGCGAGTCGAAGAATGTGGTGTATTTTTTTTTTTTTTTTTTTTTTTTTTTTTTAGACAGGCGAGCAATCAGGAGTGAGCAGAGGCGGGCCATAAATCTCCCAGGGTATTCTCTGCCTTAGTTGAAGGACCTGCTTTAGCAACCAATGGGAAAGCTCTGACAGCTGACCAATCATTAGTGCAACCCCAAAACATGAATATTCCTTGGTTAGCACTGCAGTTAGGAGGATAGCTGGATTTGCAAGATATTGCTTATAAATATATATTGATAAATACAAATAGCTTTACAACTCTAATTATTTCGAATTTTATTTTACACTAAAATAAAACAAAATGTGAGAAAACTGAGACATCATAGTCGATTTGGTTACAAATCCTTTTTCAAGGAGAACTTTCTCTGAAAAATTGGAGATTGTTAAAAAAGGGAGATGTACACCACAGATCCCCGAGCTGACACGGGAAGGGAAAGGATATACTCGGCACTTTCGGAATGCAAATTATGAAAGGTATCTGTGGCTTATAGGTAGCTGCCACTTAAAACAAAGAGGGGGTCGGTGACGGCGGTGGAGGGGGGGGGGGTTGCAACGATTCTGCTACCCCAGTCCATTTTCTCACAGCACGCCACTGCTTTTCAGCACCTCTGCAGGTAAGTGGAGCCCATTACTGGGAAACAACGTACAAGATTGCGACAGCCTGTCCCTATTTCCAAAAGAATCTTGGTGGCATTATGGCGACTTTCGACAAGTATTGAATACACCGTGTAACAAATTATTTTATTTTTTTTGGTTCCTGGATAGTAAGTGTTATTTCCTAATTGCTTATGCATCAAAAGTATAGAAAATGGCTATTATTCCCCACAAACTTTGCTTTTGTGACCAGGACAGTGATATTTTGAAATTTACCTATTTTCCAGAACATTCCATATAGATTCAGTGCTGAGTAAACTTGGAGTAACTTCTAGAACTTTCCAGTAATATAAATAGTAGTATAAATACAGGGGCCTTAAGCCCACCAGTTCAGTTTAGTTCCAGCTGCCTAAGTGGATACATATCTGCATTTTTCTGAGATGGCATCAAGAGGCTGCAAGCATCCGGCAGACACATTTTGCTATGTCTGCGGCCAATTTATCAAGACAAGAGCAAAAAGTACTCCGTGGAAGCATCTGCTAAGATGTGTGAGGCCTACAAGGCATATTTCGGCATGCCTGTTGGGGATCAAGACAAACCCTGGGCACCTCATTTCACCTGCGAGCACTGCAAAAAAACTCTGGAAGGTAAGATGGACAATTGTTGCTCGGAATTTTATGGTATAAAATTTGTAAATGTTTTTAATTTTAAAATGTTTTACAATTTTCAATGTTATTGAAAAAATATATGAAAAATCTTGCGAGAATCTCTTACACATTAGTCATGGGTGAAGTAAATGTATTTTTGTAGGATGGTACAGAGGGGAAAAGAGAGCCATGAAGTTCGCTATCCCAAGAATTTGGCGGGAACCCACTGACCACTCAAGCAACTGCTACTTCTGCATGGTGGACCCTTCCAAATGTCGGACTGGCAAGAATGCACCTGCTATCACGTATCCGGACCTTCCTTCATCCATCGCCCCGGTGCCACACTGCCATGAGCTCCCCGTACCCACTCCTCCGGAGAGAGAGCAGCCGTCTTTAGAAGAGAGCAGCAAGTCAGAGAGCGAGGAAGACGTTGTAGATCCAGATGACAATTTCAGAGGTGGAGCTGAGGAGAGAAACCCATACTACCCCAACCAAAAAGACTACTCACTTCTAAATCTTTTGTAGTCATTTTTGTATTACTTTAGTATAAATACATGTTAATTTGGATTCATATGTTGTTTTTTTCTGACTTTATGTGAACGAAAAGACACAAATTCGCCCGTTTTCTCAATGGAAATAGGTAAATTTCAAAATATCACTGTCCTGGTCACAAAAGCAAAGTTTGTGGGGAATAATAGCCATTTTCTATACTTTTGAGGCATAAGCAATTAGGAAATAACACTTACTACCCAGGAACAAAAATTGTGTTACATAGTGATATCGGTCACTGGGACACTTACTTAGTATAGGACGATCAACAGCCCGTACAATTACAAAATAATTTTGTACAGCCGTTGTTTAATGCCATTGTATGTGCAGTTCCCTGCTGGAGAGGCTCTCCGCGATGTCATTGATGGGTTTGAACAAAAGTGGGGATTTCCTCAAGTTGGTGGTGTGATAGATGGCTCTCCTTTTCCTATCTTTGCTCCAGCTGAACACCACAGTGACTGTTTCAATTAAAAGGGGTGGCACTCTGTTATTATACAGGGGGTTGTTGACCATAGGTGTAGGTTCATGAATGTACAAGTTTGGTGGCGTGGCAGTGTTCAAACTCGGGTCTATTTCGCCATGGCAACAACGGCATGCTGTTTCCTCCTCGGACAAAATGTATAGTCGGAACAGAAGTGCCTATATTTCTATTAGGTGACCCCGCGTATCCATTATTGCCCTGGCTACTGAAACCTTTCCCAAGACACAGGTTTCAGTCACTGCCACTGCCAGAAGCAGAACAGCAGGAGCTGTCTCTGCTTCCCGTACCTCCACCACAGGGTGGCCGGAGCCCCAGAAAGGGGAGCTGTCGGCCACGAAGAAGGGGGAGGAGGTCTGGAGACCACCAACCCCAGCAGCAGTTTCGCTGCCGGAGATTGTGGGGGAGGTCCGGAGACCTGCTCCCACTGCAGCTTCTTTGCTGCCGGAAGTACTGTGGCCGGAGCCCCGGAAGAGGGAGCTGCCGGCTACGAAGAAGAGGGGAGGTCAGGAGACCATTCCCCAAGCAGCCTTTCCGCTGCCAGGACTGCCCCGGCTGAAGGAGTCAGTCTGGGAGCTGTCAGCACGTCGGCTGACAGCATGGCCAGCCATGGGCCCACTGAAGCCTCCCTTCCCAGCCCGAGACTTTGTCCTGGACTGCTGGATTTTTAAGGGGGGAGGTGGCCGTTGAGGCCATGTGTGCTTTGCACAGGGGGGGGGGGGGTATATGTGGCAATGTGCCCCGCCCCTGTGTGTATATTATGTGTTGTATGTTGCGTGCGTGTGTTAATGTTGGTGTATAGATTGGTACACGGGATATAAACGGGTCTGTGTTTCACGTGTGATTTAAAAAGTGTAGATTTGTATTTAGGCACGAGGAGGGCACAAATCACTTCACGTGCTGGTTAAATGTAATATGTAAGCACGGGGTTGCACAGAATTAATTCACGTGCTGGGATTCAAGTGAATAATTAATTAGTAATTGAATCCCAGCACAACAGTATATATAGAGACACGTAGCATTCAGTCGGGGTTGGGTGTTCAGTGAGTGGAGAACGGGATTGGAGACGGAGGTAATAATAATAATAATAATAGTTAAAATCTGCTTACCGTGTTTGTCTGTCTAGTCCGTTTTGTTTGTCTTTTTTTGTTTTGGCGTATAGTGCCGTGTCCTGTTTTGTGTTCCAACCTTTTATTTTCTGTTCTGTTTATTAAATGCTGAGCGAAAGCATTCACTCAGCTCCACCAAACCACACCTCTCTGTCTGTTTATTTCCTGCTTCTGGTCTGACGCCACACACTTCGGCCGTCTTTGTGACACGTGGTGTCCTGCGTGGGATCTACAGCGCCTCCAGGACTCGGGCCAGAGCAGGAACCGCATTTTTGGATTAAAAAAAAAAAAAAAGAGGAAAAAAAAAAAATGGCAGAAGACGCCATCAAAGTGCAGGACTGGATCCTGGAAAATGCTGGGCTGGATGCCCAGTCTATACCAGTAGCCGTCCGGTTCCTGCGGTTGATGGACAGCAAGCGATGGGAGGCGTATGCAAGGGAACACACTCTAAGCACCTGGGAGGAAGGTGTGGAGTTGGTCCTCAGCTACCTGGAGGCAGTTATAAGTGGAACAGCAGCCCAGGTAGTAGGTCCACCAGCAGAGGAAGAATGCCTGCTGTACCCGTCTCCACCAGCAGAGGAAGAATGCCTGCTGGTTTTGCCTCCACAGCCCAAGCGGGAGGAGCCCGAGCGGCCACAGCCCAAGCGGGAGGAGCCTGAACGTCCTACGCCTGAGTGGGAGGAGCCTGAACGTCCTACGCCTGAGTGGGAGGAGCCCGAACGTCCTACGCCTGAGTGGGAGGAGCCCGAACGTCCTACGCCTGAGTGGGAGGAGCCCGAACGTCCTACGCCTGAGTGGGAGGAGCCCGAACGTCCTACGCCTGAGTGTGGGGAGCCCGAACGTCCACAGCCCAAGAGGGGGGAGTCGGTGCGTCCACAGCCCGAAGAGAGGGAAGTCGGGGCTTCCACAGCCCTAGGACCCAAGCTGCCAGCAGAGGGAGAATACCTGCTGGTTCCACCTCCACCAGCAGAAGAACAATGCCTGCTGTCCCCATCTACACCAGCAGAGGAAGCATGCCTGTTGGTTCACCTGCTGCTGCCATCCCGAGACCTAAAGGGGGAGGAGCCATCACTGCCGTCCCAAGAGCCAGAAGGGGAGGAATTACAGGCTCAACTCCCTGAATTTTTCTGGGGGGGAGAAGGGCAGGATGCTGGTGTCCCCCAGCAGCCTCTATTTATGCTGCTGAAGGGAGCACGGCGCACACCAGCCCAGCCGCCACAGCCTCCCTCTGAGTGTCCAGCATGAGCCCCATGGCCTCTGCCTCCACCGCAAGGAGCAGAGCAGCAGGAGCTGCCTCTGCCTCCGCCACCTCCACCGCTTCCTCCACTAGGAGCAGAGGAGCAGGAGCTGCCTCTGCCTCCACCACCGCCAGGAGCAGAGGAGCAGGAGCTGCCGCCACCTCCACCGCTTCCTCCACTAGGAGCAGAGGAGCAGGAGCTGCCTCTGCCTCCACCACCGCCAGGAGCAGAGGAGCAGGAGCTGCCGCCACCTCCACCGCTTCCTCCACTAGGAGCAGAGCAGCAGGAGCTGCCTCTGCCTCCGCCACCTCCACCGCTTCCTCCACTAGGAGCAGAGGAGCAGGAGCTGCCTCTGCCTCCACCACCGCCAGGAGCAGAGGAGCAGGAGCTGCCGCCACCTCCACCGCTTCCTCCACTAGGAGCAGAGGAGCAGGAGCTGCCTCTGCCTCCACCACCGCCAGGAGCAGAGGAGCAGGAGCTGCCTCTGCCTCCGCCACCACCACCGCCAGGAGCAGAGGAGCAGGAGCTGCCTCTGCCACTTCCAGGAGCAGAGGAGCAGGAGCTGCCTCTGCCTCCGCCACTGCCAGAAGCAGAACAGCAGGAGCTGTCTCTGCTTCCCGTACCTCCACCACAGGGTGGCCGGAGCCCCAGAAAGGGGAGCTGTCGGCCACGAAGAAGGGGGAGGAGGTCTGGAGACCACCAACCCCAGCAGCAGTTTCGCTGCCGGAGATTGTGGGGGAGGTCCGGAGACCTGCTCCCACTGCAGCTTCTTTGCTGCCGGAAGTACTGTGGCCGGAGCCCCGGAAGAGGGAGCTGCCGGCTACGAAGAAGAGGGGAGGTCAGGAGACCATTCCCCAAGCAGCCTTTCCGCTGCCAGGACTGCCCCGGCTGAAGGAGTCAGTCTGGGAGCTGTCAGCACGTCGGCTGACAGCATGGCCAGCCATGGGCCCACTGAAGCCTCCCTTCCCAGCCCGAGACTTTGTCCTGGACTGCTGGATTTTTAAGGGGGGAGGTGGCCGTTGAGGCCATGTGTGCTTTGCACAGGGGGAGGGAGGGGGGGGGGGGGGGGGGTATATGTGGCAATGTGCCCCGCCCCTGTGTGTATATTATGTGTTGTATGTTGCGTGCGTGTGTTAATGTTGCGTGCGTGTGTTAATGTTGGTGTATAGATTGGTACACGGGATATAAACGGGTCTGTGTTTCACGTGTGATTTAAAAAGTGTAGATTTGTATTTAGGCACGAGGAGGGCACAAATCACTTCACGTGCTGGTTAAATGTAATATGTAAGCACAGGGTTGCACAGAATTAATTCACGTGCTGGGATTCAAGTGAATAATTAATTAGTAATTGAATCCCAGCACAACAGTATATATAGAGACACGTAGCATTCACTCGGGGTTGGGTGTTCAGTGAGTGGAGAACGGGATTGAAGACGGAGGTAATAATAATAATAATAATAATAATAATAATAATAATAGTTAAAATCTGCTCACCGTGTTTGTCTGTTTGGTCCGTTTTTGTTTGTCTTTTTTAGTTTTGGCGCAAGTGCCGTGTCCTGTTTTGTGTTCCAACCTTTTATTTTCTGTTCTGTTTATTAAATGCTGAGCGAAAGCATTCGCTCAGCTTCACCAAACCAAACCTCTCTGTCTGTTTATTTCCTGCTTCTGGTCTGACGCCACCCACTTCGGCCGTCTTTGTGACAACGCCACAACATCTGTGAAATGCATGGGGAGGAGTTTAATGATGCATGGATGGAAGCCTGAACACCCCTATAATGTTGATCCAGATGGCCTGAATGTACAGTATATAAGGAATGCCCTGGCATCCCGGATACAGGAAAATTGAATTTCAAAAGAAATTGGTCTTTTATAGACATGTTACAGTTTTAGTATTGTAATGAACTGTGCCCTTGGTACACTCTGACTGCTCTGTTCTCTCTGACGTTCAGCGTTCGAGCCTTCAACTCTCTGCGCCCTCTTTCCCGCCCTGACCAACCAGCCGGATCCATCCCTCGCCTCTCTCCCTAGCAAGCAGCATGCCTGGAGGGGAACGAGGGATGGTTCCGACCGACTCGGTCCACACGGTTGCAGCGGGGTGGACTAAACAATATCCCTAAACACCCCCCATCAAGTACTAGTGGCGTAGTAGCACCCTAACAATACATGCAACACAAACACAGGAGACAAACAAACACAAGACAGACGAGACAAACAAACGGGACAGCATACAAGTTCAGCAGACACAGACGGTGCCCGGGTCGCTACAGTATTATCAAAACCACAATGTAAATAGAGATTTAATAAACACATTAAGTTATTTTATATCTGTTTTAAAATCTTAACTCTTTCAAATCTTACATTTAGTATAATTTTATTAATTAACATTGCTTTCCTAGGTCTTTATTCCACCCTCACCAACTTATTTTAAACTATCACACGGCAGCATTTTTTTTTTTTTTACAGTAGGCCTACCACTTTGAATAAAAACGAATAAAACATTGACAAGTGAAGGCATAAAGAAGTGAACAAACTATTATTATTATTATTATTATTATTATTATTATTATTCTGATAAAACATACCGGTATAAGGCAGGGAAAAAAAAGTGCTGAGGTGAGGGACACGACTCTTGTTTATTTAATATCTCATTATGGTGTGGTGGAGGAATGTGCACAGGTGGAAGTTGTTGAGTATTGGAGTATTGTCCTTGCCATGATCCCTGAGCATCTCCACCATAGGGCAGCTGCCAGTGATGGGGGTATTGTGGAGGAGATTGAGATGGTGCTGCAGCTTCTGAGGAACAGAGTTGGGCAAAGGCATCCATCTACATTTGCATAAGTTTACAGAGGAACTTGTTCTCACTCTCCCACCTTTGCTCCTCTGCAGCTAATTCCAACTTGAGCTGTGCGTCTTGCATCTCTCTGAAGTTCTTCTGTGCTTGTTCTTGCATTGCAGCGATAGTGTTCACTATTACTGCAAGGTTTCCCTTTTCCTTTTCTCCCCCCTTGCCATGAAACGTCTGCCGCTGTTGGATGGATTGTAATTTGAGGGCTCGCCTAAAATATCAAAAAATAAATACTAACACTGTGACTTACGCAACTATATTGTAAAATAAAAACATGTAAAAAATATACATATGTATATAACGAAGAAAACAGTCACACATAATTATCAATAGTATTGCCCGCTTCCCCGTTTTCTTTGCCTAACTCGTCCCTACTATTCTCTTCAGAATCATCTTCTGCATCTGAAATGTTTGTAAATGAAGTATATAAAGTAAATTCAAAATAATGTGTCAAGTAATAATCTGAATATGTAAACAAAAACAAAGTGATCTATTAAAACATCATAATATCGTAACCAGTGACTTGCAGCACTAATATTACATTATTATTATAATAATAATAATAATAATAATAATATAATGTGTTAGTGAGGATAAGAGGCTACGTTTACCTGAAAAGCTTTCCAGAGACCGTGATCACTACAACCCTCTCTCATTCCAGAGCAAAGATCCATTTCACCTGAACCCATGTATTCCCACTGACGTTATTGCTGTAGAAAATATTGCATCAGATTTTGCAAATTTTAAAAAATCATGCATTACGAAGTATAAAAATCTCATTTAACGGGATCTCTTTCAGTCTTGTATACATCTGTTTGAATGTTTGGTGAATTTTGCAGCGCACACGTTTTTGTAAGTGAACCCAAGTGACAGGAATGGTGCCCCTGACTGTGATAGATAAAAGCTGCATCTCCCTGTTGCAAATCAGTTAACATCACGACGCGCCACACGTGATATATATATATAAAATATATATAAAATATACACATACACACTCACCTTCCTTCATCGTTGTTAAGGACTTCCCTCTCTGTTGTTCTCTCATTATCTGGGTCTTCCTTTTCATCAGTCAACTGTTCGCTAGTGGCACCTCACAAGGGATTTTATTTTAGAGCAGCACTGCTCTGCAGTATGCTTTACCTCCTAATCCTCATCGCTAATTTTGTGGAGATCACCAGCAATCTGCCGGTACACATCTATGTTTCGACAGCACCCATTGAGTTGCTGTTGGGCACAGTTGTCTCCCCACAATTCAGTAAGAGAGAGCACCGCATCTCTCCCCTAAGTGGCACCGTGATCACTTGTATCA
The DNA here is from genome assembly GCF_902713425.1 of Acipenser ruthenus. Classification (NCBI taxonomy): domain Eukaryota; kingdom Metazoa; phylum Chordata; class Actinopteri; order Acipenseriformes; family Acipenseridae; genus Acipenser; species Acipenser ruthenus. The sequence goes on from NC_081213.1 coordinate 10,974,807, forward strand.
CCTTGTGACAGAGATCGAATGATTCTTGGTGTTAGATCTCCCTCTCGACCTGTGAGGGCACTGTGTAAAAGGAACAGAGTACCCTTAACTAAATGGCACGACAATTTATTCCGTAAGGTAGATGGAGGTCGGTCATTTAGGAAAGGGGCGGAGCTACGGTATCCAAACTCAATGATGTGGCATCTGAGGATTGGAGGAGCGGATGCGCTCGTTAACCTAGGGGTCATGAGTGAGGATATAAATAGGGGTCATAGCAGACGTGATCTGTTCCTTTTGTGAATGGTTAGAAAACAACCAAAAAGGAGTCCCTGCATTTAAAAACTGTGAGTGTTCTGTTAGTCTGTCTTGTAAACGTTGTTTGTTTCGTTGGTTAAAACATTACTAACACGATCCGGAGCTGCAGCCGCAGGCCAGCATTGAACACGGACACCAGCACTTCACTTTCCACTAAAATGTCTTTTCACCACAAGCACTTAATTCATGCACCGTAGGAACTGTGTCTTTGTGTTTTGTGTGGGTGATAAAACTGGACTTTTTGGTTGCGGGTCAAACCAGTGGGATTTTACAAACCGAAGTGATACACGCCGCTGTGATCACTGCCAGCATTATTATTTACAGGTGTTTGCCTTAAGGCTCTGGACATTGTTGTTCATTTCTCAATAAACACCCTTGCACCTGTTCGTAATTGTCTGTGTGATTTGTACCTGCACTGCACTCCGTATCCATTCACCACTTTGCCACACACCTATTTTGGCATTTTTTGGTGTAGCCATGATAAAGGTACTGCGCACCGTAAAATGTAAAGCTGTTTAAAGTGTTTAAACTGTAAAGCAGGATGTGTGCGTGCTTCAGAATATTGACTTAACCGTATGGATACCGTATCGGTTTACCTGTCCACATTTAACTGTATGGATACCGTGTCAGTTTACCTGTCCACACTTAAGCTGTTCTGAGTCGTATCGAAACAGTACCGGTTTGAAACCTGCTCTTTTTTGAGTTTAAGAACCGATAACCGATAAGAACTCCAGTCTGGACAGATGTTTTGGTACGGTTCTGCAACGATACCAGTATAAAAATGCTAGTGTGAACAGGGCAGTAGATTATGTGCCAATGTGGCCTTTCAACTAGGCATGATTAACAGGATGGAAAGGCTGTCCAGTGCCGGCTCTTGGCATTCACAAGACAAGCTCCAAACAGGCTCAAACCTAGTAAAGGCATGTTTAGAGAATTGGTAATTATTCCATTTTGGAGCAATAGAAATTCAAATATTTAGTAAAATACTCTGGCTTGGATTTTTAGATTTGTATAGTTTAAACTTTTACAGCCTTAATTGTACAGTCACATTGTCAGTGCAGCACCACTAGTGAGAGCTGAGAACGCTATCGGGCTGGAAGATCTCATGGTTGGAGCTACAGTGCAGCGCTGGAAAGCAGGCAGGGCTCCTCATTCTAGCTCAGTTCTGTGGTCGGCTGTGCCACTTGCTAGACTCGAGCTGTTTCACAAAGTTACTTCCACTTTCATTTGTGTTCAGCCTGGATCCTCAAAAGGAAAGCTCCTTTGTATTGTGCGCTGGAGATTGTAACTGGGCTGCTCTCTGTTTTTCAGGAATCGCTTGCAGTAAGTTCTGGATTCTGTGATGGAACATCGTGCTGGTGAGTTGGGAGTTTTGTTTGTTTCTTTTCCTCATAGTGAGCTCATCCTCCTGCTCAGTGCTCTTTCACCCACCTCAAATAAAAGCCTTATTTTAAAATGGAGATAGACAGACCTAATTAATTACAATGCTATTTTGTTTAAGTACAATTAGTTACAATTATGCTGCTACAATTGCAATTATAATAGTGCTGGGACGTTCACAGGATTTTCATGTTCGGATATTCGCTCATAATTTAAATATTCGTTTGGATATTCGTTCGTTTTTCTAAAAGTAATAAAAGCCACTATATTGATCTGTATGTAGGCAGAAAACAGCAGGGCAGGGGGTGTGGCCGTGGCCCCTGTGTGTGTGCCTTTAGTTTACAGCAAGACCTTACAATATGTAACACGTTAAAGTAGAAAATTATCTCAGGAGTAAAGAATAAGTTGTGTAGGACTTGCTTTACCCCAGTGAATGAACTACAAAACAAAGGATGCCAAATAGCAGCTCAAGTTAAACGTTGTTTTGTTTGTTCTGAAGTAAATCGTACATAATGTTGACACTATTATATATATATTTTTTTTTCATTCTTTGCCATTGCCATTCCTTCACAGTAAACAGTGGCCATAGACACCTTTTTTTTTTATTTTTTTTTTAATTCGGCAAATATTTTTTTCTCACTTTCTCCCCAATTTGGAAAGCACAATTATTTTTTATTTCAACCCGGCTCACCGCTGCCCCCCCGCGCTGACTCGGGAGTCGAAGAGTTTTCATTCTGCAGGCCCGCCATGCAGCAACCTCAGAGCTACAGCGTCGGAGGACCACACGGCTCTGGGCAACTTGCAGGCATGCCCGCACGTGCCTGGCCAGTCTACAGGGGTCGCTGGTGTGCGGTGAGGCGAGGACACCTAGGCCGACCTAAGCCCTCCCCACCTGGGCAGCACTTAGCCAATTGTGCGCCGCCCCCTGGGAACTCCCGTCCATGGTCAGCAGAGGAATAGCCTGGACCTGGACCAGGATGCATCCTGCGCTCCACGCGGAGTGCCTTTACCGGATGTGCCATTCGAGAGACCCTCCATAAACACGTTTTCATAAAGTGAGGTTTACTTGTGTCTTTTTGTAGCTGAACAAGCAACTGAAATTTAAGTTTAAACACTTCAAATAAATCAGACGTGAAAATGGTGTAAAGTGAAGGAAAAAAAAATCACCGTTTTGGTTCTCGTTTATTACATTCCACATAACAGAAAGTCGCAACAAAAAATATATAATATATACAATCTATATAAAAATAACTACACAATATTTTCAGGAAGTTGGGTACTGTTTAAGCGAGGCATTTCAGAATCACGTGCTTGCCTTTTTTCTGTCCCATGAGATTCTGGCTCGCTCTAAAGCAGCACAACACATTTTGTCCCAGATGGCTTTCTATGGAGATCACTATGTGCACGTGCATAATCTGTTTTGTTTACTTTTTGCTGTCTAAAACTTTTAAATAGAGGCTCAAGAGCTGCTGTGTTGATCCTGTGTTTTTTTATGTATAATTTATCTCACAGATCACACAGGGCTCTCTTTCATTTGCCATTTTTTGAAAACTCTTGCGCAAATTCTGGTGAGACGGTAAATAAGTGCAAGGTATTTTTGTCATTTGTAGCAAATATGAACATCTGAGTTTTGTATCCGAATACATGTCAAAAAATATTCCTTTGAATATTCAGATATTTATCCCAGCACTAAATTATAATTACAATTACACTAAAAAGTAATAAATTGTACCACATATTAGCATGTTTTTCTACCAAGCACTAATCAGAGGTACAAATACAGAAACATACTATAAAGTTTTTTCAAACAAATGGGGTCACTAAAAGTGGCTGAAAATGCGAGAACAATGTTCGCTCAATGTAAAACACATGGATCTTTTGAATGATTCAGCTTGGAGTGCTGTGATGATCCCCCATGGGACCTGGAGAAATGTTTGTTATATCAGAGTGTTCACTACATAAGAACATAAGAAAGTTTACAAACGAGAGGAGGCCATTCAGCCCATCTTGCTCGTTTGGTTGTTAGTAGCTTATTGATCACAGAATCTCTTCAAGCAGCTTCTTGAAGCATCCCAGGGTGTCAGCTTCAACAACATTACTGGGGAGTTGGTTCCAGACCCTCACAGTTCTCTGTATAATAAAGTGCCTCCTATTTTCTGTTCTGAATGCCCCTTTATCTCATCTCCATTTGTGATCCCTAGTCCTTGTTTCTTTTTTCAGGTCGAAAAAGTCCCCTGGGTCGACATTGTCAATATCTTTTAAAATTTTGAATGTTTGAATCAGATCGCCGCGTAGTCTCCTTTGTTCAAGACTGAATAGATTCAATTCTTTTAGCCTGTCTGCATACGACATGCCTTTTTAAACCTGGGATAATTCTGGTCGCTGTTTTTTGCATTCTTTCTAGAGCAGCAATATTCTATAATAGGGTTTGGCATTTTTCTATATTAGAATAATGACAAAATGGCAAATTTGAATTGAATTATCAATATATAGTACTTTTATGAAGATTCCTTCACATTGAGCAACAGTTAAACGGTATTGTGACAAGGTACTTGTGTCATGTGTGGGTAACCACATTGCAAGACAGAGAAACATAGGAGTTGGAGTTGAAATGCTGACACAGGCGCACATGATCTATTAAACACAAAACAGAAAGGAAACAAACAGGTCATGTGACGCTACCAACGATGGTAACGCACAGAGGACACACACAGAAGACAGGCAGGCAGCAAGTCTCAGTCTGTAAACAATCATATGATCAAACATAACTCCAAAAAGCACACAAAACAAACCTGTTTCCACATATTAATTACACCAACACTAATTTCCCCCTCTGCTACAGGTATGTTTAAAAGAAAACAGTAAAGAAATGAAAAAGGGAAGAATGTACACTTACATGCTGAATATAGTAATTACATGTCCTTTCTCTTGAAAAAACTATCCAGTGTAGATTGCTCCTCAAGCCCGTTGCCTGGTTGCAGTTTGTGTGAAGATAACGGACAGGCAACGATTGCGTTCGCCATGCATGACTCGTACTACAATAGGTCATCTTTGAATTGGTCAGCCATGGTGTTTGTTTTCACTGAGAGAATAACACACTGGAGAAAGTTCAGTGTCAGTCAGTACTGAGATTGTTGTATCCGGGGTCGATCCTGTACATGATCGTTCTAATAGGACTAATTTGCATTGACAAAATCAGTTTTTGCTGTTGGGATCGTTAAAAATGGGTGTTTGTTATAAGAAGGGTTTGTTATAGTGAAGTTTGCCTGTATATGGTAATTACAAATGCAATTGTGCATGTGTGCCAAGGTTCAACTACAACTCCAGTGACACTGTAACTGCAGTGACTCACCACTGACACAATTCCAGTGACACTGTAACTGCAGTGACTCACCACTGACACAATTCCAGTGACACTGTAACTGCAGTGACTCACCACTGACACAATTCCAGTGACACTGTAACTGCAGTGACTCACCACTGACACAATTCCAGTGACACTGTAACTGCAGTGAATCACCACTGACACAATTCCAGTGACACTGTAACTGCAGTGAATCACCACTGACACAATTCCAATAGTAACTGAGCCTCGGTCTGGAGGTAATAGGTACTGTAACAGTGATCTTGGCAGCAATCTGTGAATGTGACATTTGTTTACTTTGTTGACTTATGAAAACTAGTTATTAAAAACATACTGTGTGTACATGTGCATATATGGACTACAGTGTCTGCACACTAGTCGGTGTGTCAATAGTGCATCAGTGTACATGAGCTTCAGTATCTACAGTGTACTACATGTGTTTATGAGGTACTGCATCAGTATACATGAGTTCAGTATCTATAGTGTACTGTACATGTGTTTTTGAGGTACTGCATCAGTATACATGAGTTCAGTATCTATAGTGTACTGTACATGTGTTTTTGAGGCACTGCATCAGTGTACATGAGCTTCAGTATCTACAGTGTACTGTACATGTGTTTATGAGGTACTGCATCAGTATACATGAGTTCAGTATCTATAGTGTACTGTACATGTGTTTTTGAGGCACTGCATCAGTGTACATGAGCTTCAGTATCTGCAGTGTACTACATGTGTACATGAGCTTCAGTATCTACAGTGTACTGTATATGTGTATATGAGGTACTGCATCATTTTATGGGGTCAGCAAAATGGCTTGTTTTGGGATTTCTTTCACCCTGTTGCTTTTCACACAAACACGTGGTGAACAGAACATATAACCAAGACTCGAAGTTAACCTATATTTGGTAGCATTTTGCTGCTCAAAATTTGCAACTAATTTTTTTTATGCAGGAGCATTTTTGATACCTTATGCTGCAGTTTATATGACGAGCCTGAGTGAACACGCACATAATTACCAGTATAAGTTTTTTTTTTAAACACGTACTTTGTCTTTCATAAAGCTGGAAAACATTGCTAATAGAGCTTCCCAGTTTGTAGATGACTGAGGTTTGTACCGCCCAATGGAGATATGCGCGAGGCCCACAATGCAAAGCGTATTGGACAGTGGAGTACAAATCACAATGTGGATACAATTTCAAGGTATGAAGTTTATTTTGTAGACCAAAAGTAAAATTAAAAAAATTAAATTAAAAAAACAAAGAGGCGCAAATAGTTAACGTTACCATGATCCAAGTAATGGCTTCCTTGTTTTATAAGTACAAATAATAGAAGAAATACAATTATTATTATTATTATTATTTGTTTATTTAGCAGACGCCTTTATCCAAGGCGACTTACAGAGACTAGGGTGTGTGAACTATGCATCAGCTGCAGAGTCACTTACAATTACGTCCCACCCGAAAGACGGAGCACAAGGAGGTGAAGTGACTTGCTCAGGGTCACACAATGAGTCAGTGGCTGAGGTGGGATTTGAACCGGGGGCCTCCAGGTTACAAGCCCTTTTCTTTAACCACTGGACCACACAGATTGCTGCCAAGATCACTGTTACAATCTTGAGGAGCAAGAGGGCTGGAGGGAGGGAGGGAGGGAGTGCTGGGTCGGAAGGAGGGAGGGAGTGCTGTGTCGGAAGGAGGGCTGGAGGGAGGGAGTGCTGTGTCGGAAGGAGGGCTGGAGGGAGGGAGGGAGTGCTGGGTCGGAAGGAGGGCTGGAGGGAGGGAGGGAGTGCTGGGTCGGAAGGAGGGCTGGCTGGAGGGAGAGAGGGAGTGCTGTGTCGGAAGGAGGGCTGGAGGGAGGGAGGGAGTGCTGGGTCGGTCGGAGGGAGGGAGGGAGGGAGGGAGGGCTGGCTGGAGGGAGAGAGGGAGTGCTGTGTCGGAAGGAGGGCTGGAGGGAGGGAGGGAGTGCTGGGTCGGAAGGAGGGCTGGAGGGAGATGAGGGACGGAGGGCTGGGTCGGAAGGAGGGCTGGCTGGAGGGAGGGAGGGAGTGCTGGAGAGAGTGCTGGGTCGGAAGGAGGGCTGGAGGGAGGGAGGGAGGAAGGGAGTGCTGGGTCGGAAAGAGGGCTGGAGGGGGGAGGGAGGGAGTGCTGGGTCGGAAGGAGGGCTGGCAAGAGGGAGGGAGTGAGTGCTGAGCTGGAGGGAGGGAGGGAGGGAGGGAGTGAAAAAAAAACCACAATTCTTTTGTGTACGACTCTGTGCGTCTTCCACCTTCTCAGTCCTCTGTGGATCGGCCACCGTACATAGATTTCCCTTATTCTGTTATTACTTTTGATGATGCGATCCTCACTACTGCCATAAAAAAGTTAACTTCTAGCCCTAATATAACCTGAGAGCCTGCCCTGCGCTGAATGCACTTCCTGCAGTGGTGTCTAGTACACCTAACCTGAGAGCCTGCCCTGCGCTGAATGCACTTCCTAATTTGTGCACAGCCCTCGAGTGAGCCAGGTCCCTGGGAATGAGTCTAAAGATACAGAAACGAGACAATTCAAATGCTCCTCACCATGGGGGGGGGGGGGGGGGGAGCGATATACCTACAAAAATATATCCTGATATTTTAGATGTTCAAGACGATATATCACGATATATTTAACAATCTGATCAAGGTTTTCTTTTAATATTTTTAATACATATTTTTCCAAAAACACAAGTTTGTCAACAGGATCAAGTTTTAGTCTTGTCTGTTTACATGTAGCCAGCACTTCAGATAAGGTATTGAGTCCTTGAGTAATTTAGACACTGTGAGAAATGTTTTTTGGGTGAGTAAAATGCAACTTTACCTTGAAGTCATGAGTACTTTCAATAAATACTGTACATACTTAATGCTGCTAAAAATTTCACTTCCCAGTCTCCTCACTGAATTAAACCGAATGTCCTGGGGGAGGAAATTAAATATTCATCTAATCTGGGGCTTCGCTACTGCAGTGATGGTCATGCTGGATTTGCATTTCTCCTGGTTGATGAGAGAACAAAGCATTGTTCCTTAAAGCTCAATGTTAACTCTGTCTTCTAATTTGCACATAATGAGGCTTGTTTATATTTCATTAGCTGGTGTTGTCTAAAAGAAGGCTTGCTCTTTGAGACGAGATAGCGCTGAGCCAGCAGCCCTGCTCTCTGCTGTGCTGAAATGAAATTCCCAATGAGAGCGTTTTCAAGAGTTATAATTAGACCAGGGACGGGGACTAAACCAGCTGTGTCCCATGGGAGGTGCTGAGAAGAGCTTATCCAGTCATGGGTAAACCTGTCCGGGACGTTCTTTCACTCAAGCTATTAATGATCATATGCATGTCACACTTGTATTTTAACACAGTCAATACTAGAAGTAATAGAAAAATCCTGAGCGCTGCATTATGCAAAATCTCACTTTATTGTTTAAAAGAAATGAAACAGAAAAGAGCTCGTGTTTGGGTCGTCAGACCTTCATCTTGGAAATGTCAACCCATTGTAAAAGAAAGCACACTTGTTACCAATCTGCAATCAATCAGTTCAACTGAATAATCTTCAACCGGATATCAATTATCTAAGAGCCATCAAATGTCATCCTATTGAATAGAATTACGCCTATTAGAGGGCATCTCTCGACCATGAGTCATAACATTATATGTAGTATATCATATCATATTACATATAACATATTTAAATGCCACAAAAGCTTCACAATTTGACCAATGCAACACTTCGGGAATTAATTCATAATATATAAAGAAAACTGTTCAATAAATTTAAGTACAGACATTACAAACACTCGTTGAAACCCTTCTAAATAGGCAATTGATTATATCAAAAAGTCGTTATATACAATCAAATGTCCGCAATACAATCAAAATGATACCGGCATGTCCAATCACATTACTTGTATCAAAAAGTTGTTATAGCATAGATATCAGATCAGGATCCTCGGTAAGGCCTTTCGGTTTTAAAGTGTGTAAGGTGTAGATCCAATAAACTTCTATTTGAGTTCAGCTACATGCCCTCCTCTTATTGGGTTTTTCATGTTTTAAATTCTATAAAATCTCAATGCAGAAATGCTGTGGCTGTAATCGTTCAAGTGGGCCGCTACGTGGTAATCATTTCTACGTACTTTTATGTTCACTAATTCTTTGTTTGAGCATACGTGTTGTTTTTCCTATATGCCAAACCACAGGGGCATCGTATCATATAGATGACATTAGTTGAAGTACAGGTAATTGTGTCTTTTAAGTGGAAATCTCTTGTCTGTTAAAGGGAGATTTTGAGTTTTTGTCGTATTATTACACTGAGCACAGTTGCCACATTTATAGTTCCCATTAGGTATTGGGCTTAACAGAGTTTGTGTCTCTTGGGTTGAGAATTTGCATGTACCAATTTATCCTGTATATTTGGGCCTTGTTTAAAAACTACCAAAGGTGGATCTTTGAACTGTGTCATTAGAGACGGTCAGTGGATAATAAATGCCAGTGCTGATTAATAGCCGTTCTGAATAGGAGAGATTTTGGAGTGTATGTCGTGATAAATGTAACACTAAACTTTTTTTTTTAATTTGTTTGTAGAAGTTCACCACATGGTTTGTTCAAAGGTGAATTAAAAGCTCTTTCCATCCAGCTATTTGTTTCATCTCTCTGGCTTTATCTACAAACTCCTCTGTGGTGTGGCATACATGTCTCAATCTAAAGAGTTGACTCTTTGGTAAAGGCATAGGAGGGAAGCTGTTGGCTAAAAGTAATGTGTTTTTATCAGTTTCTTTTTGATACAAGGTAGTGATTAGACCCCGATCTGATTTCTCTATCCACATGTCTATAAAATGTACTTGTTTCCTATCGTATTCAAGAGTACATTTCAAATTAGGATCGACATTGTTTAAACATTGAAAAAAATAATTCAATTATTTTTCAGTCCCCGTCCAAATACAAAACACATCATCTATATATCGATACCATTTAAAAAAACTTTTGAACAGAAAACATTTTCAGAAACATTATAGACAAACTTCTCTTCAAAGAAACCCACATATACATTTGCATAATTAGGAGCAAACGCTGATCCCATGGCCGTGCCTTTCACCTGTATCTTCAAAACTAAAGTAATTCATATTTAAAACAAGGGACGCCAATTCGTTAATAAATTCAGTAGGTGGAAATTGATCTAGTCTCAAAGCCCTCTGAATGGGGGATATTTGTACAGAGACTTTCGACATCAAAAGTGACCAGCAAAGTGTCACCAGGAAGGTTGTCTGCCAGTGATATTTTATTTATTATATCTGTAGAGTCTCTGATGGGTTAGTCAGGAGTTGTTTGTGATCCTGATGGCTTGGATTTTGTATTTGCTGTATTTGAGGAGGGATGTATATTACAGAAAAGATTATCGCCACACAATCTGTACAATATCTTGCTGCTCCACCGTCTTTTGTGAGTTGTGACGGACCGTTACAACATTGAACCATAAACCCTGATGTGACTTTCACAAGCACTGGCCTGTCCGGTGTAACCTGTATTCAAGGTGGCCATCACGCTGTGTGAAGCCGATGATTAATGATCAGCCTTGAAGGAAAAGTGGATCATTACATTACAAGGAGCCAGCAGCCCTTCCTAGAGAGCTGTGTGAAACCTATCTGACAGGCTGAGATTAAAACACGGTTAATTTTATCTATAGATAGAATAAGTAGGGTTACAGATGACCTACTGCTATGTGAAAAATATAGCATAGAGTACAGTAGGTCTCTGCAAAATGAATCTGGTTGCATTCCTTTTACTATTCATTCTCAAATGAACTTCCCCCTGAGCAGTGAGATATCTCACTTTTTGCAAAGATTTTTATAAGAGGTTTCTATTTTGAATTTGTATTTTTTCATGCCCACCCCTTTACCATACCGAGCTGCGACAGATTGTAATTGAGGTAGCTAAGCATGTGACCACTTGTCAGGAAATAGGTGGCGTGGATTACATTGTCCTTGCATTCAGTTTCAAGGCAGTCTAGCCCAGTGGTTTGAAAAGTACTGGGTGTGCTGCAGGAATGGACTGGACAGGATGGAGTCAGCCTCGGTTGTTTGTGTGGGCTAGCTGATAGCCCACACAAACAGCTATAGCTGTGTGGGTTTGCGTTACACTATGAACATAAGAACATAAGAAAGTTTACAAACGAGAGGAGGCCATTCAGCCCATCTTGCTTGTTTGGTTGTTAGTAGCTTATTGATCCCAGAATCTCATCAGGCAGCTTCTTGAAGGATCCCAGGGTGTCGGCTTCAACAACATTACTGGGGAGTTGGTTCCAGACCCTCACAATTCTCTGTGTAAAAAAGTGCCTCCTATTTTCTGTTCTGAATTCCCCTTTATCTAATCTCCATTTGTAACCCCTGGTCCTTGTTTCTTTTTTCAAGTCAAAGAAGTCCCCTGGGTTGACATTGTCTATACCTTTTAGGATTTTGAATGTTTGAATCAGATCGTCTTTGTTCAAGACTGAATAGATTCAATTCTTTTAGCCTGTCTGCATACGACATGCCTTTTAAACCTGGGATAATTCTGGTTGCTCTTCTTTGCACTCTTTCTAGAGCAGCAATATCCTTTTTGTAACAAGGTGACCAGAACTGTACACAATATTCTAGGTGAGGTCTTACTAATGCATTGTAGAGTTTTAACATTACTTCCCTTGATTTAAATTCAACACTTCTCACAATATATCCGAGCATCTTGTTAGCCTTTTTTATATCATCCCCACATTGTCTAGATGAAGACATTTCTGAGTCAACATCAACTCCTAGGTCTTTTTCATAGTTCCCTTCTTCAATTTCAGTATCTCCCATATGATATTTATAATGCACATTTTTATTGCCTGCATGCAATACTTTACACTTTTCTCTATTAAATTTCATTTGCCATGTGTCTGCCCAATTTTGAATGCTGTCTAGATCATTTTGAATGACCTTTGCTGCTTCAACAGTGTTTGCCACTCCTCCTATTTTTGTGTCGTCTGCAAATTTAACGAGTTTGCTTACTATACCAGAATCTAAATCATTAATGTAGATTAGGAATAGCAGAGGACCTAATACTGATCCCTGTGGTACACTACTGGTTACCTCACTCCATTTTGAGGTTTCTCCTCTAATCAGTACTTTCTGTTTTCTACCTGTTAACCACTCCCTAATCCATGTGCATGCATTTCCTTGAATCCCTACTGCGTTCAGTTTGAGAATTAATCTTTTATGCGGGACTTTGTCAAAAGCTTTCTGGAAATCTAAATAAACCATGTCGTATGCTTTGCAGTTATCCATTTTCAATGTTGCATCCTCAAAAAAGTCAAGTAGGTTAGTTAGACCCTTTCCTAAAACCATGCTGGCTGTCTCCCAGGATATTGTTACCATACAGGTAATATTCCATTGAGGATCTTATTATAGTTTCCATAAGTTTACATATAATGGAAGTCAGGCTTATTGGTCTGTAGTTTCCTGGTTCGGTTTTGTCTCCCTTTTTGTGGATCGGTATTACGTTTGCTATTTTCCAGTCTGTCGGTACAACCCCTGTGTCAAGAGACTGTTGCATGATCTTGGTTAGCGGTTTGTAAATAACTTCTTTCATTTCTTTGAGTACTATTGGGAGGATCTCATCTGGCCCAGGGGATTTGTTTATTTTAAGAGCTCCTAGTCCCTTTAACACTTCTGCCTCTGTTATGCTAAAGTTATTTAAAATTGGATAGGAACAGGTCGACATGTGGGGCATGTTGTCCGTGTCCTCCTTTGTAAAAACCTGTGAAAAGTAATCATTTAATATATTTGCTATTTTTTTTTCTTCATCTATGATTTTGCCATTTGTGTCTCTTAGACATTTAACCTCCTCTTTGAATGTTCTCTTGCTGTTATAATATTGGATGATTTCCATTACACGAGAGTAGATGTTAAAACTTCATACTGATTTGAACTCGGCTCTCGCCAAGATAAGCACCAACTAAGACGTAGCTTTACAGTAAACTAATGTGATCCATATGCGTCTCCATCCATTTACGTTTCCTTCCATATGATGATGTAGATATCCTTCTGTCTGGTGTTAATGGCTGAAGTGTAATGCTGGCTCCAGGGATCAGCTTATTTTGCCTCCCTGGCGCATCAGCACACACAACGGCTGCGATGCTGGCTCCGGGGATGAACCACAGTGCGGCCTCCCCAGCGCATCAGCATGACAACCGTCTGGATTGAGCTAAGTAGGGTACATCTCTGGGGTTTTCAAGTGGGCACCTTCCATCCTCAGTGTTTCGTCGACTAGCCCACGACACCTCAAGAGGGCTCGACGGTGATTCTGGCGTCCCAGCATCACCCCCCTCCGTCCCCCACTCAACTCAGCCCAGCTTACTTACCTGTCCCCAGCCAGAATTTTTCCGTCTCAACCACAGCCAGTTGCTGCTCCTCTCTGCTGCTTCAGATAAGTTCTTCACTGTGCGACGCAACTCTTGGCCACTGAATCCGACGTCTCTGAGAAACCGGGTTGTAGAGTGTGCCACAAATCCTCACCAACCCACCTCCACTGGGTAAACCCGAACTCTCCATCCTCGCTGTTCCGCTTCAGTGGCTAGTTGAGCATACCGCAGTTTCTTCCTCTCATACGCCTCATCTACAGCGTCCTCCCATGGCACTGTTAACTCTACCAGGTGAACAAGGCGTGCTGATCCAGACCACAAGACAATATCTGGTCGAAGGTTAGTGGTGGCAATCTCAGGTGGAAAAATAAGCCGTTGACCAACATCTGCCAGCATTTTCCAGTCTCTAGCAGCTTCCAGTTGTCCTGGGCGAGGATTGGTTTTAACACCTTTTCTTGGTGGTTGCTCTCCTGGGCGGAGGAATGTTGTCTTTTGTGTGTAATGTTTTGATGGAACAGGTGGCAACTTATTGGTCATGTTACGCTTGTCTTCCAATGCTAAGGCCAAACATCGCAGCACCTGGTCATGGCGCCAAGTAAACCGTCCTTGGCTAAGAGCCACCTTACATCCTGTCAAAATGTGCCTTAATGTTGCAGGTGATGAACACAAAGGACATGAGGGATCCTCTCCTACCCAGAGATTTAGGTTCTGTGGTGATGGGAGAACATCATATGTTGACCTGATGAGGAAACTGATCCTGCTCTGTTCCATTGACCATAGGTCTTGCCAGCCAATCTTGCGTTGTTCCACACTCTCCCATCTCATCCATTCTCCCTGTTTGGCCTGGGAAATGGCCTTTATACACCTCATCCTCTCCTCCTGCTTTTGCACCTCGTTGACTACCAGCTTCCTTCTTTGAGCTGGGGCCGCCTTGTGCCATGTAGGAGGAGTTGAACTGAAACCAAGACCCCCTCTTCCATGCTGAACTTGCCCCATGATATCACCAATTCGAAAAACATTTTGGAATTGGTTTTAGCCCCCTTAGCAATATTGATTTCTATCTCTCTCTTGGCCTTTCTAACTTCCTTTTTGACTTGTGTTTGCAGTTCCAAGTACTCTTTCTGTGTGCTTTGTTTTTGGTCCCTTTTAAACGCTCTATAAAGCGCCTTTTTTCGCAGAATATTTTTTTAAATTGATCTATTAAACCATTTTGGCCATTTTGTTTTAGATTTAGATTTGTCTACTTTTGGGATGTAATTGTTTTGTGCCTCTAGTACTACATTTTTAAAAAACAGCCACCCTTTTTCTGTGGATGTTTTCTCTATTTTACTCCAATCTACTTCTATTAGTCTCTGTTTCATACCTTCGTAGTTTGCTTTTCTAAAATTGTAAACCTTAGCTTTAGTCATTACTTTTGGGGTTTTAAAAAATATTTCAAATGAGACCATGTTGTGGTCTGAGTTTGCCAATGGTTCTCTGTCTTCATTATTTGAAAAGACTAAGTCAAAGCATGCCTCCCCTCTAGTCGGTGCCTTGACAAATTGCGTTAGGAAGCAGTCATTTGTCATTTCCACCATTTCAATTTCGTCCGTCGTGCCCCCCATCGGGTTTTCCCATTTTATACAGGGGAAGTTGAAATCCCCCATTAGTATGGCTTCTCCTTTTCTACACGCATTTCTAATGTCATTGTACAACAGATTATTTTGCTCAGCGTCTGAATTTGGCGGTATATAGCATGCTCCTATTATTATGCCCTTTGAATTTGTGTCCATTATTCTGACCCATATTGATTCTGCATTGTTTTCTTTGTCCTGATTTAACACCTGGGCTTCAAGACTATTTCTTATGTATAGCGCTACCCCTCCGCCTCTTCTGTCCTGCCTGTCTTTCCTATACAGTGTTTACCCACTAATATTATATTCATCTCCATCACTCTCAGACAACCAAGTTTCTGTAACACCTATCACATCGTAGTTACTTGTTAGTGCAGTAGCTTCAAGTTCTAACATTTTGTTTCTGAGACTTCTAGCATTAAGATAAATACATTTAATAGTGGTCTTACTTGAGTTGTTGCCCTTGTTTTGATGTAGTCTCCCTTCTGTTTTTTTGTTTTCTCCCCCCTTCCTTTCTAGTTTAAATGCTTCTGGACCGCCTGAAGGATCCTTTCTCTGAGTAGATTGGTTCCCTTTCTGTTTAAGTGCAGTCTGTCCCACCTGTATAGATAGTCCTTGTTGTAGAATGTGCTCCAATGTTCAAGAAAGGTGAAGCCTTCCTGTGTGCACCACGATTTCAGCCATGCATTTTGATTTTGTATTTCCAGCTGTCCATATGGTCCTTTGCAAGGCGCCGGCAGTATCCCCGAAAATACCACAGTTTTGGTCTTGTCTTTTAATTTCCTTCCTAGCTCTCTGAATTTGTTTTGCAGGGATCTTGGCCTGTCTCTTCCAATGTTGTTTGTACCAATGTGGACGACTACTACCGGGTCATCTCCTGTTCGTTCTAGGAGCCTGTCCACATTCTCAGTGATGTGCTTGACTGAGGCTCCTGGAAGGCAGCACACTGTTGTAGTAAGGGGGTCCAAACTGCGAACTGAACTTGCTGTGTTTCTCAGTATGGAGTCCCCAACAATCATGACCTCCCTTCTTTTTGCTGCCTGACCAGCACTGTTTATAGGGTCCTGGGTTTTGTTTCTTTCATTCTCTTGATGTTGGTTTTGGTCATCTAAATGTTGAAGTGGCTCAAATGTGTTGGATGTCTGGATTTCTGGTGGTTGTGTTTGATGAAGTTTCTTTTTTTCCCTGCTTCTGCCTATTTGAACCCAGCTGTTTCGACTCTCTTCCATCTCCCTGGTGGCTTTCAGTCTGCTAGGGGTGCAGACTTCCATGAATTGTGGGTGTGTCAGCTCCTCAAGCTCCTGTTGCTGTCTCATTTCTTCCAGCTCCTTTTCTAGCAGGCTTAATCACTGAAGCAAGTCCTGGATCGTGCGGCACTTTACACAAACTTGGTTGAGCTCTGTTGGGTTTTCTCGGATTTCCCACATCATGCAGTTGTCACAGATTACTGGCTTGAAGACCTTTTTTTTTTTTTTTTTTTTTTTTTTTTTTTTTTTTTTTTAGTTTAGTGTAGCTTCTGCAGCTGTCGACCTGCTTTCAAACTGCTTCTAACTGCGTTGTACTTGTCCACTCGTACTTCTCACACGATGTCGCTTCCACACGCTATCGCTGGGAAGCCTGTCTGCCTTTGTTTGTGTTTGTGCTGCGTGCTCCGCTCCTCCCCCGTGTCCCAGAACGCCGCAGGATTTGAATCCGCTGCTCCGAGTTTCAGCTTATCAGAAAAATACACGCAGCTGCAAGGCTTTAAGCTGCAATGTTTTCTGATTAAAGCAACTCCAAATTTAAAGACATAATTCCTCCTTTCTGCTTCTAACTGCGTTGTACTTGTACACGCTGTCGCTATGAGATTGATTGGACATACCTGTCTCTTATGATGCACTCTCCTGCTGTTTCATATTGTTCAGCCGAATTATAAATTCATCGTCTGTTTTAACCAGGAGTAAGGCTAGTAAGGCTTGTGAGCTGTCGGCACATCGGCATGCACCTTGTCCTGTGCGTACCTACAGTGCCGAGAAAAAGTATTTGCCCCGTCTGATTGTCTGCATTTTTGCACATTTTTCACATTGTATTTGGTCAGATTTTTTTGTGGGTTGTAGTAGTTTATAGAGGGAGTCTGAGAGAAAAAATGACACCAAAGTTTGGTGCTTCTTTCATGTTTGGTGTGCAAGGTAATCAAACATGCAGTCTTCAGGTGTGAAAAAGTTATTGTCTGCTCCCCTAGTTAACTCAACCCAATTAAAGGGATAATTAGGGTCAGCTGGTTAACAACCAGGCCTGATTTGGGCCAGCCCTGCCCAATATGAATCTGACTAACTTTGGCCCTTACCTTCAGAGTGAGGTTGTCAGCACACAGATTCTAGAGGCACATCATGCCACGGACAAAAGAAATTCCTGAAGACCTCTGGAAAAAAAGTTGTTGCTGCCTATCAGTCTGGAAAGGGTTACAAAGCCATTTCTAAGGCTCTGGGGCTCCACCAAACCACAGTCAGAGCCATATTGTCCAAATGTAGAAAGTTTGGGACAGTAGTGAATCTTCCCAGGAGTGGCCGTCTTGCCAAAATCTCTCCAAGAGCAAGGCGTAAAATCGTCCAGGAAGTTACAAAGAACCCTAGAACAACATCCAGGGATCTGCAGGCATCTCTCGCCTCGGCTAATGTCAGTGTTCATGACTCCACCATCAGAAAGACACTGGGCAAAAATGGGATTCATGGCAGAGTAGCAAGGCGGAAACCATTGCTCACTAAGAAGAACATGAATGCTCGTCTCAAGTTTGCCAAAAAACACCTGGATGATCCTCAAGAGTGGAACAATGTTCTATGGACAGATGAGTCAAAAGTGGAACTTTTTGGCCAATATGGGCCCTGTTATGTCTGGCGAAAACCAAACACTGCATTCCACAGTAAGAACCTCATACCAACGGTCAAGCATGGTGGTGGTAGTGTCATGGTTTGGGGATGCTTTGCTGCATCAGGACCTGGACGTCTTGCCATCATTGAAGGAACCATGAATTCTGCTCTGTATCAGATAATTCTCTCGGAGAATGTCAGGCCATCCATCCGTGAGCTGAAGCTGAAGCGCAGCTGGGTCATGCAGCAAGACAATGATCCGAAACACACAAGCAAGTCTACATCAGAATGGTTGAAGAAGAAGAAATTTAAAGTTTTGGAATGGCCTAGTCAAAGTCCAGACTTAAAACCCATTGAGATGTTGTGGCAGGACCTGAAACGAGCAGTTCATGGACGAAAACCTACAAATGTCATTGAGTTGGAGCAGTACTGCATGGAGGAGTGGGCCAAAATTCCTCCACGGCGCTGTGAGAGACTAATCAATAACTACAGGAAGCATTTGGTTGCAGTTGTTGCTGCTAAAGGTGGCGTAACCAGTTATTGAGTCTAAGGGGGCGATTTACTTTTTCACACGGGGGCATTGGGTGTTGCATAACTTTTTAATAAATAAATGAAATATGTATCAATTTTTTGTGTTATTTGTTCACTCAGGGTCGCTTTTATCTAATATTAGGTTTTGGTTGAAGATCTGATAACATTCAGTGTCAAAAATATGCAAAAATGCAGAAAGTCAGACAGGGCGCAAATACTTTTTCACAGCACTGTAGGTAAGAACTGAAGCCTCACCTAAGAATTCTTTGATCGTTTGGTATAGCATATTCTAGATCAATACTGGATTCCTTGTATCAAGTAATAGCACAGACACGGCTGTCCACGATGGAGGAGCATTGAAACTCCATAGCAGACTTGGTTACAGTGATGCAGTCGCTGATTCTCCTCTCTAGAGGGTGTCAGGATGCCATTGCATTGCACTGCAAATGCCCATGTTGGAATTTATATTCCAAAGAAGTCATCGTCGCCCCTACCGCCCCCCCCCCCCCCCCCCCCCTGTAGCTACAGTGCAGTTGAACAATCTGCAGTGCAGTGCAGTTACTAACACACAAGCAGCGATCCTATACAAAGAGATGTGCCGTGTGTACAGTACAGTACTTCACTCCAGCTGCTCATGTTGTTCTCTGTACTGCAGGGCTGTCATTAAACCCTAAGTTTCCATCTGCCGCTGGGACAGAGTGACGGCAGCAGGATGGGAGTGGGAATGGAGGCTGATTTTTGACTATTTCATGCCTAGTTTAATATTGACCCATTTTTTTGTTTCCCTTTGTTTATATAAAAGGGTGTAATAAGGGCTTCTGGCTGGCTAGCTGTCCACCCATATATCACACTTCCATTGTCACATATTTAGCTGTGATGAAGCAGCCTTTACTTGGGGCTGAGCTAGACTGTGTAGAAGCTTTGTGTTCCCAAAAACCTGTACTGCTTGTACATTACAGAATCCCTGTGCATGTCCTAGTATCACTGTGATAGAAGGTTATTCTGGGGCGTGTGCTTCCTCTTACGAGACGGGAGAGGAACGCTCTGCAGTGCTTGACCTGTGCTGCTTGTACATTACAGAATCCCTGTGCATGTCCTAGTATCACTGTGATAGAGGGTTATTCTGGGGTGTGTGCTTCGTCTTACGAGACGGGAGAGGAACGCTCTGCAGTGCTTGACCTGTGCTGCTTGTACATTACAGAATTCCTGTGCATGTCCTAGTATCACTGTGATAGAGGGTTATTCTGGGGTGTGTGCTTCGTCTTACGAGACGGGAGAGGAACGCTCTGCAGTGCTTGACCTGTGCTGCTTGTGCATTACAGAATCTCTGGGCATGTCCTAGTATCACTGTGATAGAGGGTTATTCTGGGGTGTGTGCTTCGTCTTACGAGACGGGAGAGGAACGCTCTGCAGTGCTTGACCTGTGCTGCTTGTACATTACAGAATCCCTGTGCATGTCCTAGTATCACTGTGATAGAGGGTTATTCTGGGGCGTGTGCTTCCTCTTACGAGACGGGAGAGGAACGCTCTGCAGTGCTTGACCTGTGCTGCTTGTACATTACAGAATCCCTGTGCATGTCCTAGTATCACTGTGATAGAGGGTTATTCTGGGGCGTGTGCTTCCTCTTACGAGACGGGAGAGGAACGCTCTGCAGTGCTTGACCTGTGCTGCTTGTACATTACAGAATCCCTGTGCATGTCCTAGTATCACTGTGATAGAGGGTTATTCTGGGGCGTGTGCTTCCTCTTACGAGACGGGAGAGGAACGCTCTGCAGTGCTTGACCTGTGCTGCTTGTACATTACAGAATCCCTGTGCATGTCCTAGTATCACTGTGATAGAGGGTTATTCTGGGGTGTGTGCTTCGTCTTACGAGACGGGAGAGGAACGCTCTGCAGTGCTTGACCTGTGCTGCTTGTACATTACAGAATCCCTGTGCATGTCCTAGTATCACTGTGATAGAGGGTTATTCTGGGGCGTGTGCTTCCTCTTGCGAGACGGGAGAGGAACGCTCTGCAGTGCTTGGCCTGTGCTGCTTGTACATTACAGAATCCCTGTGCATGTCCTAGTATCACTGTGATAGAGGGTTATTCTGGGGCGTGTGCTTCCTCTTACGAGACGGGAGAGGAATGCTCTGCAGTGCTTGGCCTGTGCATACTTCCACACTTCCTGGCTCAGCAGCATGGACTGTTCCAGATCTAGATAGGAGTGTTGCGTTGAAACATTTACATGATATCAAGCCCCTCCATCACTTGTTCTAAATTATTTAGTAAAAGACTTCATTGTATATAGAAAAGACTGTAGAAATATTAAATGTAAAGTAAATGAGACTTCTCTGTACACTATTACTACTATGTAAACACTAAGCATAACCCCTGTATTAGGCCTGTATAGTTGTGACAATGGTTAACATGTGGCTAACGTCTAACCTCTAAACTATTCGCAGCCCTAGTCCAGATTGTTCTAATCTCTTAAAGGCGGTTTCCACACAGAGCAGGTCACCCGGTTGGGACTGGGGGAGTGTCACAAAGACGGCCGGAGTGGGTGGCGTCAGACCAGAGCCAGGAAATAAACAACAGAGACTTGGGGTTTTGGTGAAGCTGAGCGCGTGATCGCGCTCAGCATTTAATAATTAACAGACAAAAATAAAAGGTTTGAACACAAAACCGGACACGGCACTTACGCCAAAATAAACAGATAAACAAAACGAACAGACACTGACATACAGGGACGAACACTAAACAAACACGTACCACGTAGCAATTCGCTTACTTTTTTGCTTTAATTATCTCCTCACTCTCTCCCGTTCTCCACTTTCGAACACCCAACCCCGAGTGAAAGAAATGTGCATCTATATATACTGTTGTGCTGGGATTCAATTACTAATTAATTATTCACTTGAATCCCAGCACGTGAATTAATTCTGTGCAACCCCGTGCTCACATACTATACTTTAAATGCACGTGCAGTGATGTGCCATCCCGTGCCTAAATACAAATATACAATTTAAATCACACGTGAAACACAGACCCGTTTATATCCCGTGTACCAATCTCTATACACCAACATTAACACATGCAACATACAACACAGAACACACACATGCACACAGTGGCGGGGCGCATTGCCACAGGGAGTTAGAGCTGCTTGTCCCTTAAACACTAGCAGCAGGATGTCTGCACAGTTTGTTGTGAGGAACTGTTTTCACATATACCATAACACAGTGTTCAGAGTGTAATTCTGTTTCATTGTTACTGTTTCTATACTCTTCAAATCAATTATGAAAGAAATAACTTTCAGAAGATGTCAAATTCTGAAACTCATTGCTTAAGAAAAGGCAACTTGCAGTGTTATGTGGTCTGGACCAGTATTTTCTCCTATAGGTAAACCAGCACAAACTTACAGAATGAAAGAATGTGCAACATTTATTAAGTGGATTTACCTTGATCTGAATTCTTTATGTAGCTTTAACTGAAGCACAAAATATGAATGTTGCCTCATCTGTTGCTCATCTAAGTAGGTATATTTCCATTGCATGCTGTAAAGTGAAGTGGATTATAGAGCATTCCTCTCTGATGTCATTTTCTCCTGCTTGGGGCTCCACCCTGCTCCCAACTAGCATTGCATTCCCTCCCCTCAGTGACACTCTCTTATTTGTCCTTCCGTGTTGCCGTAACTACCTCTGCCTTGTTGTTATTGTTAGCTGCACTTATGGAGAAGGCTGTCAGTGTGTGCTTGTGCTTGCTAGGACTGACTTCCAGACAGGTAGCTAGTTCAGCTGTGGCTTCAAACACTCCCTCCTCCCCTTTCGTTATCCTATGGCCCTAATCATTCTACACACAGGAATGATCGGCATCCCTCTGTTAACATCGCTGGCATGCTACTTTATTTATGAAAGTCAGGGCGAGATACAGGAAGAGCACTTATGAGTGGGAGAGAGGCGGAGGGAGGCTTGGCTGGCTTAAGTTACAACGCTCTGCTGAATTGTGGAGGCTGAGAGAGATTTTTTCCCCTCACACTTTCTTCTTTGGGGACTGTATGATCATTAGAGAAAGAACCTAGAAAGGCAGAGTGAGCATGGGACAGACGGTGGATTCGGAGTCAGCCACTGAAGATCCAGATTCCAGCTACGGTGGGTCGCTGAGAGTTAGAGGGGAAAAATACAAATACTCTACTGAGCAACAGCAGGTGTGGGAGCTTCTGGAATGTGGAGATTGTGAAACTCGGTGCGTCTCCTGTTCCACCCAGACGATCTCAGGAGCTGCAGAGCTGAGGCAAATCTAAATTGTTACAATAATGCACAATCTGGAAGGATCTGTATTTGTGTTGCTCTCTGTTTTTATCTGATGTTCTGTGCTGCTTTGCTGTGCTTCTGTGCAAGGAGGGTCACTGACTGTGCTAGTTGTGTAGTTTGGAAGTCTGTCACTGCCTTGTCTATCTACACTGCAAGGAGGCCAGTGGGATTTTGGAGTTGGGCAGGGTGGCTTGTTTTGTGATTGGGTTTTTTGGTTCAGGGGCCTGTTCGGAGCAGAGTGATTTGTAAAAGGAGGTTGCTGGCTTGTCATCCAGTTTCAGTATTTAATTCCCTGTGCCAGCCTTTGCAACAGTATCGTTCTCTGTGTGTTTAAGAGGTGTGTAGGTATACAGTGTTTGACTCAAACCACCCATTGTCCCCAGTCAGGTTTTAGATCAGGCCATGGGGCAATAACAGCAGTGACTAAAGTGGCCGATGACATTGAGTGGCTTGGACAGTGAGCAGGTGGCAGCTGGTCTTTATTGATCTGTCCAAAGCTTTCGATACTGTGGACCACATGCAATGTGATAGGTCTGTCTGATAAAGCTATTGATTTGGTTCTGTACTTATTTAACAGATAGGCAACAATAGGAGGAGGTATGTTGTATTATATTGTAAAGATAAAGAAAGGTGTACCACAGGGCTCTATTCTGGGTCTGACACTGTTTTCACTGTATATTGATGGTGTGTGTCAGAATCTGAATGGAGTCCATTGTCGCTTATGTGTGGATGATACAGTGCTTTCTACTACCGTTATGCTCCAAAGTAGGAGTCATGTTATTAGGAGCTGTATCCCTTGTTTGATCTGTATTCGCATGCCCCCCTCAAACCCATCACTGCCACTTACTGGCTTAGTTAAGCTGGATGTCACTGGATTGTAGGAGGCAATTGCATTGGGGACTTTTTGAATGTAAAACTGTAATAGGTTTGTTGCCAGGTTTCCTAGGCTCGTTGCTACAGGTAAATACACCCAGGCAGGGTGCTCACCAGCGCTGTTGAGCGCATGCTACCTGGAAAAATAACGCTGTATTCAGGCTGTGACGCTGTATTCAGGCTGTTATGCTCTGTTTTCAGTTTGCGTAACGGCCAAAAAATAATAATAATCCTGTGAAACATTGATTATTCCTGTATGTGAGAAATTGGTTTGCTTAAAATACTTGTTTCAGCTCTCAATACTCTTCAATGGGTTGGTTGTGACGGCATGTTCTTTAGTTTGGTGCGTGTAACGTATGCTACACGGAGACGAGATTGAACTTCGCTGAACTTTATTAGCACATTCCCCTCTGTTGACAGATGAGGCTAGATCCTGGGATCCCTGATACACAGCTCTGTAACAACCAACACCACTGCAGATCTTTATTATTACACCAGAACTACATTCCCTTTCAGACTTTCATTTAGTTAGCCACTGTGGCTAAAGTAACTTAACATTTTTTAGCCACAGTGGAAAAACTTTAGCCACTTAACAATACTATAAACACGTTAGAAACTGTTTCAGCAAGGCAAAAACACGTAGATATTTAAATGCTAGACCCTACCATTTACAAAACACACAAATATTATATTTAAATTGCACTATAACTCTGATTTCCATTTAATAAATGCAAAACTTAGTCCCACATGAAAAAACATCATTACAGATTTCCTAAATTCTGAATAGGTTTGCAGAGATATTCATGTACCTGCATAATCCTTTACATTATTTTGACTGTGACACAGTTTTCTTTCCACTGCAGAACGGTAAAGCAAAATTGTACCAGCAGACAGTGCTATTAGTGTATGTTAATATTAATGCCTCCCTGACCAACCACAGCTCTAGTTACACAAGATTGTACTAATGTGATTAATAATATTAGTAGGATTGTACAGCCACTACTGTGTTTAAAAAAAATGTTTTTGTACTGTGTTCTTTCACCTGTGACTACTGACAGTAATGCACCGATTCTGACATTAAATGCAAAAATCATGGTGAGACGAATCCTTCATTTTAAAATAATAAATGTGTTTATTTTATTAAATTATTCCTCTTTCTGTTACTATTTCCAAAATATATTTCATCATATTTTAAAGATATAGCAAACAACGTGAAAAAAAAAAAAAAAAGAAAACTTAGCCGTGATCTTGAAGCTGTGTGTCTCTGGCTTGCTGTCTGTGAAAATGATCTTTTGGGGCCAGAGGATGTGTTTGAAACCATGACTGCTTCACCTCCCCGTGGCAAGTATTACCGGCATATTTTAGTTTGTTGTAAATGGATGACTGGTATTCCTTGGGCTACATCTTTCGGAACATGATTCTGTTTAATTGGTCTGTACAATTTGTTTTATAACATTTTTTTTTCCGTTTTTGCCATGTGGTTTTTTTTTTGTTTGTTTGTTTTGTTTTTTTTTACAAGCAGCGCCGTCCACTGACTGTTTCTAATTAGAGCCTCTGTCCTCACGCCAAACGTTTGGTGTGCATATGTTACGTGATCAAGCTAAAGAGCTTTCATTGGGCAAAATGAAATCAAACTAAACAGTCTGTATTGATTCATCTACCAGCACACGTTGAATGTGCTGGCAGTCTTACACAAGTACATTTTTCAAAGCCTTCACCACCGTGGCGAACTTCGGGAAAAATAGTTGAGCCACAAGGGAAAACGTTTCGCTTGTGGTGACGTGGCGAGTGGCTAGCGGGGGAATGTAGCATAACAAGCTGGGTTAAATACATAAATCATTCAGATGAAGAACAGTAATGTGTATTCCAAACAGTTTTGAGATATTCAATCTTTTATTTCAAGGTCTTTAGAAAAAAATCCAAAGTTCCACAATTTTGCAATAATCCTTTTGTATGACTTCAGTTTCCCATAGACAGATTTGCATATAGTAGGTTTTACAATATAAAATGTGGAACACAGTACATGTCCAGTTTTACTTGTGACAAGTGAAAAAAAAAAGTTTGTTGTGTATTAACTAGGAAACAACAGTGACAAACAGGTTTTCCACTTACACTTGATCACACGTGTGCTTGCAAGAATAAGTTACGTCTTTTAATGGTGCAACAACCATATATATCAGAACAACCACAAAAGCAAAACTCACAATCATATGATCACAGTAAAGTTTATTAGGATATTTAAAATGTGAGATGATGCATGTTATTAGTATAGCTTTTTTTAGTAATCAATAGCCTATATTATTTTAACTACAAATAATACAATACAACTCACATGCAGAAACTGCTACAATGCAGTCGGCTACGATTGAAAAAGAAAACAACAGTCGTGAATTAAAAAAAAAAAGAAAAAGGTTAGAAAACCTATTAAGAACATAAGAAAGTTTACAAACGAGAGGAGGCCATTCAGCCCATCTTGCTCGTTTGGTTGTTAGTATCTTATTGATCCCAGAATCTCATCAAGCAGCTTCTTGAAGGATCCCAGGGTGTCAGCTTCAACAACATTACTGGGGAGTTGGTTCCACACCCTCACAATTCTCTGTGTAAAAAAGTGCCTCCTATTTTCTGTTCTGAATGCCCCTTTGTCTAATCTCCATTTATGACCCCTGGTCCTTTTTTCTTTTTTCAAGTCAAAGAAGTCCCCCGGGTTGACATTGTCTATACCTTTTAGGATTTTGAATGTTTGAATCAGATCGCCGCGTAGTCTTCTTTGTTCAAGACTGAATAGATTCAATTCTTTTAGCCTGTCTGCATACGACATGCCTTTTAAACCTGGGATAATTCTGGTTGCTCTTCTTTGCACTCTTTCTAGAGCAGCAATATCCTTTTTGTAACGAGGTGACCAGAACTGAACACAATATTCTAGGTGAGGTCTTACTAATGCATTGTAGAGTTTTAACATTACTTCCCTTGATTTAAATTCAACACTTCTCACAATATATCTGAGCATCTTGTTAGCCTTTTTTTATAGCTTCCCCACATTGTCTAGATGAAGACATTTGTGAGTCAACATAAACTCCTAGGTCTTTTTCATAGTTCCCTTCTTCAATTTCACTATCTCCCATATGATATTTATAATGCACATTTTTATTGCCCGCATGCAATACTTTACATTTTTCTCTATTAATTTTAATTTGCCATGTGTCTGCCCAGTTCTGAATGCTGTCTAGATCATTTTGAATGACCTTTGCTGCTGCAACAGTGTTTGCCACTCCTCCTGTTTTTGTGTCGTCTGCAAATTTAACGAGTTTGCTTACTATACCAGAGTCTAAATCATTAATGTAGATTAGGAATAGCAGAGGACCTAATACTGATCCCTGTGGTACACCACTGGTTACCTCACTCCATTTCAAGGTTTCTCCTCTAATCAGTACTTTCTGTTTTCTACCTGTTAACCACTCCCTAATCCATGTGCATGCATTTCCTTGAATCCCTACTGCGTTCAGTTTGAGAATTAATCTTTTATGCAGGACTTTGTCAAAAGCTTTCTGGAAATCTAAATAAACCATGTCGTATGCTTTGCAGTTATCCATTTTCAATGTTGCATCCTCAAAAGTCAAGTAGGTTAGTTAGACATGATCTCCCTTTCCTAAAACCATGCTGGCTGTCTCCCAGGATATTGTTACCATATAGGTAATTTTCCATTTTGGATCTTGTTATAGTTTCCATAAGTTTACATATAATAGAAGTCAGGCTTATTGGTCTGTAGTTACCTGGTTCGGTTTTGTCTCCCTTTTTGTGGATCGGTATTACGTTTGCTATTTTCCAGTGTGTCGGTACAACCCCTGTGTCAAGAGACTGTTGCATGATCTTGGTTAGCGGTTTGTAAATAACTTCTTTCATTTCTTTGAGTACTATTGGGAGGATCTCATCTGGCCCAGGGGATTTGTTTATTTTAAGAGCTCCTAGTCCCTTTAACACTTCTGCCTCTGTTATGCTAAAGTTATTTAAAACTGGATAGGAACAGGTCGACATGTGGGGCATGTTGTCCGTGTCCTCCTTTTTAGCCCCCTTAGCAATATTGATTTCTCCTTTTTGACTTGTGTTTGCAGTTCAAGTACTCTTTCTGTGTGCTTTGTTTTTGGTCCCTTTTAAACGCTCTATAAAGTGCCTTTTTTCGCTGAATATTTTTTTAAATTGATCTATTAAACCATTTTGGCCATTTTGTTTTAGATTTAGATTTGTCTACTTTTGGGATGTAATTGTTTTGTGCCTCTAGTACTACATTTTTAAAAAACAGCCACCCTTTTTCTGTGGATGTTTTCTCTATTTTACTCCAATCTACTTCTATTAGTCTCTGTTTCATACCTTCGTAGTTTGCTTTTCTAAAATTGTAAACCTTAGCTTTAGTCATTACTTTTGGGGTTTTAAAAAATATTTCAAATGAGACCATGTTGTGGTCTGAGTTTGCCAATGGCTCTCTGACTTCTGTTTTAGTTATTCTGTCTTCATTATTTGAAAAGACTAAGTCAAGGCATGCCTCCCCTCTAGTCGGTGCCTTGACAAATTGCATTAGGAAGCAGTCATTTGTCATTTCCATTTCAATTTCGTCCGTCGTGCCCCCCATTGGGTTTTCCCATTTTATATGGGGGAAGTTGAAATCCCCCATTAGTATGGCTTCTCCTTTTCTACACGCATTTCTAATGTCATTGTACAACAGATTATTTTGCTCAACGTCTGAATTTGGCGGTCTATAGCATGCTCCTATTATTATGCCCTTTGAATTTGTGTCCATTATTCTGACCCATATTGATTCTGCATTGTTTTCTTTGTCCTGATTTAACACCTGGGCTTCAAGGCTATTTCTTATGTATAGCGCTACCCCTCCGCCTCTTCTGTCCTGCCTGTCTTTCCTATACAGTGTGTACCCACTAATATTATATTCGTCTCCATCACTCTCAGACAACCAAGTTTCTGTAACACCTATCACATCGTAGTTGCTTGTTAGTGCAGTAGCTTCAAGTTCTAACATTTTGTTTCTGAGACTTCTAGCATTAAGATAAATACATTTAATAGTGGTCTTACCTGAGTTGTTGCCCTTGTTTTGATGTGGTCTCCCTTCTGTTTTTTTGTTTTCTCCCCCCTTCCTTTCTAGTTTAAATGCTTCTGGACCGCCTGAAGGATCCTTTCTCCGAGTAGATTGGTTCCCTTTCTGTTTAAGTGCAGTCCGTCCCATCTGTATAGATAGTCCTTGTTGTAGAAAGTGCTCCAATGTTCAAGAAAGGTGAAGCCTTCCTGTGTACACCACGATTTCAGCCATGCATTTTGATTTTGTATTTCCAGCTGTCCATATGGTCCTTTGCAAGGTGCCGGCAGTATCCCAGAAAATACCACAGTTTTGGTCTTGTCTTTTAATTTCCTTCCTAGCTCTCTGAATTTGTTTTGCAGGGATCTTGGCCTGTCTCTTCTAATGTTGTTTGTACCAATGTGGACGACTACTACCGGGTCGTCTCCTGTTCGTTCTAGGAGCCTGTCCATGTTCTCAGTGATGTGCTTGACAGAGGCTCCTGGAAGGCAGCACACTGTTGTAGTAAGGGGGTCCAAACTGCGAACTGAACTTGCTGTGTTTCTCAGTATGGAGTCCCCAACAATCATGACCTCCCTTCTTTTTGCTGGCTGGTCAGCACTGTTTATAGGGTCCTGGGTGTTGTTTCTTTCATTCTCTTGATGTTGGTTTTGGTCATCTAAATGTTGAAGTGGCTCAAATGTGTTGGATGTCTGGATTTCTGGTGGTTGTGTTTGACGAAGTTTCTTTTTTTCCCTGCTTCTGCCTATCTGAACCCAGCTGTTTCGACTCTCTTCCATCTCCCTGTTGGCTTTCAGTCTGCTAGGGGTGCAGACTTCCATGAATTGTGGGTGTGTCAGCTCCTCAAGCTCCTGTTGCTGTCTCATTTCCTCCATCTCCTTTTCTAGCAGGCTTAATCGCTGAAGCAAGTCCTGGATGGTGCGGCACTTTACACAAACTTGGTTGAGCTCTGTTGGGTTTTCTCGGATTTCCCACATCATGCAGTTGTCACAGATTACTGGCTTGAAGACCGTTTTTTGTTTAGTGTAGCTTCTGCAGCTGTCAACCTGCTTTCTAACTGCGCTGTATTTGTCCACGACTGTACTTCTCCCACGATGTCGCTTCCACACGCTGTCACTTGGAAGACTGCCTGCCTTTTGTTTGTTTGTGTCTGTGCTGCGTGCTCTGCTCCTCCCCCGTGTCCCAGAACGCCGCAGGATTTGAATCAGCTGCTCCGAGTTTCAGCTGATCAGAAAAATACACGCAGCTGCAAGGCTTTAAGCTGCAATGTTTTCTGATTAAAGCAACTCCAGATTTAAAGATGTAATTCCTCCTTTCTGCTTCTAACTGTGCTGTACTTGTCCACGACTGTACTTCTCCACGACTGTACTTCTCCCACGATGTCGCTTCCACATGCTGTCGCTTGGAAGACTGCCTGCCTTTTGTTTATTCATGAGATACGCCCCTTTTTTTCCGGCTTCTCTCGGCTCCTATCGGTCTCACTCAGACATTGAATCGTTTTCTTTGCTTTTTCCGGAGAAGAAACGACTAGAGACCTGTTTATGTGTTTTTGATGATGTCTGGTCCGACATTGGACCGGAAGGGGAAAATTGCAATGTCGGTCCAGGTCTGACATAGGACCGCAAAGGGTTAATGCATTTTAATTCCAGGCTATAAGGCAACAAAAGGTTAAAATTTTGAAAGGGGGTGTAGACTTTTTATAGGCACTGTGTATATATACAGTGTGTGTATATATATATATATATATATATATATATATATATATATATATATATATTGTAAACCAGCTGCACTCACTCGGGTTCGTTGCCCCTTTAAAAACACGACCCAGCACAACAGAAGTGGAGTTTTCAAGCGCTGACGCGCTAATTTTTAATAAACACAAAAATAAACAAATACAAAATCAAAATAAACACCTAACTCCTTTTGGAGCACTAACTCAACTTTCAGGAACACACTGCCTAACACGGGACAGCTAAGCTGTTTTCCCGTCCTTACAAAAACACAGGTTTGTCACTGCACTTACTTTTTTAACTCTGGCTACTTGGAGACAGAGCACCTCTTCTGCCTCCTTCTACTCAGCAGCCATGAGCATTCTGACTGCTCCTCTTTTATACCCTGCACCTGGTTCTACTTTAATAATGATCTCCAGGTGCAGGGAATAATTAAGCAATAAAACAATTAAACTAAACAAAACAATTAAACAAATCAATTAGCAAATTAAATGAAACAATAAAGCAATACAAATCAAACAAAGGTGCATTCCACACAGGTTTCTCTCGCAGGGAGGTTTTAACCCCCTCCCTGCTGTCTCTCACAACCCGCTATCTTACAATATATATATATATATATACGCCTACAGAGAAAAGGTTGCTGCTTCGAGCACTGATCTAAATAATAATCATTCTGCATGTAGCCTCATTTCTGTGCTTTGGTATCTGAGTTGCATTTGATGTGGCTCTGTGTGTTTTTTATTTAGTCTTGGACTACAAGAGGTAGGTTCATAACTTTCCATACAGTACCCATATTTACTCTTCTTGTATTGCAGTTTGAAAAGACCGTAACCAAAATAAGTGTGTTTACAGTAGGTTGATGGAACTTTGTGCTCTATACACACTAAAAAAACTGCAATTCTTTCATTATTACAGTATGTGGACAAGTGGTTGTGAAACTGACTTTCTGAAGTATTTGGATTTGTGAAGTAAGCTTCCCTGCCACCAGTTGTATCTTTTAATGTAGAAAGTGTAGAATCAAAGTCTTCATTTTAACCTTCAGAGTTTACAGTAGCCTTCTAAAGTCATCTAGTGGATTACACAGAGTTCTGTGCTGTATTCACAGCGAACTAAGTACAGAAACATGACATCCATGCATTGTTTATGCATTAATTCTATTGTTTTTGCAAACTGGTAGTAATGTTAATGCAGTGTGACTGATATGATAATGTCCAGGCTGTATAACCAGTCATCTGCTGACAATCACAATGTTATGTGTAGTTGCTAGCAATAAACTGTTTGGGCGACTTTGCTATTCATTTCATACAGTTGTATAGCTGCATTTCTTGGACTTCAATGTGTAATGTGTTGTCAAAATGATAAATATCTGTGTGTATTGTGTGGTACAGTGTTTTAAAAGTGCAGGTTCTTAAAGTACAGAGTAACCTTCAACAAGGTTCATGGTTCGGAGACTCCTCTTTTCTGTAATGTACTATATTATACATGGCTAGTGAAGTTGTAATGAGGGCTGTGTATTGTGCTGTGTTCTCTACACAAAGTACCCATTGTGTTTGGCCATCAGGTTCAGAGCCAGACTTGGTAATAACAGCCCTGCAAGCGGGTCCTGACAGAGCCTGCCCGGGGGCACAGCATGTTCCAGGGGCGCGGCATGTTCCAGGGGTGCAGCATATTCTGACAGCAGCACAGACAGAACACTCCTGTTTTTCCTTGAGCAATAGCCCAGGAGATACTGTATGTATTTATTATTGAATCCCAGCTCACTCCCGTTTTGAGTTCCTGTTTCCCTGATGGTCCCAGGGGTTCAGTGAGGGCTGGGTGGGGTGCTAGTTTGTATTGTGCTGCTTCCTGCAGCCTGTTCATTTTGGCCCAACACCATTTCCTCGACACTGGCCTCTACAGACCCTCTCTGCAGTGCTTCCCATCTCACTCTGCTCTCAGCCGGCTGCATTTTCACCCTGCTGCTGTTTCATGGATTGCTCTACATGGCACAGAGAATTATTTTTCGGAGGTGCTTCGCTAGTCCAGGTACTGGTGTAACTTTGTCAGACTTTTTTTGTATTCTTGCCAGGACTGGGGATAGTTATATGCTGTACTTTGATTGGACATCTTGGTAAAAGGCATGGTGTTGCATGGAGATTGTTGCTGGTAAATATTTTTACTTGGACAGGCACATTAGAAACAAAGCTTTACCACTGTACAGCATGTGCAACAGCGAAGGCTTGTAAGAATCCAGCTTGTGAACTGGACTTAATCAAAGAGAAGACTAAAGGGGACCAATAGGCTTTAAAAATGAGAATGAGAACCAAACAAAACAAGGTACTGTGTACTGAGGCAGAACTGTTTCACACATGGGGTAGGCAGTGTAGCTGCTGTAAAAAAAACTACCAGGGCAAGCAATAGAAGCAAACACTATTATTGGGGAGAAGGAGATGGATGGATGTGGGGTGGCACAGTACAGTATATAAGGCATGTGGGGTGGCACAGTACAGTATATAGGGGATGTGGGGTGGCACAGTATATAGGGGATGTGGGGTGGCACAGTACAGTATATAAGGGATGTGGGGTGGCACAGTACAGTATATAGGGGATGTGGGGTGGCACAGTACAGTATATAGGGGATGTTGGTGGTATAGTACAGTATATAGGGGATGTTGCTGGTACAGTATATAGGGGATGTGGGGTGGCACAGTATATAGGGGATGTGGGTGGCACAGTACAGTATATAGGGGATGTGGGGTGGCACAGTACAGTATATAGGGGATGTGGCTGGCACAGTACAGTATATAGGGGATGTGGGGTGGCACAGTACAGTATATAGGGGATGTGGGTGGCACAGTACAGTATATAGGGGACTTTGTGTAGGACACTGCAGTCCGAAATGACTATAAGGCAATAAAAATGTGCATTATAAATACCATATGGGAGATACTGTAATTGAAGAAGGAATCTATGAAAAAGACTTAGGAGTTTATGTACTCAGAAATGTCTTCATCTAGACAATGTGGGGAAGCTATAAAAACGGCCAACAAGGTGCACGGATATATTGAGAAGTGTTGAATTTAATGTTAAAACTGTACAATGCATTAGTAAGACCTCATCTAGAATATTGTGTTCAGTTCTGGTCAACTCGCTACAAAAAGGATATTGTTGTTCTAGAAAGAGTGCAAAGAAGAGCGACCAGAATTATTCCAGGTTTAAAAGGCATGTCATATGCAGACAGGCTAAAAGAATTGAATCTATTCAGTCTTGAACAAAGAAGACTACGCAGTGATCTGATTCAAACATTCAAAATCCTAAAGGTATAGACAATGTCAACCCAGGGGACTTCTTTGACCTGAAAAAAGAAACAAGAACCAGGGGTCATAAATGGAGATTAGATAAAGGGGCAAAACAGAAAATTGAAGGCACTTTTTTACACAGAGAATTGTGAGGGTCTGGAACCAACCCCCCAGTAATGTTGTTGTAGCTGACACCCTGGGATCCTTCAAGAAGCTGCTTGATGAGATTCTGGGATCAATAAGCTACTAACAACCAAACGAGCAAGATGGGCTGAATGGCCACCTTGTTTGTAAACTTTCTTATGTTCTTACCACAAAGTTAAACAGAATGAGCCATCGTCATGAAGCATCTTTTTCTCTTGGGGTGTGTAAAAAGTTTGGTTGCATTTCACCAAATACAATAGAATGTGATAAGCAGGGGTAGGGCTTGTTTCAGTCTTGATCGTCAGTTCTTTGTCAAATTTTTTTGCACCACAAATATAAATACTTACTTTACTACTAATCTGAATAACCACTTCAAGTGGCTAAGATTTATAAGATTTAAAAGCCTGGGAAACACCTTTTATGAACATGGTGCAATATAGCACAGTAATGCATGTCCTGTAGGACTTTTACAGTTTGAACAGTTTATTCCACTCCAGATTGACTGTAACTTTGCTCTGGCTACGGTAGCCTCTCCTTCTCACTAACCTTGCTCTGCTCTGCTGCAGATGATGAGCTCGACCACCATCAGCCATCGCCAGAGCCCGTGGGGAGTGAAGGGGACGGGGCGGGGGACAGCACCCCGCCCACCAAGCGCAAGGGCAAGTTCTCCAGCTTCGGAAAGATATTTAAACCTTGGAAGTGGAGGAAAAAGAAAAGCAGCGACAAGTTTAAGGAAACTTCAGAAGGTAATTTCTATTTACGTCCTATTTGGGTTTTCTTTTTCTCTCCTAAAGTTGTTTTAGTTCTATTTAATTTCTTGTTTTCACAGGACAAAAAATAACTTTCAAAGAGGAATATAATGGAAAAAAACTCCAATCAAGAAATAATCTTCCACTGGGGCAAGATGTATTGCATTCTTTTGTTCATCAATAATAGGCACTGGTACAGATTAGGATTGTGCAGAACGCATAGTTGTACTTGGAATTGCCTTCAAGAAGTATTTAATCGAAAGGTGTTTAATAAATCAATTCATTAATGTGTTGATTTCAACAGAGTACCAATCAAAGTCAATTAATTTCCACATTGAGTTTTAAAAGCAGTTTGAAAGACTATTCCTCTCATCCGGGGTGTACCGAGGCTGTAAACCGACAATGAAACGACCCTGGAGAGAGATCAGGGCGTCACATTCAGTTATCATTTTAAAAGGATTGTGTTTTATTTTCTTGTGCAGTTCTGGAAAGAAAGATCTCGATGAGGAAGCCCAGAGAGGAGCTGATCAAACAGGGTGTGCTGAAGGAGCTCCCAGAGAGTGGTATGCTTTCAATACATGTGGAATATATGAGCAATATTGCATAGGGAGCAGTGTGATACAACCAGCTTGTACCTTACACAACACCTGTACTATATTTTTATAATACAAGGGGATTAGAAAGTAAGTTTCATTTGGACTGCATACTGCACTGTATATTTTGTAAATAATGAATCTCCGGTCCTCACCAAGGTCATAAATGCACACATTGTCAATTTCTTCATTTGCTGGTCAAGTCTTTGCCGAACCTTTAAAGAATGTAATTAATATTATTCATGCTGTGCCCTTTATCATAATGTACATTTGAACTCTCCAGCATTAAGCAACATGAGATTACTTGCCAGATTAGCTTTTTTTATTATTATTATTATTATTATTTTTAATTTTAGTATTTATTTTTTCTTTTGCATATTTACAATGTGGCAGTATAAACAGTATACCTTCTTTGTCATACAATGATACAAGATATATGACATACATATATATATATGAAAATAAGGCAGGAGAAACAATAAATAATAATAATAAAAAACAACAGCAATTGTGATCATGGTAACCTTATGCAGTACTTTGCATTCAATATCCCTTCAATATTAAGTCTGAGAGAGCAGGTCCAATATATTTCAAAAAAGGGATCCCATATTCTATGGAATTGTTCTATCTTGTTAGCCTCGACAAAGCATAACCTTTTGAGTGGCAGCATACTGTAGATGGCTTTATACCACTGCAGAATTGTAGGTGAACTATCTGAAATCCAATTTGTCAGGATGCATTTTCTAGCCATTACAAGAAGTCCCCTTATGAGTTTGTCCATTTCACAATGTACATTCAGGGGAGCTCCTAAAATGAGCACTAGCGGGTCACTCTCCAATTGCATACCACAAATATTCTTGACTTCCCTACATATTTTATCCCAAAATTGCTTTAGAGGAGAACAGGACCAAATACAGAGTATGTATGTCCCAGGTGCCTTTTTACACCTGGTGCATACTTGTGACTTTTGTGGGTTAAATGTATGTAATTTATAAGGAGTGAAATGCAATCTATGGATAATTTTAAATTGCCTTTCTGTTGTTTGGTTACTTGTCAAGTTTGAATGTATCCGGTTGATAATATCTTCCCAGGTTTCATTATCTATTGTTATGTTTAGGTCCTGCTCCCATCCCAGCCTACTCACCCCACAATCCAGTGTAATTACCGAATACAAAGCATCATAACATCTTGATATAAAGTGTTTCGTTACCTTGTCAGTAGTTAACAATTTTTCTATAATTGCAAGGGTGTAGTTAGAGGCATTCCTCATAAGATTAGAAGTGACATAGTGTCTGATTTGCAAATACCTAAAAAAATGCTGCGAAGGGATATTAAATTGCTCTCCCAGCTGGGCAAAGGGTTTCAGGCAGTTATTTCCCCAAAGGTCACACATAAACTTTACACCAATTTTATCCCAAAGCTTATAGCCAGCATCTGACAGACCAGGTTTAAAACTCAAGTTCCCCACTATTGCAGCCAATAACTGACCGAATCCCTCCTTGTTATGATACCTTTTAATTTCTTGCCATACCCTTAATGTGTTGCTCAGAACGACATTTCCCCTGACCAGCTTTTTCCATTGTTTTTCTTTCATTGTTAGTAAGCATGTCAGATTAACAGGTTTTACTACATCAGACTCTATATCCAACCATGTACAATCTGTACTGTGTGCAAACCATTCTCTGATGAATTTTAAATGTACAGCCCAATTATAAAATTTAAAATTAGGGATTGCCAGACCACCCATTTTTATTGGTAGTTGTAATTTTTTGAGCTGGTATCATGGTTTCTTCCCCGCCCATAGAAATGTTCTCACTGCCTGATGTATATTTTTTAAATCCTTGCTCAGAAGTGGTATAGATATAATTTGAAGGGCATATGACATTCTGGGTAGCACATTCATTTTAATTATTCCTGCTCTTCCCATAAGGGACAGAGGTAGGCAAGTCCATCTTTCTAAATCTTTTTTAATTTTATTAATTAATGGGGAAACATTATCCCTACATAAATTTTCCAAGCATGGAGATACCCATATTCCCAAATATGTCATGCCTCTTGGAGACCACCGAAAAGGCGCCATAGGCAGGGGGTTAGCCTGAGAGGAGTTTGTTGGCATAATCAATGATTTATTAAAATTAATCTTGTATCCCGCAAAGGCTCCAAAGGATTCAATCATCTCCACAAGTCTAGGTATTGATATATGAGGTTTAGTCAAAAAAAGTATGATATCGTCTGCGTACAAAGATAGATGGTGTTGTGTTCCA
This sequence comes from Acipenser ruthenus, assembly GCF_902713425.1. Lineage (NCBI taxonomy): Eukaryota > Metazoa > Chordata > Actinopteri > Acipenseriformes > Acipenseridae > Acipenser > Acipenser ruthenus. The sequence goes on from NC_081213.1 coordinate 11,012,215, forward strand.
CCAATCTGAACACCATGAATATTGGGATTGCACCTTATGGCCTCAGCCAATGGTTCAATTACCAGAGCAAACAATAGAGGAGAGAGTGGACACCCCTGCCTTGTACCCCTGCAAAGAGAAAACTGTTCAGAACATAGACCATTCGTGATTACAGAAGCCATTGGATTTTGGTACAGAACTCTAATATATTTGATATATCTCTCTCCCAGGCCTATACGTTGCAATACTTCGAACATGTATGGCCACTTCACCCTATCAAACGCCTTCTCAGCGTCCAAACCAACTATAACAGTTTCTACTTTGGTATTTTGTGAGTGCTGTATTACATTCAACAGTCGTCTCATGTTGTTATTAGATTGTCTGTTTTGTATGAATCCTGTCTGATCTGGATTCATAATATTAGGTAAAATACGCTCAAGTCGTCGGGCTAGCACCTTAGCAAGGACCTTTGCATCCGTGGTCAATAAGGATATGGGCCTATATGATGAAGTGTCTTCGGGATCTTTTCCCTTTTTCATAATTAAGGTTATATTGGCTGATCTGAGTGACGGAACAAGAGTACCCTCCCGAGATGCATCATTAAACATATTAAGCAAAGGCTGATTAAGAAGAGGAAAGAAAGTTTTATAGAATTCTATTCCAAATCCATCAGGGCCTGGGGATTTGTTATTATTTAAACATTGTATTGCTTCTGTAAGCTCAGTTTTGGATAGGGGCTCCTCCAGGCTCCATCTCTCACTGTCCGAAATCTGTGCAATATTGATTTTATCTAGGAATGTACTCATGTCATGGGTGGAATTTCCACAATCAGATTTATATAGGCTCTCATAATACTGCTTAAAAATATTATTGATATCTTTTTTTAACATTTTTCTATTTTTATACTTATCTTTAATAGATGATATGAAGTTACTCTCTCTATGTCCCTGTAAGAATTTGGCTAGGTATCTTCCTGGTCTATTGCCATATTTATAGAAGCGCTGTCTTGCATATAATAACATGGAGCCTGCTTCTTGCGTGAGCAAAGCATCCAGAGAAGCGCGGGCAGCAGTTAATTCCCTAGCAATCTTTTTATTAGGAGACGCTGTCATTTTCTTTTCTAGGTCCGCTATTTTTTTTTCTAAGTCTGTCTCTTGTATTTTCCGTTGTTTTTTCTTGCGGGAAGAGTATGATATTATCATCCCCCTAGCGTAGGCCTTAAAAGTTTCCCAAAGCAACGAAGGGTCTGTATCAGGCAAGTCATTGGTCTCTCGAAATACAGTGCCTTGCGAAAGTATTCGGCCCCCTTGAACTTTGCGACCTTTTGCCACATTTCAGGCTTCAAACATAAAGATATGAAACTGTAATTTTTTGTGAAGAATCAACAACAAGTGGGACACAATCATGAAGTGGAACGAAATTTATTGGATATTTCAAACTTTTTTAACAAATAAAAAACTGAAAAATTGGGCGTGCAAAATTATTCAGCCCCTTTACTTTCAGTGCAGCAAACTCTCTCCAGAAGTTCAGTGAGGATCTCTGAATGATCCAATGTTGACCTAAATGACTAATGATGATAAATAGAATCCACCTGTGTGTAATCAAGTCTCCGTATAAATGCACCTGCACTGTGATAGTCTCAGAGGTCCGTTTAAAGCGCAGAGAGCATCATGAAGAACAAGGAACACACCAGGCAGGTCCGAGATACTGTTGTGGAGAAGTTTAAAGCCGGATTTGGATACAAAAAGATTTCCCAAGCTTTAAACATCCCAAGGAGCACTGTGCAAGCGATAATATTGAAATGGAAGGAGTATCAGACCACTGCAAATCTACCAAGACCTGGCCGTCCCTCTAAACTTTCAGCTCATACAAGGAGAAGACTGATCAGAGATGCAGCCAAGAGGCCCATGATTACTCTGGATGAACTGCAGAGATCTACAGCTGAGGTGGGAGACTCTGTCCATAGGACAACAATCAGTCGTATACTGCACAAATCTGGCCTTTATGGAAGAGTGGCAAGAAGAAAGCCATTTCTTAAAGATATCCATAAAAAGTGTCATTTACAGTTTGCCACAAGCCACCTGGGAGACACACCAAACATGTGGAAGAAGGTGCTCTGGTCAGATGAAACCAAAATCGAACTTTTTGGCAACAATGCAAAACGTTATGTTTGGCGTAAAAGCAACACAGCTCATCACCCTGAACACACCATCCCCACTGTCAAACATGGTGGTGGCAGCATCATGGTTTGGGCCTGCTTTTCTTCAGCAGGGACAGGGAAGATGGTTAAAATTGATGGGAAGATGGATGGAGCCAAATACAGGACCATTCTGGAAGAAAACCTGATGGAGTCTGCAAAAGACCTGAGACTGGGACGGAGATTTGTCTTCCAACAAGACAATGATCCAAAACATAAAGCAAAATCTACAATGGAATGGTTCACAAATAAACATATCCAGGTGTTAGAATGGCCAAGTCAAACTCCAGACCTGAATCCAATCGAGAATATGTGGAAAGAACTGAAAACTGCTGTTCACAAATGCTCTCCATCCAACCTCACTGAGCTCGTGCTGTTTTGCAAGGAGGAATGGGCAAAAATTTCAGTCTCTCGATGTGCAAAACTGATAGAGACATACCCCAAGCGACTTACAGCAAAAGGTGGCGCTACAAAGTATTAACTTAAGGGGGCTGAATAATTTTGCACGCCCAATTTTTCAGTTTTTTATTTGTTAAAAAAGTTTGAAATATCCAATAAATTTCGTTCCACTTCATGATTGTATCCCACTTGTTGTTGATTCTTCACAAAAAATTACAGTTTCATATCTTTATGTTTGAAGCCTGAAATGTGGCAAAAGGTCGCAAGGTTCAAGGGGGCCGAATACTTTCGCAAGGCACTGTATTTTAATTTTATCTTCCATGTAAGAAATAAACAAAAGGTCCTTAACTAATGGGGTTTGTAACGCCATGAGAACACACTGCTCTCGAAATTAGAGTGTTTGTATGATATATAGATAGGTGCATGATCTGATATTATGTTTCCTATAGATGCCCTGGTAATTTTTTCTAGAGACTTCTCTGCTGATAAAAAATAATCTATTCTTGAATGAGTCTGATGAACTGTTGAAAAATATGTAAACTCCTTGCTTCTTGGATTAAAAAGTCTCCATATATCTAAAAGATCAAACTCTTTACAGATCTCTTTTATGCAAGGGCCTCTATGACTCAATATTACATGGGATCTATCTTGTTTAATATCCCAGACGCTGTTTAAATCCCCTCCAAGTATAACGTTTGCACAGGAAAAATCTTTTACCTTGGAGAATACATCCATAAAAAAATTAAAATCAAAATTATTTGGGGCATATATATTTCCCAAACAATTGACTCGCCATAAAGAGAGCCTTTTACAAGTATATATCTACCCTGTGTGTCTTTTACACACTCTTCAAAGATAAATGGCACATTTTTATGCATTAAAATGATCACCCCTCTACTTTTAGATGTATACGAGGAGTAGTAGATTTGCCCGATCCATTCTCTTTTAGATTTCTCATGTTCAATGTCACTTAAATGGCTTTCTTGAAGGAAAGCAATGTGGATATGTTCCTTCTTAAGAAAATTTTAAATCTTTTTCCTTTTAATGGGATGATTGACCCCCCTCACGTTCCAGGAACACATCGTAATTCCCTTAAAATCAGCCATTGTTAGTTAGTGTAGTTTGCATTACGGATAATATATCAGACATTAAATCAGTAGTGCATATGTTCCTGAAATGCCCTGACCCAGTAACATCTCCCTCTTCTGAACTGCTCTTTACATAGTTGCCACATGTATCCATGGTAGATTGAAAATTTCTTATAACAAGAACCAACAAAACGTGAAAACAACCATAAACAACACAGACGATCAACAATATCGTCTGAAAAACAAAAAATGGGGGGTTGCAGCCCGTATTACAAAATAAAAAACGAAAGCAGTTTAAACTTTTTTTCTCGCCCTCGTCTCTTGGACAGCGCAATCTCACAGCTGCAGTCCAACAGAGCATGTGACAAAGCAAACAGGCCCACAGTAAAACATATGCAGGCATCCGTACTCTGCACATCGAAGGAATTTAACACTCCCCGGTCGCCCAACCACTTATTAACTGTATATAAAATATAAACATATTTTTCATAAATCCAGATCTGTCTGTCGATATACGCAGCAAGCCAAAAATATATATATATATATATATATACATATACATACACATACATATTATATACACATATATATATACACATACATACACACATACACATACATATACATTATAACTGTATGTGTCAATGTCTAAGGGCAGTACACCATAAGAAAAAATATACATTATTAAAAATAAAGTAGACATTGTCTTGAAAATGCTATTGTACAACTTAAAGTGAAGTCCATAACTAAAGCGATGCAGCTGAACTGGCGTGTGTTACCTTATTCCAGTGTTCAAAGTCTCATTTGACAGGCCCAGAAGCATGCAGTTCATCTAGGAAGGCCTGAGCTGATTGCAGAGTTTTGAAGAATCTTGGTTTTCCATCCTGAAATATTCGGAGTGTGGCAGGGTACAGCAAAGCAAATCGAATGTTGTCATCTCGAAGTTGCTTGCGTATTGAGTCGAACTCTCGGCGGTTCTTCTGAACGGCAAACGAAAAATCCTGGAAGAACATTATTTTCCTCCCGTTGAATCTCAGATCGCCCTTCTTTCTTGCAGCTTCCAATACGGCTTGTCTATCCCTGTAGTTGTGGAATCTCACGATAATGGGTCGCGGTCTTTCTTCAGCTCCAGGCTTGGGTGCGAGCGAGCGGTGTGCCCTCTCTATTTTAAGGATTCCATGCTTGGCTGTAATGTCTAGTTGCTCGGGTATCCATTTTTCAAAAAAGTGTATTGGTGATTTACCCTCTGCTCTCAGGTAGACCTATGATTCTGACATTTTTACGCTTCCCCCTGTTCTCGGCATCCTTCACTCGCTCTTGTAACTCTTTTATCGCCTTCTCAGCCGTCACTATACGCTTATCTCGATCCGTTTCTCTGTCCTCAATAAAAGATATACGTTCTTCTGTTGCTTGAATCCTTTTACCGGATTCAATAATTTCTGCCTTTAGAGTGTTGACTGAGCTGATAATTCGTTCAAGCTTTGTATCCAGTATATTTTCGATTCGTGTAGAGACATCTTGAACTATCTGCGAGATAAAGGCTTCAGGTATACAACAACGGTCGCCATCTTGTCCCTCATCGTGTCGAGTAGCACTCCTAGTTTTGGGATTTTTCTTCGTTGATTTTGTGGTTATCTTGGTCGAATTCGCCCAATATTCATCCAGGGACATTGTTACTGAAGGTTTAATATTTGTTACTGGCGAAGTAGAACAGGAGGGAGTCAAATGGTGGCAAAATACGATCAGGTTATGCAGAGCTCGTCTCTTTCACATCCACTCAGTTTAAGCGTCACATGATCCCCGCCAGATAGTTTTTTAAACCTGTTGTTGTACGGGTATGTCTGTTCCACAAGAGCTGTTTCCATTGTGAAATGTATCGGTTAAAATGTACCTGGCTAAGAATACCAGCCGAATACCACACCCACACAATGCCCATCCGGAGACCACACCCACACAACGCCCATCCGGAGACCACACCCACACAACGCCCATCCGGAGACCACACCCACACAACGCCCATCCGGAGACCACACCCACACAACGCCCATCCGGAGACCACACCCACACAACGCCCATCCGGAGACCACACCCACACAACGCCCATCCGGAGACCACACCCACACAACGCCCATCCGGAGACCACAAACAAACTTTACATAATGCAAATACTGCTTATATAATGTTGACACAGGCAAAGTCGATTTATATTTATGCACTAATAGGGCTGTCAGTTAAGCCTCAAAATAGCAATCGATTAATTGCGCACACAAAATATAATCGTTCAAGTAAATATCGATGATTGTACCATACATTTTCATTGCATTCCTCTTTCCGCGATTATTATTTCTGTATCTGATGCTGAGAGACTAATGCATGTCTTTTGTTTCATCTAGAATTGATTTATTGTAATGCACTTTTTCTAGTATCCCCAAACGTGTGTTATCCCGCTTGCAGCTTGTTCAGAATAACGCCGCTAGAATTCTGACTAAAACCAGGGAAAGTGAACATATTACCCCTGTTTTGGCCTCTTTACACTGGCCCCCTGTGCAGTATAGAATTGATTTTAAGATTTTGCTGTTGACTTACAAGGCCCTGAATGGATTAGCACCTAGTTATTTGCAGGAGTAACTGACCCCGTATTTCCACACCGCACTGAGATCACAGGATGCGGGGCTGCTGGTTATTCCTAGGGTCAACAAAATCAACACAGGAGGGAGGAGGGCTTATGGAATGCTCTGCCTTTGTTTGTAGGGAAGCCGGGACCGTTACAGTTTTCTAGACTAAAAACATACTTTTATGAAACAGCTTTCTTATCTTAGTGGGTTTTAATGTAATTTTTAAATTGCTGCTTTTGTATTATTCATTTTCTTTTAAAGTAAGAGGCTATAAATCCTAAGTAGAAGGCTGGGGGGTAAAGGGGTCCTCCCCCAGCGCGGGTGCAGGGGGGTCCTCCAGGGTTTTGCAGGGGTCTAAACTGCATATCCTGGGCCTAAATATGTGCCTTAATTGGGACCCAAAATTTAAAATAAGTGTATAACTTTGTTGATTTTTTTTTATGATTGTAGGCGTCCAGATTTAAAGAGCAAGTATGTGTCTATGAAAAATAACTACAAAATAATTTATTTACATTAGAATTTTAAAACCACAAACTTGTCTTAGCACAAAGTAATTTTCAAAGTAACTAAAGTCCACATATTTAAGTAAACTGTTTGGCTTTGCAATAATTTATTACACAGAAAAAGGTGTTAAAAGAAAGACAGAACCAGACACCAATGAAGAGAGAAATTATATTTCAGGCACAAAAACAAACAATGTCACATTATATAGACACCATAATACCAAGTGAGCCAGAAGAGAAACATGTGAAGCAATCTCTAAATTAAAGACATAAGATAAGAAGCAGTATTCATTGGTAGTAAATTTGAATACAGAAAAGGTAAGCCATGAGCTGTGTTTTTGTATTCTATTTTGCTTGATTAAAATAAGTACAAATAACAATAAATAATGTATTGGCATTTACTTGAACAGCATGGTTTGAAAGTAAAAGTCCAGTACATGAATAACAAATTATAGTATATGAAATGGAAAAACATGGAAAATACTATCAAATGGAAGAGAGTAATGTTGAAACGGAAAATCACTTTGGGCTACAAATTACATTTATATACGCAAATGGTTTTGGATACTTCTTATTGATGTTATTAATACAGATTAGCACAGACCGACATACCACTTCCTTAAGAGATTAGCATGAGCTGCTATAGGAAATCTGGAGCAGCTTCCCTTTCTGGTTGGTGCTTGCAGTCTGCCACAAAACACTGCAATACATGGCTTACTAGCGTTAATTTGTATTAAATTAAAGTATGACTACTTACTGTAGAAATCACATTAACAGGGTTAGAAACTCACGCTTGCCCGCATGCCCTCGGCAAATTAAATCAGGTAAAGACTAGTTGATTTCTGTGCCGCAGTAGTCCTCTGGGCGAGTACTTAAAACAAATGTACACATATACTCTCATGTTTAGTCTTGTGTTAAAAAATGCATGGAAGTCAATTTTCTAATGGGGTGTAGCAGTGGTGAATAAGCATTCACAAATAATCCTTAGAAAACAGTCACTCGGAACTGAAACCTCCCTTCATCTCCCCTGCAATGCCAACCCCACTTCATGATGTGTTCTACCTCTGCACAGGATGTGAAGTTTATCGTTTGAAATTACTGAAACATGTTGCATCTTCTGGAGGCACTTTTTTACACAGAGAATTGTGAGGGTCTGGAACCAACTCCCCAGTAATGTTGTTGAAGCTGACACCCTGGGATCCTTCAAGAAGCTGCTTGATGAGATTCTGGGATCATTAAGCTACTAACAACCAAACGAGCAAGATGGGCTGAATGGCCTCCTCTCGTTTGTAAACTTTCTTATGTTCTTATGTTCTTATGTTCTGAAGTAAATGTAAAGTCATTTTACAGAAATGTGGAGATTTATACCGGATTACGACCATGACTGATTCTGTGAGCGCTCCGGGGCTCAAGCACCAATGGGGGAAAATAAGGTCCTGCATGGTGCAAATAAATCACTTTCAGATTATACTGTGGAGGCGTCACAAGCAGAACTGTTATTGCAGCATTTAAAAAATATAAAATCCATTTATACAAAGTCTCCCAGCTTTCTCAAAGATCTGTTTCCCTCGTTTATCTTTTGTATTTGTTATGCTCTCATTAGTATCTATAGTAGATACAGCGTCCGTCGGTTCTGGCAGATTCTACTGTACTTGCTGAAGCAGTTTTCTCCCACTGCTAATTAAAAAAATAAATAAATAGCCACCTACCGAACAATTTCATCCCGAGGGCTACAGTGAAACGTACTGTCTTTAAATTGGGACTTTAGTGAAGACCGTGTGTGTACGCGAGTACATTAATTATTGTAGATATAGCCAGCCAGCATTTTTGTAAATAGCAACACATGTAATGTACAATAAAATACACATTTTATTTGTGTCATCTGTGTCAATTCCAGGCGGAGCTTCATGGTTGGCAAGGTGACACAGCCGAGAGAATGTTTTCCTCTGTCATCCCGTCTGGTGCTGTCAGTGTCAGTTTCTCAGCACACAGTACAGTTAGTCGCTCAGTAATGAGGTGCAAACAGGTGACTGATCAATCAGTATGAGCGTGTACTAAGGTGCTTTGTTAAAAAACATTGTAGCAAAATATAATCTAAGCCTATTTTTAGGGACCCCAACTGTTGTTGTTGATTCCAACTTAGGCACTTCACATAAGGACTAGCAAGTTTACATCAGGACTAGCAAGTTTCAAAAGGTCCTAGTCCTTTGGACTAGTAGCACAATATTGTTAGTTTCTAACCCTGCATTAAAATTGATGTTGTACCCTGGACAAGGGTACAAGTTATTAACATAGATTGTATACACTCTATTTAAGACTTTCAGTGTAATACTGTTGTAGCTCAATTTTGCCAGAACATGTCGCCACGAGAGGCACTCAGATTGATGAGCCATGTATCTATGTTTACACCATGCCTTTCAGCACCCTAAAGAGCTGGACACACTAGCGCTTCGCTTTGCGTCGTTTTGTTTTTTTGTTTTTTTTGACATGCAGTAGACTATGCCACACCAGAGCGTCTATAGCCAAGTGTCAATACTTCTTATAGCACGAAAAATCCCCACGGTTTCTCTTGCCTAATATACAAAGAAAATAAGACATGGAAAGTGTGACATCAACATAAGAGGAGGAAGAAGAAGAGATTCGTACATAAGTTTGAACATAAATAAATTTCTATGTGACTTGAACTTCTTAAAAAGGGAATTATGATAGTCTTCTAAAGTAAAGAACCTTTGTCTTTAATCATCTTTAGTACCGTGCCTATTTAAACATAGATAGATAATCACAGTGTGTGTTTATGCGTATTTGTACGTGCGAGTTTGTGTGTGTGTGTGTGTGTGTGTGTGTTTGTGGGCGTACTTTTTTTTCTGTATATACATTTTGTGTGTAAACGGTGTAATATTGCAAAAGATCTGACCGGTACATCGTGTAGCTCATACAGCGATATTTTTTGTTTAATACAGACTGAATTAGCAAAACAAAGCACATAAAAATAAAATAACCAACAGTCATATTAATTAATTGTGCAATGTGAATATGTTATACAATTTCATAACTGCTGTACAGTTACTGACTCGGGTACAGTATAGGATTGTACAGTTCGACCTTCATCAGCAACATTGCTTGTAAGCGCAAAACTGATTGGTCCATCGCGATTCACGGTGCCCATGGAAACGAAATGCCCTCAGAGAAGGAATGCTTTACTCGAATTACATACGTAATGAATTGTGGAAATTGCCGCCTTTTTACTGGAAGAAAATAAACATTTAGAATACTATTCACTGGAACATACGAGCACTGTAAACGCTTTTTTTTCTTTTTGAAATAACAATTTTAGGCGGCTCATCTGGCAAGGTAGACGGCAATTTAGCCGCCGGCTGGAAATGAGAAGGCTGATTTATTATGTGTATACTGTTATTTAAATCTGTTATTTAAGTGATCCGATTTGTGGTTTGTTTTTTTCTGCTATGTACTGTACAGTGCTTTGTGATACTTTTGTATAAAAAGTACTATATAAATGCAATAAATAAATAAGCTATGTAAGGCTGGTGTGCAGTGAATATGAAATGTTGTTGGTGTGCCAGACCTGTAGCTAAGGCTTGATCTGCTTTCTCTTTGTCTACAGAGAGGGAGGACCACAACTCCAACCCCCCCACTCTAAAAAATGGCCACACAGTGCCTGTTGGAGTGTCCAGGAGCTCCGCGTTGGAGGCAGAGAAGAGGGCGACCCTTACAAAGCCTCCCCACGAGGACAGCAGGAAGAGTCACGCCTCCTCCGAGGCAGAGAAGCGCACCACCCTCACCAAACCGCCCTCCTCCTCAGAAGGGAGGCGCAGCAAACCCCCCTCCGAGGTGGAGAAGCACTCCAGCTTCCAGAAGCCTCTGCCTGTGGAGGAAGGCAGGAGGAGCCGGCAAGCCTCAGAGGGGGAGAAGGGGACCAGTCTGCAAAAGTTTCCCTCTGTGGAGGAAGGCAGGAGGAGCCGGCCAGCCTCAGAGGTGGAGAAGGGGACCAGTCTGCAGAAGTTTCCCTCTGCGGAGGAAGGCAGGAGGAGCCGGCCAGCCTCGGAGGTGGAGAAGGGGGCCAGTCTGCAGAAGTTTCCCTCTGCGGAGGAAGGCAGGAGGAGTCGGTTACCCTCCGACGGGGACAAGAGGTCGAGCCTTGCCAAGCCTCCTCAGGCTGAGGAAGGGAGGAGTCGAGGTAGGCAGGAACAGTATTGGTGGTGCTGGTGTTTTGAAGTATTTCCTCATTACAATCCCGCTAGGTAACTTCCTTGTCATCTGGAAAGAACAGCATGATTTAAATATTTCAAGAGTAGCCTGGTGAGAGTGAGCAGGGTTCGAATCATAGCAACTTTGTTAATTGAGCATCCCGGGTGTCAAAATTCGCCACAGCTGCTTTTTTTTTCAACTGGTAATCTCATAAACCTTTTGCAGACTCCATATTTTGACACCTCCTACAACAAATCTACCATAAACCATTTGAGAGGATCTACCATCAACCATTTGAGAGGCAGCAGTTGCACTCCTCAAGCTTATCTAATGGTACCCTTCATTGTGACAGTTGCCCACGTTGGCTGTTCTGTTGTGGTCATGGATTTCTTTTTGCTTTTTAATTGAAGTTTTTGTGGGGGTTCTTTTGAGCTGTGCGAAACGTATTGTCTGTTCTCTCTGTGTTAGTAGATGGAAGCTTTGTCGTGTAGCGATCGTTCCAAAAACGTACAGGAGGTGTTGCTGTTCAGGATCTTTTCCCTTAAATAAACTCTGATTGTTGAGTTTGTCTCTGCTTACTGTGTGATGGTGGGTATCTCATTACTGCCTGTTTACTCGTCAGGCTAATCTTCCTTTGCTGTCCTGATGGGTTAGCTGCTGTGTGCCATGGCTCCTCTGTCAGCAATGGCAGTACAGCCTGTTGATGCTCGACGTTTGACATTTCTAGAGTCCCAGGGATACACTGTGCAAACTGCTTGATGTATTACTGCTTGATGTATTGATTCTTGTTATAAAAAACACAAACAGTAGCAGCCCTTCTGTGACAGCATAGTGGACTGTTAGAGCTCTACACGTCCGGCTGTTGTGCCTAATGTTAAAGACCACTTCAAGGCAACTGGTGGCTTACAACATTTTTTTTCCTAGTTCGGTACTGTATGCTGCAAAGGTCACACAGTGTAGGCCAGTTAGCTTTGATGAATCTGCTTTCATTGTTGCTTTCTAACATTTGAGCCAACAATCTGTATTGTGAAACAAGCACCAAGGCCCAGGAGGGCAGAGTGTGTAAGTGTTCCTTGTACTGTTGTGTTTGTGGTGTTCTGTGCCTGGTCTGATGTGCTTCTGTGTGCTTTCTTGTCCTGCCGCTGTCTCGCTGAGCAGACCCGAACGTGAGCCGTCCTGCCTCAGAGGTGGAGTCGAAGCGAGACGCGCTGCGAGAGCCACCGCCCACCAAGCAGCAGCTGCTCCCTCCCAAGTGGCTGGTGGTTTCATCCTCCTCCTCGCACCATGAGGCTGGGGGGGAAGGGCAGGTGAAGGAGCCTGGAGCTGCCAGGAATGGCATCCCATCCAACCCTGGCACCAGCAGCAAAGCCACACGGACTGCTTCCTCTGCTAACACTAACCCTGCAGCTGCCCCCAGCTCTTCTACACCTGCCAAGCAACCCCCTGTCCCCCCGCCCAAGCCTGCTAACCGGAACAGCAACCCAGCACTGCTAGGTGAGTGCCTGCATCGGTCCTGTAACGAGACTAACTGACTGTGAGGAGCTACAGCAGCAGCTACTTCTCCCCCTCCCCCCAGCTTCTTAAATACTGCACAGGTTCATGTTTAACAGGCTGCAATTCTAGCCAAGGCTGAGGGGAGGGGGTTGATGGTGTCACAGGTAATGTTCCCTCTAAGCTGCGCACATACGCGGCCGTGCAACAATCTGGCGGGTGCCGCGCACCAAAAACATCAGACTGCGCAGCACCGCACACACTTCATAAAATCACATATACAGCACTCCTCTAGCTTTAGGACCCTAAAAATATATATTTTTTGCTGCACCACCACGGAGGTATCAATCACCTGCTTTGCGTGTATTAGTTTGGACATTGAGGAAATCTTATTGGTTAAGAGAAACAAAGAGCTACCTAGAAATAGCCAATCGAGTGTGTTTTAAGACATGCAGTGCCCACCCACTAATCTCTCGACATAGTGTAAAACTTAACACTGATGAGAAGACAGCGCTTGCAAATCATTTTTTTTATTGTTATTTTTCATTTGGACTGCATGTTAAGTTACAGCAATGAACACAAAGGAAAGAAGAAAAAGTAGGCGGGTATGACACCGATGCAAAGTTAAGCGGTAATTTTTATAAAAAAAAATAACAAAATGGGAATTAATTGTATTTTTTTTCAGTACGTAGAAACATAAATCCCTACAACACAAGTGACCTCACTATTTTAAAACTCGAAGAGATGGCAACATCTTTACAACACCATTTAAAATAAAAAATAATACAATTGCAGAAAAGTTATGTTATAGTAGTATGTGGACTTTTTGATAACTGCATTGGTGTGTGCTTCCTGTGCTTCTCTTTGATCGAAGGTAATACTGAGTGTGAGTGCCATGTTATTTCTTTGGTTTGGTAATTAATAGGAAGGCGCTGAAAGGATGGAAAGTGCGGTCACACGATGTTAAAACCTAATTTAAAATCTTGAACATTTACAGTGCCTTGTTCTTGCTGATATTTGAGTTTATTTGTTGCATTTACCGACAGTCACGTTTGCTGGTGATCATTGTTTAGTAGGGCAGTTCATATTAACTGTGACGTCACTTATTTAGTTTTCAATTAAGCTGCCCATTGACAGAAAAGTAGTGCTCAGAAGTTTGTAGTCCACTCAGTACAAAACAAAATTAGAGGGAACATTGGTCACAGGCACATGTATGAGAACAGTGATTCCTGTAGGAACAGGTTTCTCCTTGTTTTTAATGGTCCGCTCCAGAGCACAGGCTTCTGCCCTCCTCTCCCATCTAACTGGTTTTGACTGATCCCTCATATAAACAACTTGGTTGTTTAGTACTTTTTTTCTTCATTCTGCACTAAACAAAGGATTCAGATACTGTAACACTATAACATGTGTTGTAGGGCAATTCAAATCCAATGCACTTCATCTCCATTACAGCTGGGCCCTTCCATATGAATCTATATAAAATGGAAGCAGCCTGGCCCCATTCGTAGAGGACACCTACTGTAACATGCCTGTCTGCAGTGCAGCCTGGAGCTACCAGCTGTAATCAAACCACATCTGAAAAATCATGTGTTTGCTTGTTCAGGAAAACAAGTTTTTCCACACCCACACCAACAGTGCTGCTGCTGTAGCAAGAACAAAATTAGTGGACAGGAGGATCTTATGGGACCCAGTTTCACAGATATAAAGAAGTATCTCGTACACTACTTACTGTCTGTCTGTATCTATAGACTGCAGTAGCTATGTGCTGAGACTAATGGCAGTTCATTCTCAGTGCTCGGTTAATGAGACCACATGTAAAACAATTTCCTGCTTTGTACATATTCTTTTTTATATATAGACCTTCTACATTATTTTGTATTGTAGTATGCACAGAGCAATATACATGTAATTGCAGAATATTGCAGAATCTAGTCTATTTTATAGTCTTTTATGGGCACTGGAAAACAAAGCAAAGTATGTAGTTCCTGTTTAAACTGTAAGCCTGCACTGTTGTGGATATTTGGGGACTGTCCTTGAGAAGCAGTGAAGGAAAAGACACATAACCTGTTACACCAAAGCCAGAAATGCATGAATTTAGCAGTTCTAAGGAATAGGGATGCATTTCTGAAGAAGCCATCAGCAGTTCTCGAAGAGCTTTTGAGGTTTTTTAACAAGATGTAATGAACTGGAAGATGTCCGTATGGTTTTAAATGTGTAGTTGCAGAACAGACTGTGTGAGCTTTACAGGTCGGTACGTTTTGGGAATCCGTTGGTCCACAAATCCTACCTTCTTTTCCCCTGTGCCAATGGGTTTCGTAACAGTGAGGCGGGCCCAGTACCCACCGATGTAAAGTAATATATTAATACCCTTCATGTTTGCTTTCCCCAACAGAAAAAAACAAGACAGCCTTTAGTTACTCAGCAACTGTTTGGAACAGTCCTCCAGGGGGCATTAGAACGTCCCCCAAGCATAGGGTGTTTCAAGGTATTTATCCCCTTACTCAGAGCGCTTTGCCTTGAGAACCCCGTTTGAGAACATGGCGGGGGAGGGGGGTCACAGTGGAATGTGTGTGTGGAGGGCATGCTGATGATGATGATGGTACAGCAGGTTAAGAGATTGCATGACAGCCGTACATCGGTAGCTTAAAGGAACATTCCAGGAACGTGGCCAGCTGTGCATTCCTCTCCACCACAGCAGCTAGGATGCTACAATATAATGTGTGAACTCTAATGCTGAAGAACACATGTGACTCGTTTTTACTAGCTTCCACATTGCACAAGGGCAATAAATATTCCTCCCCCCTGTACTGCTCGTGCTGGAAACGAGAGGGTGAATTCGATGTCTACCTGTCCCTGCCTCTGTGTCTCTACAGACGCGCCAGACGGCCCAATACAGGTAAAGGGCAACCAGGATTCAGTGTCTCCATTGCAGCTTCCCAGTGATGGCGGCTTCCCTAACCTGTTTGGGTGTCCTGTCGCTGACACATTTGCAGCATGTTTCATTTGCTAAAGATGAACTAATATCCTAAATATGTGTATAGTGTGTGTGTGTGTGTATGTATATCAGGACCCCAACCCGAAGTACCACCACCATCTAGATCTGGTCGACCACATCAGGTTGAGGTTCATTAAAATGTTTAGAACCCCGAAATTGATTTTATTAATGCTATTATTTGTTAGAATTTAACAAATATAGAATGTTTAGGTTGCTGTTTGAATACAGCAAAAATAATGGTACTCTGCTGTGTACTGCGCAGCTCAGCTAATGGGTACTGTAGCTGTAATCGGAAGACGGATGCGCACTGGGACATTGCTGTTCACTGCTTGTGTTTTCAGATGGTCTTCAGATCGGGTTTGGGTTAAGTGAATTTACTGGATCGTGACGGAGTCATTCGCAAGACAGCCCCACCCTGAACACGAAAAGCTTTCAGAGTTCTAAAAATGTAAATTAACCCCCACTCGATGTGGACGACCCAATCTAGATGGGGGCGTATTTCCAGTTGCGGTCCTAGCATACATATGTATATATATATATATATATATATATATATATACATTATATATATATATATATATATATATATATATATATATATATATATATATATATATATATATATATATATATATGTCTATATGTGTGTGTGTGTGTGTATGTATGTGTATATGTATGTGTATCTATATATATATATATATATATAATATTAGTTATTGTGGAGTGTTCTTTTAAGATGTGGCATGATGATCGTACACCAGCAGCTGATGAGGTGGCATGTCAATCATATACCAGCAGTTACATGAGATGGCAGTTCAACAAAAACTTTAAATATAGTGCCTTCATCAATATATCCTTTAAAATTTCTAACGATAGTTTGTAACAAACACAATTCCTCCCACGGAGATGAGAGACGATTCAGAGGGTTCTTAGAATAAGGCTATAAAACAAGGTCCGGTCTGCTTTGACTGATCCAGAAGTCCTGGCTAAAATCCAGTGCAGCTTTAAAAGAAAAGGTAACAAATAGAGCAGTTCTAGCCCGTCAGAGTTCTCTTTCTGTGATTAATTATTTTAAAATCTGTACTTCCCAACCACCCTAGTGGGGACAGGACATCTAACACCAGGAAGAAGAAATAATAATATATTCCTACCTCTGCATGCTCCTCCACAGTGACTGTGGGCCCTATTTTAATTGTCTTAGCGGTGGCCGTCTGCTGCAGTTCAGATCATTATAACGGGGCCCTGTTTTGTTCCAAGATTATGAGAACAAGCATCTCTCACTTGCATGCACAGCACCTTTTAGTATGTTTAAAAGCTAGGAGGAATGTTGCAAATCATTTTTATTAAAGGCTTGTGCATCATGTTGGCTTTCATTTGCTTGTATTTAAAAGTAGCGTGCACACTTGCTGCTGCTTGTGCATCCTTCGCCAGCGGTGGTCTGTGCTTGGAAATGAAATGATTGGCAGTAGATTTTCTTGGCGCAGTCAGTAATGTGTAATGATGTCTCCTTCCTGTCACAGCTGAGCTGTCGCAGGCAGTGGGCGGCGGGACTCTAGTGCCAGCAAAGCCCTCGCCTCCGCTGCCCCCGAAGAGGACTACCCCCATCGCCAAGCCCAGTGCCCAGGAGCCCCCGAGCACAGCTCCCCCTGCCATACAGCCTACAGAGGAGACCAGTGTCCCTGACCCAGCACTACCTACCCACATCCCCCCCTCCCCGCCTCGACCTCACCCGAGCAAGCCTGACCCCCCTGACACTGCTCCGCGGCAGGCACAGGTCCCGCTTCACATCATGATCCAGCGTGCCCTGACCAGCCCCGGCCCTGCCACCCCCAACCCTGAGGGCTCCCAGCGTGCCCACTCCCTGCTGTTTGACACCAGCCTGGAGAGCCAGAGTGAGCAGGGGGGCCGGGCCAAGTCTCTGCCCGTCACCATCGAGCTGCTCAAAGTGTAAGTACTGCACAGCTAGAGGTGGAAGCATTGTGGTGCGTATCGGTGAACTATCATACATAATACACAAAAGCACAACATAGCTCATTGTAGTTCACTAAATTGTTCTTGAATGAAGAATGTGTGTTTTTATAGTTATCTCATTTATTTTTTCTTTTCATACAAGTAGTCCATTGGAATCATCACATGTACTCAGATAAAACAGAAGTGATGATTCTGGGATCTCAGAATAAACAAAGTAACATGTCTGATTTACTCCTTGTGGTTTCTGTTATGAACTTGCAGATGAAATGAGAAATCCGGGTGTGATCTTCAACCCAAATCTTTCTTTTGAGACACACATCAGGAATATTACTAAAATGTATTTTTATCATCTAAGAAATATCGCCAAATTGAGAAGTATGCTTACCCACTCAGATACTGAGAGACTGATGCATGCTTTTGTATCTTCTAGAATTGGTTATGCTCTGTTCTCTGGTACTCATAGCCATGTTATATCTCGACTGCAATTTATACAAAATGCTGCAGCTAGAATTTTAACTGGGACTAAGAGACGAGATCACATTACTCCTGTGCTAGCATCTCTGCACTGGCTTCCAGTCCCATTCAGGATAGATTTTAAGGTGTTGCTTTTAACCTATAAGGCATTAAATTGACTTGGCCTTTTAATACGAGGAGGCTGTGTGGTCCAGTGGTTAAAGAAAAGGGTTTGTAACTAGGAGGTCCCCGGTTTAAATCCCACCTCAGCCACTGACTCATTGTGTGACCCCGAGCAAGTCACTTAACCTCCTTGTGCTCAGTCTTTCGGGTGAGACGTAGTTGTAAGTGACTCTGCAGCTGATGCATAGTTCACACACCCGAGTCTCTGTAAGTCGCCTTGGATAAAGGCGTCTGCTAAATAAACAAATAATACTACGATATATTCCTAGACGCCACTCAGATCACAGAATGCCAGGTTGCTTACTATCCCACAAATTACAACAAAAAAACACAGGTGGTAGAGCATTCAGTTATAGGGCCGCAAAACTCTGGAATGATCTGCCTAGCTCTGTAAGGGAAGCACCAAGTGTCACTGCTTTTACAACAAGATGAAAAACACACTTTTATAATGTAGCGTTTTTATGCTAAAATGATGTTCCTTTTGTTATCTGCATTGTTTTACTGTTCTATGTGTTTTTTTATTTTGTTTGTATTGCTTTTCTTGCATTCTTTTATTAATATTTGTCAATGTTTGTATTCATGTGAAGTGCTTTGTGGCAATTTTTATTGTGAAAGGCGCTATATTAAAAAGATTGTTGTTGTTATGATGTACAGTATTGTGATACATACTGTATCGTGACATTAGTCTTCACTGGACTGTGGTGCTGCATAGGAGGCTGAGATTTTCATACTCCTTTAGTGTGCCCGATCTGACTGTGTGTGTCTCTCGCTCTCTCGCTCAGTCCTGACGATGAGGAGGAGGAGGAGGAGGAGGAGGAGTTGCCTCCGGAGCTGCAGGCTGGGAGTCGGCGTGTGTATCTGGGAGATCGTCTCTCAGTCAGTGTGATCCCTGAGGTGGGGGGGGCGGGCAGCAGCTGTGAGGAGGAGGAGGAGGAGGAGGAGCAGAGTGACTCGGACTGCGACGGGCCCGTGCTCTACAAAGAGGAGGAGGAGGAGGAGGAGGACGACGACGACGACGAGGAGGACGAGAGCTGCAACAGTGAGTAACACCCTGACAAATATCCCTGTTCACTTTGAAAAATAAATTCATAATTAATTGAGGATGATTTATATATTAAAAGCATGTCACGTACCACTATTTAGAAAAATGTGTTTGTGCCTGTGACAAAACTTAAGGACAAAAAAAGGGCGTACTGGAATCTGGATTTTAAGCATACTAGTTAAGTTCTGCAAGCTGGATGCCAAGGCTCCCATGATGCTCGCAGCAGTAGATGGGGCATCGCCACTGAGCAGCTGTGAGTGGTGTTGAGGATTTGGGGAGCCCCCATGCAACCCCTGAAGAAAGGCTTCTCTCTGCCGCAGGTTCCCTGGCAAACAAGGTGAAGCGCAAAGACACAATGGCTCTGAAGCTGAACCAACGGCACCAGCAGGAGCTGAATCCGGGGGACAGGGACAGCATTCCAGAGCACAGCAGGGAGCAGTGGGAGGCCTTCCGCACACAGATAGGGACAGCACTTACACGGTAAGGCACCCCTCGATGGAGAGGACACATCCCTCTGGAGATTGGTGTCTGGTGTTTTTTGTGTTTTGGTGTTTTTTCTTTTTTTTTTAAGGCACTATTTTTTACCTGTCTCTCTCATCTCTCTTGCCCCCATTGAGATCAATATTGCCTCTGTTCATATCCAGTGCAGCCCTGCCTGGCCATGCTGCTCACACTCTGTTCATATCCAGTGCAGCCCTGCCTGGCCATGCTGCTCACACTCTGTTCATATCCAGTGCAGCCCTGCCTGGCCATGCTGCTCACACTCTGTTCATATCCACCCTGCCTGGCCATGCTGCTCACACTCTGTTCATATCCAGTGCAGCCCTGCCTGGCCATGCTGCTCACACTCTGTTCATATCCAGTGCAGCCCTGCCTGGCCATGCTGCTCACACTCTGTTCATATCCACCCTGCCTGGCCATGCTGCTCACACTCTGTTCATATCCAGTGCAGCCCTGCCTGGCCATGCTGCTCACACTCTGTTCATATCCACCCTGCCTGGCCATGCTGCTCACACTCTGTTCATATCCACCCTGCCTGGCCATGCTTCTCACACTCTGTTCATATCCAGTGCAGCCCTGCCTGGCCATGCTGCTCACACTGTTCATATCCAGTGCAGCCCTGCCTGGCCATGCTGCTCACACTCTGTTCATATCCACCCTGCCTGGCCATGCTGCTCACACTCTGTTCATATCCAGTGCAGCCCTGCCTGGCCATGCTGCTCACACTCTGTTCATATCCACCCTGCCTGGCCATGCTGCTCACACTCTGTTCATATCCAGTGCTGCCCTGCCTGGCCATGCTGCTCACACTCTGTTCATATCCACCCTGCCTGGCCATGCAGCTCAATGTGTGCTGTGATTATATGAGGTGGTGTTAATGTGTGTTGTGATTATATGAGGTGGTGTTCATGTGTGCTGTGATTACATGAGGCGGTGTTCATGTGTGCTGTGATTATATGAGGCGGTGTTCATGTGTGCTGTGATTTATATGAGGCGGTGTTCATGTGTGCTGTGATTATATGAGGTGGTGTTCATGTGTGCTGTGATTATATGAGGTGGTGTTCATGTGTGCTGTGATTATATGAGGTGGTGTTCATGTGTGCTGTGATTATATGAGGTGGTGTTCATGTGTGCTGTGATTATATGAGGTGGTGTTCATGTGTGCTGTGATTATATGAGGTGGTGTTAATGTGTATCTGTAGTAATATGAGGTGGTGTTAATGTTGTGTTTTCCTCCTTTAGACGGCTGAGTCAGAGGCCGACTGCTGAAGAACTGGAGCAGCGGAACATCCTGCAGCGTGAGTGCCGCTCTCCTTCCTGCAGCCCTTGTGTGAGAGAGACTGCAGTTTAACGAGCCCTTGTGCGAGAGAGACTGCAGTTTAACGAGC
This sequence comes from Acipenser ruthenus, assembly GCF_902713425.1. Lineage (NCBI taxonomy): Eukaryota > Metazoa > Chordata > Actinopteri > Acipenseriformes > Acipenseridae > Acipenser > Acipenser ruthenus. The sequence goes on from NC_081213.1 coordinate 11,033,226, forward strand.
CCTTGTGCGAGAGTGACTGCAGTTTAACGAGCCCTTGTGCGAGAGAGACTGCAGTTTAACGAGCCCTTGTGCGAGAGTGACTGCAGTTTAACGAGCCCTTGTGCGAGAGTGATTTATTATTATTATTATTATTATTATTATTATTATTATTATTATCTTCCCTTCAAATGCACCATTTGAAATGAGTGGGCACTTGGATGACCAAACTGCTTTCCTTTCTCATGTTCACAGTCTAATCTTTTTGTTTAATTTCCTCCAGCAAGAAATGAAGCTGATCGACAGGCAGAAAGACGAGAAATCAAGCGGAGGCTCACAAGAAAGGTAGGAATCTGGCTGATAGCCTGTGTCACCCAGGACTTGGGAATTGTGAGGATGTGCTTTTTTAACGTTGGGTATTGTTTGTATACTGAGCACAGTGGAGTTTGGGTTTCTGTTTTCTGTAGTTTGCTAAAGTAAAAGCGGGCTTTCAAAATAATTAGGTACAGTAAATACCATTGTCTGTGCATCCTAGTACAGTAAAAACCATTGTCTGTGCATCCTAGTACAGTAAATACCATTGTCTGTGCATCCTAATAACTTACACAATACTGAAACCGGGGTTAATTTTATATATGTTTTTATATATAGATAAATACATTGCTGCTATATAAAGTAAGGAGCATTAAGTAAAAGTTATTTCTCAGCCAGTCTGTGTCGCAGATTTACAGTCTACACATCCAATCTTATGAAGTGAGTATTTATTTCTACAGCACCTTTCATACTACAGCTTCACAAGTCAATAAAAACAGTTTTACAGTAAAATGAATTCAAACACTCAAAACACATGAGTATGAACAAGTTACAGTAAAATGAATAAAAAAAAGAATATTCAAGAGAAAGAAAACACATGTAAAACAGATACAATGATTTAGTACCAATATTAAAAATGTGTTTATAAATATACTGATGTAATATCAATACATGCATATAAATAGATTTATAGATCACTCACGCCAAAAAGCACAAACAAGCAATTTTCTAAGTTAATATGATACGTGTTGGGCGTCTCTCACTGTATAATGAATGTCATCTCTGAAGTTTGGGTGAGAGGACCATGAAGCAGAGCTCAAACTGTGTGAAATGATGTTTCCTCTACAATAAGAGACACTGACACACGACGTAGTAACTTCTTATGAATCACGCACATCAACATTGTACTTGGGGAATAGCTTTAACCCTTTCACTGCTAGGGCTTTTGGAACCCTCGGTGCTAGAAGTTTTTCCTGATTTGGGACTGAATCATTTCAATGTCAAATTTCTCGCAAGTCTCTAAAGGAAACATAGGAAAACCTATATATTATTTTTTCAGCACAATCTGAACTTTCCAGTGATGTTTCATTTGTGGGCATAAAATATAAAAATAAAGTGAAAAATTGTGTTTTCTATAACTTTTAAATCCCTGGAAAAGTTATTTTTTAACATGGTAATCAGACACATTGTATATGTTTCACATTGCCAATATGTTGACTATATATTCTAACAGTTGTTATGTTTCTGTCACGGCTCCTTAAACATTATTATTATTAAAAAAATAAACATACAAAAATAGAACACCTCTAGGTCAAATGATCTTTGCATTTTTCATAGTGTGAACTTTGTGGCACATATAAACTATATATTTTCAAAAACTAGATACATACAAAATTCAAACTATAGGACATTATTTTGCTTGGACTAAAAGTACAGCATGTGACATATATAAAAAATATATATTTTATTTATGTATTTATTTATTTATTTGCCTTTGTTCTGTATTTGCTGACCACTCTGCACAAACTGTATCAAAGGAAGCTGGAAAACCATATACATTCTGAACCTGTAGGTTGTGAGGATTTCAATGGTACTAGACTCATAAACATGAGATGAACTTCAACCCCTTTTGCAATGCATAGAGTATAACATGCCCAAATTTCATTTTCAAAATTAAGGATTACCACCTCACATTATAAGGCTTTGAAAACTTCAAATTGGCAAGATAACTGTCACATTTTGTGCTCGTTTCAAAAAGTGCTTTACAAAAACTATCAAATTTTATACTCGCAGCCTGCACAATGCCATTGATATACATCACGTTCGGTCCAATATAGGGCACCCTGTAGCAATCAATAGCGATCGATTATTTCTGAAAGTAACTGTTGAAAATAAGATAAGGTTTGCCAAAAGTAGCTCTTCGGGTCTGCTAAATGTTGTAGCCATCACATTTGCTCAGATCAAAGCACGATCCTATAGAAATACAGACTTTAGTTGCTGACCTGACTACCTGGATTTCAGACTGAACAACATGGAGAAATCCTATAGGCCAGTTTAGGCATCAATCATGATGCATGATTTGATAGACGTGACCAGTTCACCATTCAAACATTTTGAGAGACTAAACCGTCCCACATTTGTGGAAGCGATTGGTCACTCACAGCCTGCAGGGCACTGACATACTCGCATGCAGTACAAATAGGGCAGCCTGCAGCAAACAATAGCGATTTGTTTAGTTCTAAAAAGAATTGTTGAAAATAAGATCTCGTTTGCCAAAATAGCTCCTTGGATCCTCTGAATGTGTTGTAGCCATCACATTTGCTCAGATCAAAGCACGATCTGCAATATAATACAGAGTTTAGTTTGCTGACTTGACTTCCTGGATTCTAGACTGAACAACACGAATAACTTCTATAGGCTGATTTATACGTCAATCATCCACTGTTTAAATGATGTAACCGATACACCATTCACACATTTCTAGAGATTAAACCCTCCCACACGCTCTGTGACATTTTTTAAACGATCGGTTACTCGCATATATGGAAGGACGTACACTGTCCCCTAGCACTTTAGGAGTGTATTTTTAGGACATCTAGCACTGAAGGGGTTAAACAAATATTTTATTTTTGTAAATGGTTGAGTTCAAAATCAACAGGTAGCGGTGAGACTGAACAGAATGCAACCGAAAAAACACATTTTCAAACGTTTGTAGAGATTTTGGTTACAATTTCTTCTGAGAAACTAGTGTCAAGTGCATCGAAATTCAGATAGAGTGGAAGTTAATAGGATGCTGTGTTAAGGTACCAGGTTTTTATTTTTGAAGATTGGAATTGTGATGTTCTATGCACAGGAGAAGAGGTACTGGAATGTTGGCAAATACAGCACTGTGATTGGTTGATTCCTATGCCTCTGTCTCCCTCTCTTGCAGCTGAGTCAGAGGCCCACAGTAGCAGAGCTGCTGGAGAGGAAGATCTTGCGTTTTCACGAGTACGTGGAGTGCACCAATGCACACGACTATGACCGCAGGGCTGACAAGCCGTGGACGAAGCTCACTCCAGCTGATAAAGTACGAGCTCCGTTCACGCTCTCCAGAGTGCCAGCAATGTGCCCTGAAAATATCTTCCTGGCTGTTGTGTTAAATATGACCCTCCTCCTGAGTGAAATAACCACAGCACTCTGTGAGCCTTCATGGAGTATTCTGTTTATATAACAAGTACAATGTGGGAAAAAAACATATGTTTGAACCTAAATTAAACTACTGAGTTCAGAGAATTGGTGATTTGCCCGGTGATTCTGTTATTGGGTGTGAAGGAATGCAAGATGAATTCCAAAATGAGATCCATTTAAAAAATATAAATATTCACTCTGCAGCATCAGTTATGAAAGAGTTATTCGATGGATCTCAACTCTTTCAATATTTCATCTTAAAGATGAGTGGGTTATCACTATAACTTGTGTAAAATTACAAATTGCACATCCTGTTTCATGTTGTGTTTTCTTGGCTTTTTCCCACCTGCAGGCTGCAATCCGAAAGGAGCTCAATGAATTCAAAAGCTCAGAAATGGAAGTTCATGAGAAAAGTAGGATATATACAAGGTAAAGAACTCTCGTTTGGCTTGTGGAGTTGCCAAGCTATATATTTAAATATGTAATTACTAGTGAGGGGAAACATTGAAAATACAAATCCAGCATTTTATCATGAGCCCTGTGTAGAAATAAGACATGTTGGTGTAATATCTCACACCAGACCACAGCTTAGATGGTCAGTGAGACAACATTGATTATCCAATACAGGATTGTCTAAGGGGTGAAATTGAAGAAGAGGCATAGACTAGAAGTGAAGCTACTGTGCTGAGTTTTGCTAGTGTTCTCAATTTCAATAGTTCTTGTGAGATCGTATTTAGTGTTTTGAACACTTCAGTTCTAAACTACTAAAGTGGGACAACATATTGGCAAGGCAGCCCAACACCAAGACCTTCTCAATAAGGTTGACTTTGCATTGAGTTTAAATGCGTTTTTACACATCTTACATATTTTCTTTTCTTGTTTTTCAGGTTTCATCGGCCTTAGCATCCCCGATATTGGGAATCCAGCACTTACTGTTCAAGTCCTGCAAGGGATCGCAGAGACTTTGTGCTCCCTAGGGGACTGCCGCTCTGAATGTACTTCATCAGGAATCCTGGGACGATGATGATAATAATAATAATAATAATAATAATAATAATAATAATAGTAAGAAGAAGAAGGAGAAGAAAAGAAGAGAGTAGTAATAGAAAGAAGATGCAGTATTTCACCCAGGAACTGGGGGACTGTGTGCCAAGGCAGTGGAAGGAGAGGGAAGGTTTGAATTCAAGACGTCTCTCTGCTCGGTGATCCTGCATTCCTCCTGGAGAAACTGGCCTCAACGCGCTGCCTTCTTCCTCAGAAATGATGCCTGTTTGCCTCTACTATGTACAGAACATTAGATTTTTTTTATTGTATTGTTTTATCTTTTTTTCTATTTGGAATGATCAGGGGGAAAAAATCTAACAAAATGGACCTTAATGTCTCATAACAGTGCACTGGGAACGCTTGTATATAAACTGCTGTAGTGTTTCATAGCAGGATAACCTATGGAAAATAGTAATAATAATGTTGCAAATATTCCTATTGCACAAACATTAGTTTTAGTAAGACCCATCTCTAATTTGGGGGTAGGTTTTTTTCCGTCACTACTGGCCAACAGTTGAGAATTTTAGGTGGATTAATAAAGGCTTCCGCCACAGCACAAAGCTTCTACAGAGCAACTGGTTGTCTTTCTTTAAGCTGAACAGCTGGATTCTTTCTTTATGCTGTACAGCTGGATTCTTTATGCTGTACAGCTGGATTCTTTCTTTATGATGTACAGCTGGATTCTTTCTGATGTACAGCTGGATTATTTTTTTATGCTGTACAGCTGGATTCTTTATGCTGTACAGCTGGATTCTTTCTGATGTACAGCTGGATTCTTTCTTTATGATGTACAGCTGGATTCTTTCTGCTGTACAGCTGGATTCCTTCTGATGTACAGCTGGATTCTTTCTTTATGATGTACAGCTGGATTCTTTATGCTGTACAGCTGGATTCTTTTTTTATGCTGTACAGCTGGATTCTTTATGCTGTACAGCTGGATTCTTTCTGATGTACAGCTGGATTCTTTCTGATGTACAGCTGGATTATTTCTTTATGATGTACAGCTGGATTCTTTCTGCTGTACAGCTGGATTCTTTCTGCTGTACAGCTGGATTCTTTATGATGTACAGCTGGATTCTTTATGCTGTACAGCTGGATTATTTATGCTGTACATCTGGATTCTTTCTTTATGCTGTACAGCTGGATTCTTTATGCTGTACAGCTGGATTCTTCTTCCAGTCTTAATTGTAGTCCTCAACTATCAGCTGAGGGGAAACTAACTAATCACATGATTAGTGAGATAACAGCTTTTTAAATGATCCCACACAACTACACCCCAAGAAACTCACCCCTGTATCATTGGAAGAAGACAGCTCCTTAAATACACATAAACAAACTATTTAGTAGACTGACATTCATGGTACAGACACACAACACCTATAACCCACCGAGATTGACAGGGAGAACCATTTCAGCAGGAACTTTTGTTTTGTTCGTTTTGTTTCCTTTAGTTTCTGTTTGGCCAGTAGGAAGTCGATTCCTCATCCTTTGCTGTATAGAATTGTGTTTCTGCACATGGAATTGATCGCGCTGTATATCTTGTCTTCCTATCTTATACAAAAAATGAAAACAATTTTAAATATATTTAAAAAAAAGTATTATAGGGATTTTTTTTAAGCACAAACTATCTGAAAATGAATTAGACACTACTACTACAACTGGTAGCAAATGTGTGCCTGCTCTGTGTTTTATCTCATGGATGTGTCTTTTTTTTAAGAAATATGCTACAGAATTTTAGCAACACCTCTTGGAAATGTAAAAGCTATTGCAGAATTTAATTAAAAGCTTATTAAAATACAAGTTTCTTTGTATTGATTGTTACCTGTTTAAATATAATTGTTATGTTTGTTGTTTAATTAAGGTATGCCCACACCCTGTCTCCACTAATGCGTGGGTTTTCACATTTCCCAAAATCACATTACCAATACAAGGCCCCTCCCGACCATTTTCCCCTCACTAACCCGCTTCTGGTGCCCAATTGCATGTCACCATGTCACACTCCATCACAGATGGGCATGACCTGGCCTGGTGTCCCAGCTGGTGGCATCTGAAACAGGTAGGGGGGGAGGAGGAGGGAGCAGAGGTTAAATATCTGTCCCGTTGCTGGTATGGCAATGGGGCAGGGGCAGCAACTCTACCCCAGCTGGGGGCCAGCCTTAGCCTCCATGGAGGGGAGGCAAGGTTGCCCATTGGGGTCGGCGGTCTAGGAGGTCTCGGTCCTGGTGTTGTGGGTGGAGCGGAGAGATGAGGTGCTTCGCTGCTCCATTGAACTTGAGCGGTGAGTAGGTCAGTGTTGGCGGAGACTAGGGAGTCCAGATAAGCTTCCGGGTCATCCTCCGCCACCATTTTCTGCACCTTTGACCATCACGGGTCCAGTTGGTACATGGGGCGGTATCGCCAGACTGACCCTTTCAATCAGTGCTGTGTACCTTTCCTCGCTCCTTGATCTCCCGTCTGCCATCCAGCACCTCCAACAGCGCTGACAGTGAAGCATGATCCATCCTGTTTTCTGACACCACGTGTGGCAAAATGGTTTGCAGCTTGCAGGTGCAGGAGTGATATGATGATCAATAACAAACAGACAATGGTAATCCAGGTGCAATGGTGTTTTATTTATAATCCATAAATCACTTGACAACAGTAAATAATAATGAATGGTAGTACACAAGGTTGTGTACTACAGAGTTTAACCCAGGGGTTCTGTCCTGAAAAAATAAACACAGTATTTAATACACCCACAATAGTCCAAAGTGCTGTAAGTGCTCGTGGTGCAAATACAGTTTATCGTGAAACAAGTGCAGTGTTGTCCAGGTTTTGTGCTGGCATGTAGCGACAGCTCCGGATCGTGTTAGCTGTCTAATAACAACAGTTTAATTAGACACGACAAAACAAACAAAAACACTCACAATACGCAATACGGTTCTCCTACTGGGTTAGCGTTAACCATAACAAAGGAACAGATCACCTTGCTACGTCCCCTTATATACGGTCAATCATGACCCCTTGGTTAACGATTGCAACCGCTCCTCCAATCCGCGGCTACCACATCGTTTCTCTTCCGGGTCGATGATTTAGTGTACCATAGCTCCACCCCCCTTTCTAGATGGCCAACTTCCGCCTATCCCTAGGAATTAATTGTCTGGCCATGAAGTCCAGGGCACTCTGTTCCCTTTACACAGTGCCCTCATAAGTCGGGAGGGAGATTTATCACCAAGAATCATTTTGTCTCTGTCACAGGGACATAACAAACAACAGGCTGTAGTGCACAATATGCGTTGTAGGAAACAGTACTTAACTGAAGACACAGAAGTCCAGACTTGTCTGAAGGCCTCAGTTTATTTTCAATCACATACTTTGTTACCCTGTCCTCACAATCGGGTACACAAGCCACAGGTAGTAAATATATGCATAGTATCATAAGAGTTCCCTGTCTGGTATTTAGTACCAACTCTGAAAGACATTCAGGTTACATTGCTTTTTAAAATCCTCTAATATCCCTGCACAACTATTAACCGCCATGCCCTACTTGTTCAACTCTCTTCATTTTACACACGCACCCACAATGCATCTCCTCCGTTGGGAGGTGGAGTTTGACGTCAGTCTCTCAAGAGCTCCAACTGTTAAAGGTGTAGAGCTAGGATTACTATATAAGGGATCATTACAACGTGAAATTAGTAATACTAACACAGTGTATAAATATCGCTTGATATTTGTGTAAACACAATATTCATGTGTGTCCTCGTTTGAAGACATTGCGCAATACTGGGTATATATAAACACAAGGAAGTTGTGTGATATCTGTGTGTTTCAAGAGGATCTATGGAATTATTTTACAAAATAAGAAATAAAGGGGATATATTATAATGATGCAAATTAGGTACAGTGCCTATAGAAAGTCTACATCCCCTTGAACTTTTTTTCACATTTTGTTGTGTCAGTGCCTCAGAGTTTAATGCATTTAAATGAGGGTTTTTTTCCACCATCTACACACCATACTCCACACTGTTAAGGGGAAAAAGTTATATATTAAAAATACAAAATTGAAAGATCATAATTGGATAAGTCTCCACCCCCGAGTTAATACTTGGTGGAAGCACCTTTGGGTCCGTTGGGATAGGTCTCTACCAACTTTGCACACCTAGATTTGGCAATATTTGACCATTCTTCTTTACAAAACTGTTCAAGCTCTGTCAAGTTCCTTGGGAAGCGTTGACGGACAGCAATCTTCAAGTCATGCCACAAATTTTCGATTGGATTTAGATCGGGGCTCTGACTGGGCCACTCAAGGACATTTACCTTTTTGTTCCTTAGGCACTCCAGTGTAGCTTTGGCGGTGTGCTTTGGGTCGTTGTCATGCTGAAAGGTGAACTTCCATCCCAGTTTCAGCTTTCTTGCAGAGGGCAGCAAGTTTTCCTCAAGGACTTCTCTGTACTTTGCTCCATTCATTTTCCCTTCTTTCCTGACAAGTGCCCCAGTCCCTGCCGATGAGAAACATCCCCATAACATGATGCTGCTACCACCATGCTTCACAGTAGGGATGGTGTTAAGAACATAAGAACATAAGAGTTTACAAACGAGAGGAGGCCATTCAGCCCATCTTGCTCGTTTGGTTGTTAGTAGCTTATTGATCCCAGAATCTCATCAAGTAGCTTTTTGAAGGATCCCAGGGTGTCAGCTTCAACAACATTACTGGGGAGTTGGTTCCACACCCTCACAATTCTCTGTGTAAAAAAGTGCCTCCTATTTTCTGTTCTGAATGCCCCTTTATCTAATCTCCATTTGTGACCCCTGGTCCTTGTTTCTTTTTTCAGGTCAAAAAAGTCCCCTGGGTCGACATTGTCTATACCTTTTAGGATTTTGAATGTTTGAATCAGATCGCCGCGTAGTCTTCTTTGTTCAAGACTGAATAGATTCAATTCTTTTAGCCTGTCTGCATACAACATGCCTTTTAGACCCGGGATAATTCTGGTTGCTCTTCTTTGCACTCTTTCTAGAGCAGCAATATCCTTTTGTAACGAGGTGACCAGAACTGAATATTCTAGGTGAGGTCTTACTAATGCATTGTAAAGTTTTAACATTACTTCCCTTGATTTAAATTCAACACTTTTCACAATATATCCGAGCATCTTGTTGGCCTTTTTTATAGCTTCCCCATATTATCTAGATGAAGACATTCCTGAGTCAACATAAACTCCTAGGTCTTTTTCATAGTTCCCTTCTTCAATTTCACTATCTCCCATATGATATTTATAATGCACATTTTTATTGCCTGTGTGCAATACTTTAAATGTCATTTGCCATGTGTCTGCCCAGTTCTGAATGCTGTCTAGATCATTTTGAATGAACTTTGGAGCTGCATCAGTGTTTGCCAATTTTTTAACAGAGAATTGTGAGGGTCTGGAACTAACTCCCCAGTAATGTTGTTGAACTAGAAAGGAAGGGGGGAGAAAACAAAAAACAGAAGGGAGACCACATCAAAACAAGAGCAACAACTCAGGTAAGACAACTATTAAATGTATTTATCTTAATGCTAGAAGTCTCAGAAACAAAATGTTAGAACTTGAAGCTACTGCACTAAAAAGTAACTACGATGTGATAGGTGTTACAGAAACTTGGTTGTCTGAGAGTGATGTTGACGAATATAATATTAGTGGGTACACACTATATAGGAAAGACAGGCAGGACAGAAGAGGCAGAGGGGTAGCGCTATACATAAGAAATAGTCTTCAAGCCCAGGTGTTAAATCAGGACAAAGAAAACAATGCAGAATCAATATGGGTCCGAATAATGGACACAAATTCAAAGGGCATAATAATAGGAGCATGCTATAGACCGCCAAATTCAGACGCTGAGCAAAATAATCTGTTGTACAATGACATTCGAAATGCGTGTAGAAAAGGAGAAGCCATACTAATGGGGGATTTCAACTTCCCCCGTATAAAATGGGAAAACCCGATGGGGGGCACGACGGACAAAATTGAAATGGTGGAAATGACAAATGACTGCTTCCTAACGCAATTTGTCAAGGCACCGACTAGAGGGGAGGCATGCCTTGATTTAGTCTTTTCAAATAATGAAGACAGAATAACTAAAACAGAGGTCAGAGAGCCATTGTTAAACTCAGACCACAATATGGTCTCATTTGAAGTATTTTTTAAAACCCCAAAAGTAATGACTAAAGCTAAGGTTTACAATTTTAGAAAAGCAAACTATGAAGGTATGAAACAGAGACTAACAGAAGTTAGTCTGTTGGAGTAAAACAGAGAAAACATCCACAGAAAAAGGATGGCTGTTTTTTAAAAATGTAGTACTAGAGGCACAAAACAATTACATCCCAAAAGTAGACAAATCTAAATCTAAAACAAAATGGCCAAAATGGTTTAATAGATCAATTTAAAAAAATATTCAGCGAAAAAAGGCACTTTACAGAGCATTTAAAAGGGACCAAAAACAAAGTACACACAAAGAGTACTTGGAACTGCAAACACAGGTCAAAAAGGAAGTTAGAAAGGCCAAGAGAGAGATAGAAATCAATATTGCTAAACCAATTCCAAAATATTTTTCCAATATTATAACAGCAAGAGAACATTCAAAGAGGAGGTTAAATGTCTAAGAGACACAAATGGCAAAATCATAGATGAAGAAAAAAAATAGCAAATATATTAAATGATTACTTTTCACAGGTTTTTACAAAGGAGGACACGGACAACATGCCCCACATGTCGACCTGTTCCTATCCAATTTTAAATAACTTTAGCATAACAGAGGCAGAAGTGTTAAAGGGACTAGGAGCTCTTAAAATAAACAAATCCCCTGGGCCAGATGAGATCCTCCCAATAGTACTCAAAGAAATGAAAGAAGTTATTTACAAACCGCTAACCAAGATCATGCAACAGTCTCTTGACACAGGGGTTGTACCGACAGACTGGAAAATAGCAAACGTAATACCGATCCACAAAAAGGGAGACAAAACTGAACCAGGTAACTACAGACCAATAAGCCTGACTTCTATTATATGTAAACTTATGGAAACTATAATAAGATCCACAATGGAATATTACCTGTATGGTAACAATATCCTGGGAGACAGCCAGCATGGTTTTAGGAAAGGGTCTAACTAACCTACTTGACTTTTTTGAGGATGCAACATTGAAAATGGATAACTGCAAAGCATACGACATGGTTTATTTAGATTTCCAGAAAGCTTTTGACAAAGTCCCGCATAAAAGATTAATTCTCAAACTGAACGCAGTAGGGATTCAAGGAAATGCATGCACATGGATTAGGGTGTGGTTAACAGGTAGAAAACAGAAAGTACTGATTAGAGGAGAAACCTCAAAATGGAGTGAGGTAACCAGTGGTGTACCACAGGGATCAGTATTAGGTCCTCTGCTATTCCTAATCTACATTAATGATTTAGATTCTGGTATAGTAAGCAAACTTGTTAAATTTGCAGACGACACAAAAATAGGAGGAGTGGCAAACACTGTTGCAGCAGCAAAGGTCATTCAAAATGATCTAGACAGCATTCAGAACTGGACAGACACATGGCAAATTAAAATTAATAGAGAAAAGTGTAAAGTATTGCATGCAGGCAATAAAAATGTGCATTATAAATATCATATGGGAGATAGTGAAATTGAAGAAGGGAACTATGAAAAAGACCTAGGAGTTTATGTTGACTCACAAATGTCTTCATCTAGACAATGTGGGGAAGCTATAAAAAAGGCTAAAAGATGCTCAGATATATTGTGAGAAGTGTTGAATTTAAATCAAGGGAAGTAATGTTAAAACTCTACAATGCATTAGTAAGACCTCACCTAGAATATTGTGTTCAGTTCTGGTCACCTCGTTACAAAAAGGATATTGCTGCTCTAGAAAGAGTGCAAAGAAGAGCAACCAGAATTATCCCGGGTTTAAAAGGCATGTTGTATGCAGACAGGCTAAAAGAATTGAATCTATTCAGTCTTGAACAAAGAAGACTACGCGGCGATCTGATTCAAACATTCAAAATCCTAAAGGTATAGACAATGTCAACCCAGGGGACTTCTTTGACCTGAAAAAAGAAACAGGGACCAGGGGTCACAAATGGAGATTAGATAAAGGGGCATTCAGAACAGAAAATAGGATGCACTTTTTTACACAGAGAATTGTGAGGGTGTGGAACCAACTCCCCAGTAATGTTGTTGAAGCTGACACCCTGGGATCCTTCAAGAAGCTGCTTGATGAGATTCTGGGATCAATAAGCTACTAACAACCAAACGAGCAAGATGGGCTGAATGGCCTCCTCTCGTTTGTAAACTTTCTTATGTTCTTATGAAGCCTACTTCACTGAAATGAAAACTGGCTTCTGTTATTTTTAAATACCACTGCTTCCGTTTATACTACTGCTTAATAACAGGTACAACATTTTATTTATGCCTGCCTGTACCCCCTACATACATTTATGTTTTCGCAATCTCCAGAAACTGCGGGTTCAGTTGCATTCACAGCGCTGATAATGTTATGTTAGCTATACCTATAGCCATAGCTAGATACTACTGCAGTGCGGACCACGGCTCAAATCAATCTTTGTGTACAGTGTGGTGTATGTTTCTTTATATATATATATATATATATATATATATATATATATATATAATCTCAATGTCGGCCTTCTGGAATCATCTGAATGCCGTTCCACTTATTTCATTTTAAACCTTTTAAATGCCAAATCATAACAAAACATAGAATAATAGTGCATATACACAGAGCAACAAAAAAAAAAAAAGCGGAGGGCAAAATATATTTTGAATGTGCGCTTCTTATGAACGGTATGCTTGCGCCCCAGCATCACTTTCTTTGCACTGGGTATTCCTAACCTTATGAAGTGTCCTCAAATGAGGACGTATGAATAACTACTCCTCCCCCCCCAAAAAAACACTTTTTTTTAAACCTAACTTATTATAAGTAAAATCCAATATTTTTCTATTTTACCTTTTAAGTTAATTTGCGAATGAGACGGTTAATTCTGGATAATTACGGTTTAGTCTCCACGATGGTGTGAATGTTATGAAACTAGTCCTTGTTTTCGCCATTTCGGCGCTACCTGCTTTCGAGTGACGCTATTGGTCACTCCCATTAGTAATGGACCCACCCTATACAGGCAGTGCCTGCACGGCGGGTACTGTCTCTTTAAGAAGGCAGAGCCCGAGGCCGCGTGGAAGACCGTCTCGAACAAACCAGTCAGAAACACAGGAGAGCCGCCGCACCGGTAAAGTATAAACTAAACACACTTTACTGTGATCTCGAGTGGGTTTGGAAATCATCAACAGAGGCGGCATTATCTTATCAAACCGGCTGATTGGTGGTATCTGTGATATCAGAAACCTCCAGAACTTATTGGAAACCGCGCGGATTTGGGCCCGTGTGGATTTTATATATCGGTATTTGTTTATTGTGTACTGTAGTCATAGTTTGTGTCTTCGTCCTCCCGCGTGTCTGAAAAATGAGGTTGTGATTAATAAAGTTATTGAAAACCGTATCGCCTTTGTGTGTGTTAATGTAATTTCTAAGTAAAGGGAACACCAGTTATGCACAGGGACTTTGTTGCTGTTATTTTTCTATATTAAAAAAATCAAAGATTTTAAAGTAAAATGCCAGTACTTGCAGAACAGGACATGCCATGCTTATTATATTTACGTTTGCTTGCCAGTAACCTGCACGGTACACAGCGACTCGACTGAAATCGGGTTTTTAATTCCGACGAGCCGCTGTGATGCGAACCATGACGTGCATTGGCACAGCTAGAACACTGTCGAGGGGACGAGGCGATGGATCTGTCTTCTGAGTGAATATAAAACCCTGTCTGAATTGAGTAGCATATCGGCCACAGTGCTGTATGCAGAGCTGTCGATGCACTGTGATGACGGAGATTACTGGCGACACAGGCACTGTGTGTGCGCGCCTTGGTTTTCAGTAAAGGTTTTTGCTGCTACCCAGTTTTTAACTGTTTTACCAGGGAGTTATATTTGATGTGCACGAGCCTGTTGCAGTTGTTTGACCTTTATTACTGTTACCCCCACTTAAAGATATATGCAAGAACTGAGAATTTACTACCTCTTGACGCTGCTACTTTTTTTTGTAACGGTGCAACTACAGCGATTCACATCGCAGGTACAAATCAAATTCAACTTCTGTGTCTTGAGGTAATGTCACCACGTGACTCTTGCGCTTCAATAATATTAAAGCAGCTTGTTGTCTTTGGGTTAGGGTTAGTCCAAGCCTCCAAATGCATTGACCTTTTAGTCACCCGTAGAGGATATGGGGTTGTCTACATACGCAGGACATGTTATACAACTGACACGTAATAATCGAATTTGGGGTGAAGTTAGAAAAAACGTATTTTGTCTTGTGTGGGCATTTCATAGTATCACTCTTACAAAATGTATTTTAAAAACCGCATGTTAAAAAAAATTGTAATCCTTCAATAGGTAAAATTGTAATCCTTCAAGAGGTGATATTGTAATCCTTCAAGAGGTGATATTGTAATCCTTCAAGAGGTAATATTGTAATCCTTCAAGAGGTAATATTGTAATCCTTCAAGAGGTAATATTGTAATCCTTTAAGAGTTAAGTGTTTTGGTTGTTTGTTAAATTGAAACAGGAACATATCATGCCGGGGAAAAAGACAGTGAAGAGGCCGTCACCGCCAGAGGAAATCAAGGCAGCCAAGAAAGTGAAAGGTAATTTGACTGTGCTATCAAATGCTGCACACTGCCTTCAGTCTAGATTAGCGCTTCCAGTTGGTACTGGATGGAATAAATTATTATTATTATTTTTTTGTATTACAATGATGGTAAAGGGGTGTGTTGTGGTCATATTAAAGGTTGTTTCTGTCCCCAGCCTCTTTAGTGTCACACAGCTCCCACAGGACAGTGCCGGGCCTGGTGCTGGCTCTGGGGCAGGGAGACGTGGGGCAGCTGGGGCTGGGTGAAGATGTGATGGAGAGGAAGAAGCCGGCACTCGTCTCCCTCCCTGAGAAGATTGTCCAGGCCGAGGCTGGAGGGATGCACACAGTGTGCCTCAGTGAAACTGGCAATGTGAGTGTGGAGGGCACGTTTAGTCCCTTCTCTGATATGTCAGATACGTAATGACACATAAGTAATCATACTGTGTCATACTGTGTGTATTATTGGCAGGATACAGCATAGCTTTCATACCCAAAGGTTATAAGGCACGTGTCATGTGGGTTATCCATTCTAGCAAACCTCTTTTAAAGGAGTACTAACAAATGTTTTAGAACCTTATCAACACTAGCAACACAGTGACTAGTCCTCCTTTCCTTATGATGATCTTCTTTTGATTCTTTGCTTGTTTTTCATACTTCAGTTTGGACTTCTTTCCCAACAGTTGTAGCTGGGGGTTTCACAGTCCCTAAGATGACATTGTATCATATTGATGGCTTTAAGTACTATTGGAGGGAATTGGAATGCCCTAAAGTAAATACTGACTGTAACTTTCTTTAGATCTACACTTTTGGCTGCAACGATGAAGGTGCTTTGGGGCGTGATACGTCGGTAGAGGGGTCGGAAATGAGTCCCGGCAAAGTGGAACTGAAGGAGAAAATAGTGCAGGTGTCAGCGGGCGACAGCCACACTGCAGCGCTGACAGAGGAGGGCATGGTTTACATCTGGGGATCCTTCAGGGTACAGTGCATGCATGGATATTAAAACACCAGTACCCATTCAAGAAAATAAACACGCATCTTGCATTGCTCACCTTGCTTTTTTTTTTTTTTTTTTTTTAGGATAATAACGGAGTGATCGGTCTGTTGGAGCCAATGAAGAAGTGCATGTTGCCAGTGCAGATTCAGATAGATGCTGCAGTCCTCAAAATAGCATCAGGTGAGATGGCTGAACTGATTCTTCTTTCTTCAGATTCAGTGCATGAATAATTCAAATTCTGCTAAACTTGGTACCATGTGTTGGTTCTGTATTGTCAAGGCAATAAAGAATGATTGTGCATTAACCAGCCAAGAAATGAATACCAGATTTACAAGAACTGTGACAATGGTAAAATGCATTGTATAGTTTGGGTACAACAGTATAGCTGATTTTATCTTGCAGCAAGAGAAAATGAGTTAGCATAATTCATTCTGTCTTTAGGCAACGACCATCTTGTGATGTTGACAGTGGATGGAGAGCTTTACAGCTCGGGCTGTGGAGAGCAGGGGCAGCTGGGAAGAGTCCCCGAGCGCTTCACCAACAGAGGGGGCAGGAGAGGCCTGGGTGAGTCATCCTCTTGGGATATCTGGGATTGGGCGAAACGCTAGTTTTATTGAACTATATATTATACTTTAAAAAAGAAAACACCATCTCTGCATTTTATGTTGTTTTTTTTCCCCCATCAAGTAAATCACAAACATTGTTTTATTTGGAAAGTGTTGGTAAAGGAAAGTTATTACCCCTTAACATTTCATTAACAGACATGTGTGTAACTGTTGAACAGATTCCTGTGTTGGCAGTAGTTCCACTACTTTGTATTGTTTTCGTTTGGTTTCAGAGCGCCTCTTGATCCCCCAGTGTGTCCCTGTGAAAGGCAGGATCAAGGTCCGCTTCCAGGACGTGTTCTGTGGGGCTTACGTTACCTTCGCTGTGTCACAGGAGGGGCACGTCTACGGCTTTGGGCTCTCCAACTACCACCAGCTAGGTGAGCTGCAGAGTGATACAGTAGCGTTAAGAAGCAGGTCCAGCGTGTTTGTGTTAAGGATGCCACAGTTACATGTGTTTCTGATTTCGTTAAGATTGTGCTATTATGTACTGCTTATCAATCCACAGTCACAAAGTACATCCTGCGGCATTAACGCAAACGTACTTTGCAGTATCATCACTCTACAGTGCTTGTCTGCTGGACTAACAGTTTTCTGAAAGCTGTGGGCTGGTTGGAATGGGGAGTTCAGTAATGAATTCTATTTTCTTACCAATCATTGTCTATTTGTAGCCTGCAATAAATTGACACAGGCATGTTTGGGGCTTTCCAGATCTTCAAATTTTTGAATATCAGATATATAATTGCACGTGTTTATAAAGGCAGGTTTTCGAAGTGTAGGGCGACCAGGTGTTTGACAATGTTTGTTAGGTGACTAGCATTTACAGATGCTAATGCAGAAACAAGCTAGAGATCCATACAATTGAGTAAAACAGGAAATATTACAAATGCAATCCTCATCCTGTTGTAGGAACTCTAAGCACCAGCTCCTGCTTCGCTCCTCTAAACCTCACTGCCTTCAAGAACTCTACCAAGTCCTGGGTGGCGTTTTCTGGGGGACAGCACCACACTCTCTGTCTGGATTCTGAAGGTAAGTGCAGAAATTAAACAAGTGAGAGAAGAGAATACAGGAACGTGTGTACTGAATAGAGTTCAGTACTGGGATGGAAATAAGACTCCTGTTTCATAGCAAGTAAGCATAGGGTATAGTTAACATGCTCTGGTGTGTCTTCTAAAACTCAAAGTAAAGTCAGGAAAGGATTAAACCGTTTGCCAAAAAACCCTCATGAGAATTCAAGCTGTCGAGATTCTCATGATATTTGGTGGGTTAAGTATCCCTTACAAGTTTTGCGTATTGTCTGAGTTGTTGGTTATTTGTTTTATTATTTTCTAAATGAAGTGTGCTTTTTAATAATCCAGTTATTTCTCCCTATGAAGTCATATAACTGAACATAATACAGTACTGTTAGAAATGGTGGCAACACTTGGTTTCATTTTATTTTTATTTTTTTTAAACTTTCAGAAGTCAGGTGAAATACAATAAATTGTTTTAGATGTATTTAAAAATAAAAAAAGCAGTTTTGTACAATTCTCTTCACAGACAAGTATTATTTACTCTTAAATAGAAATAAATGCATACACACACATACAACGCACATATATATCATATCTCTAGTGCTGGGACAGATATCAGAATATTCAAACAAATATTTTTTGACATGTATTCGGATACAAAAATCAGATGTTCATATTCGCTACAAATGACAAAAATACCTTGCACTTATTTACCGTCTCACCAGAATTTACGTGACCGTTAAAAAAAAAAAAAAAAAAAAAAAAAAAAAAAAAAGGCAAATGAAAAAGAGGTCTGTGTGACATGCAAGATTTAATAAATATATATATATAAAAACACAGGATCAACACAGCAGCTCTTGAGCCTGCAGATGATGCGTGTGCACGCACAGTGCTCGCTATGGAAAGCCATCTGGGACAAAAATGCATTGTGCTGCTTTCGCTAACCAGAATCTCATGGGAGTGTGGAAGTGTGCCACGCCCATATGTGTGATATGTGTTATGTGTTGTGTGTGGAGTGTTAGTGTTGGTGTATAGATATTGCTGCATGGGATATAAATGGGTCTGTGTAGCACGAGTGATTTAAAATATGTAGTTGTATTTAGGCACGGGGATTGCACAGACACTTTTAAAGTATGTAATAGTATGAATTAGTTCACATGCCGAGATTCAAGCAAATGATTAATTAGTAATTGAATATCGGCACAGCTGTGTGTGTGTGTGTGTGTGTTGTGTGTTTATATATTGCTATGTGAAGTGTTGTAAATTTCAGTTTTCGTTTGCTTGTTCAGCTACAAAAAGGCACAAGTAAACTTCAGGTTATTACTTTATGAAAACGTTTCTATGGCCACTGTTTACTATGAGGAAATGGCAAAGAAAGAAAAAAAAAAATTAAATGCAGTGCCAACTTTATGTACTATTTATTTCTAGAATAAACAAAACAACATTTAACTTAAACTGCTATTTGGCATCATTTGTTTTGTTGTTAATTCACTGGGGTAAAGCAAGTCCTACACAACTTATTCTTTACTCCTGAGAATTTTCTATTTTAACATGTTACAAATTGTGAGATCTTTGCTGTAAAGTAGAGGCACACACACAGGGGCCACGGCCACGCCCCCTGCCCCTGCTGCTATGCTGTCTCTGCCTGCGTTCAGAGCAATATAATGGCTTTTATTACTTTTCGAAAAACGAACAAATATCCGAACAAATATTTAAATTATTAGCAAATATCCGAAACATGAAAATCCTGTGTTTGTCCCAGCACTATTATTCTCCCATCTGGAGAATTCTACAGGTGTGCTGCTTTAAGTTGTATTATTGAACATTGTTAAAGGGGGACCACAGCTGGGTTTATATTTAGCACTAATCTCTTCCCTCAGGTAAAGCGTACAGCCTGGGCAGGGCAGAGTACGGGCGGCTGGGTCTGGGGGAGGGAGCCCAGGAGGTGAAGGAGCCCACCGTCGTGCCAGGGCTGACGGGCGTGCAGTCAGTGGCCTGTGGAGCTTCAGTGAGCTGTGCTGTCACCAAGGATGGTATGGAAATTCAGTGGAGTCCATGTATAACACAGGTTCTGCTCCCCGGTGGCTTACCTACTGTGGTTTGAGTCCTGTTCACACGGGGTTGCTGATCTTGGCTTTATGCCATTGGCATTTGCCCCCCTTTGCGAGTTAGGGAGCAATATCAGCTAAGAATAGTTCTCAGAATACTTGTCATGTACGGGACAGCTCATTAACACAAACGTGTGCCACATGAGCAAGTGGTTCCTGTGATCTTCATGGCTTGTGATGTATTGTATTTCTGTGCTGCTGTTTGCAGGACGTGTGTTTGCTTGGGGAATGGGCACCAACCTGCAGCTGGGCACCGGGGAGGAGGAGGATGAGTGGAGTCCCTTGGAGATGACAGGGAAGCAGCTGGAGAACCGGGTAGTACTGTCTGTGTCCAGCGGAGGGCAGCACACTGTGCTTCTGGTCCAGGACAGACAGCAAAGCTGATGAACTCTGCAAAGCCAAGAATCTGAAGACAGACAGACAATGAGCCATACATCTCTGGAGGAATCTGCATATAATCACCTGGAAAATGTACTGTTCAATCATACTAGAGAGTTAAAAATGTGAGAGGCATAGTCTGAACTGGGATGGATTGATAGATCATGATAAAAGAAAAAACAATATATACTTTTTAATTGTGTTTGTTAGTTTTTGAGTCTTCAGTTTGCTATCCAGGGACATTTGTTAATATACAAAAAACTGCTTTTAAGACAGATACAAAATAAGCCTTTTAAAGGAGATGTGCACATGCAGGGAATCTAACAAGCGTGGTCGTAGTTCACATTATGTGATTTTAGTAGCATTTTCAAGTGTACAAAGTTGTCCTTGTAAATTACCTTTTTGTTCATAGAGGTGGATGAACCCATGATAGTATATCTGCTGACGTTACCATTATACAGGCTGGCTTCTAATTTGCGTGCCATATTTAAACTTCATTAAACATTAGCTTGCTGGTGTATGGATGCATGCACTGTTTCTTCATACACTTGAGCAAGGGTTGGTTCTGTCATGAGGTGGAAATAACAGTTAGTAGACTTACTGCAATTATAAACATCTCTGTTTAATGCAACATTTGCTAATTTCATCCTATACTGTAACAGTTCAACTACAAACTTTAACACTTACATTAACATGGTATTTAATCCTGACAGAATCTGCTTTTACAGGACTCATTTATTTACCTTGCCAACAGCGCATGTTGTCTTTAAAAGGGACACGGAGTAGATGGGTGTGTGCAGTGTGTTGCTCGTTACTAGCTGGGTGTGTGCAGTGTGTTGCTCATTACGGATATGTGAGCCTCTACCGGGTGGTGATTTTTTTAGTAGTTTTCCTTCCCTATTCTTTATACAGTAATTAATGTCACTGCCGTGGGTTCAAAGCTTTTCAGCGTAGCCGCTAACCTTTTGAAGTAACAATTCAGATGTTGGAAGAATATTGCACGTCTGGTTTTGTGAAGGCTGAGGTGTAGTGTATTGGCAGTTTTTCGCAGTCTGGCAGCATGTGAACCATTTTACCACTCGTTCGGTAAAAGCATACAATTTCACTCACTTCTAAAGGTGCAATATAGAGTGTTATTTAGTGCTGCGATCTGTATGTGATACATAAGAGCTTTTTGAAGGAGGCCAGTAGTGTAAAGCATGTAGGGCTGTGTATGCTTACCTTTATTAGGTAGCATTTTTGCTCAAACTGCGTTAATGGTAACTGAGCTGACCTGGCTGTAATGGGAACTATTCTGACTTGGAGGTTGCCCCTAATGAAGAGAGTAGGCAATAATACACAATATACATTTTTGATAGCAAAGAAATGTTGAGTTTTAGAAGTCTCATTTTGGGGGAGGGATGACGGGGTATGCTTGTACAGTATTATAAGGAGTGAGATTTATTTGAGGGCTGGGTTTATGTAGTTTGTGGCAAGTTGAATTTGGGGTATTTTAGTGACAGCCAGTTTTATTTACATGGTCTATTCTGTTTTTTTTTTTTTTTATCCTGATTTAATCTCATCTCCTGATCAGAAATGAATGAGCTTGTTGTAATGAGTGGGGAATTGATTCATCTGTAGATGGTGACGTGAGGAATTATTTACATCAGGGTTCCGTCTGTGGCTCCAAGATGTGCTGGATGTAAAATCTCTGTTCCGATTTGTGATTATTTTTTTATGTGCAGGGGCTTTCCAACAGGAGGGTAAAATAATGTGTTATTTTAACAATGAATAAATACATTTTTTTCATAATTGAGTTTGGTTCACGTGGTATTTGTTTTGTTCTTTTTAAATGAATGTTCTGTCCTTTTAGAATATACTGTCTAAGGACAGCCCAACGGTCACAGTGTAACAGTTATGTCTACTTGGCTTACACAGATACAACTTGAAACCAGTTTGGAAAAAACTGTTAACAAACAAGTGGGATCATCCATTCTACTTGTTACCTTTTTTTTATTTATTTTTATTTAGATGTATTCTTTTCCACATAGTTTGGACTGCTGTATGTTGAAGTCACACAAATACTACATTTTAAAACCTTTTCTAAGTTTCTTTTTTAATAAGTAGATGGTGCATAGAATGTACAAGGACAGTCTTACATATAAACTCTGAGTGCTGTGAGAGGGTGCTGGGCATTCACGGACACAGGAGACAATTTTCTTTGAAACACCACTGGGGTGCACTGATTTATTTTTACCTGCAGAGGGCGCTGTTCTCCATGGCTTGAATACCTGCAACGGTAATCCGGACCACAGGGTTACCAACACAGACAGTCACAGGTCCAGTGCACATGCAAGTGCTGAAAATGTAATATTCCATAACCAAAAGCGGAAGAGAAAATAAAACACAGTAATAAAACTACCAACAAAAGGTGCTGCTTATGCAGCGTCCCCCCCCCCCCACTGCTCGCTCGGGTATGTAACAATTTATTTTATTTCTCTTCTATTTAATATCGGCTGTCTTCCTCAGCCATGCTTGCTTGTCTCGTTCTCTTGCTCCAGCCACTGGCATTCCTGCCTTGGTTTATTTACACCGGCTTCCTAACCCAGTGTCCCTGCGTTTCCCCTGTAATGGCCACCCAAATGGATAACAGCATAGATCTTATAAGGCCTGCCTGTCAACCACTCAGAGAGGGAAATTACCCACCCTCACCCAACCTCTATGTGTCATTGCCATGATTGACAAGTGGAATTTACGAGCTCTCGAGCTCCCCCTGCAGGATCAGGCATGCGTTACATTGCCAGCACAGATCTCTGTTACATACCCCCAACCACCTCAGAATGGCACCACCATTTGAAAATACTACAACCCTATGCCTTCCCAAGAGAAAAAAAAAATCTGCGTTTTGATGCAATTTCCCTGCTCGGTGGACTACCCAAAGGCATAAGGCTGCAGCTCCAAGTATCACCATGTGATCCTCGCATTGTCCTTCATCCGGTGAAACCATGCTAAGGGGGCATGATCTGTCATCAGGGTGACATCAGGGTGTCGCCCCAAGAGGTAATACTGGAGTGACTTGACCACCCATTTTACTGCGAGACACTCCTCGATGGTACTGTAGTTTTTCTCACAGGGAAGGAGCTTCCTGCTGATGTACAGGACCGGGTGCTCGCTTCCCCGCACCTCCTGAGACAACACTGCCCCGAGACCTGTCTCTGATGCATCCGTCTGCCTGAAATCTGGGCTACATAGCACTGGCTTGCTACACAGCCTGTGCTTCAGAGCAAGAAAGGCCCTCTGACACAGATCCGTCCACTGGACCGTCAAGGGAATAGTGAGCGTGACGAAGCTCGGGATGAACTTCCTATAATAGCACGCTAGTCCCAAGAAGGAGTGCACCTGGGTTTTGGTCGGAGGGACTGGCCAGTCAGCCAAGGCTTTCACCTTTGCAATCAGCGGTCTGATCTGCCAATCCCTACTCTACCCCAAATACTCTGACTCGCTCTTCACAGGCACATTTCCTTGGGTTAGCAGTGAGCCCAGCCTCCTGCAAGAACTGAAGCACCGCCACTACCTTATACAGATGACTCGGCCAATCCTCACTGTGGACAACCAAATCATCTATGTAAGCAGCGGCATACTGCTGATGGGACCGCAAAATGTGATCCATCATGCGCTGGAAAGTGGCTGGTGCTCCGTGCAACCCAAAGGGCATGGTCCTAAATTAGTATAACCCGAAGGGAGTCGAAAACGCAGTTCTCGCTTTGGATTCCGGCGTTAGGGGTATCTGCCAGCACCCTTTCGTTAAATCCATTGTCGTCATAAAATGAGCCGTGCCTAGACGCTCCAGCAACTCATCTACCCCAGGCATGGGATAAGCGTCAAACTTCGATTTTTCGCCTGAAATCGATGCAAAATCAAGTTGACCCGTCCAGCTTATCCACTAAAACAATTGGACTGTTCCAATCACTTTGGGACTCCACATTACACCCAGTCTGAGCATCTTGTCAATTTCCGCCTTGATTACCTGCCGTTTACGTTCAGGTATGCGATACGGCCTCTGGCGAACTGGCGCCCCCAGTTCAACTTATATGTGATGGTGGGCCACTCGAGTCTTCCCCGGGACAGGAGAAAACACATCAGGAAACTCCACCACCAGTGTCTGAGCCTGACATTTCTATGTTGGTGTCAGATTACCTGCAATCTGTACTGACCCTGTTTTCACCAACACTGACACATGTTCCGCAGACTAGCCGGGACATAAAGTTGGTGCCTTGGTCGGTCAGTATTTCCTTGGGGATCCCGACTGAGAAAACAACAGATTTAGCAGATGCAGATCGGAGGGGAATGGCCTCTGGATAACATGTAGCGTAATCCAAAATGACCAATAGATGCATGTATCCCGCCTCACTCCTCCCTAGCAGTCCAACTATATCTACTCCAATACGCTCAAACGGAGCTTCCACTAGTGGCAACGGCACTAGTGGGGCTCGTGGGACGGCTCTAGGGCTGGCCTTTTGACACTCCCCGCAACATTTGCAAAAACGCCATACATCCCCATCCAGCCCCAGCCAATAGAACCATGTTACGAGCCTCGCTTTGGTCTTGTCCCTTCCCAAGTGACCAGACAGAGGAATAGCATGAGCCAGCTGCAACAAATCCTTAAAGGTCTGAGGATAATGGGGTAATTGGATGAAGTCACATTTCATAGCGGGGCAATTCCGATCGATGTGGCCCACCTCCCAGCTTGTCCCAAACCTCAGTGGACTGGTTTCTTGCCATGCAACCCTCCAATACAACACTGTGACAGAAATATAATGGGTTTTGGTTGTAAATCTCCCTCCCGACCTGTGAGGGCGCTAAGCAGCAAAAGAGGAAGTCTTTGGACGGACTGGCCTGACAGTTCTTTACCCGGGCCGGGAAGTCAGTCAGTCTGGAAGAAGGCGAGACTCCGTTGCAGGAATGTAATGACCTGGAAGGGAAACGACGTAGCAGCTGCAGACAGTAGAGACAGCTGCACTCGTTTACCAAGGGGTCATGCGTGATAGCATAAAGGGGACGGAGGATCATAAATCTTTTCCTTCACTTGGTTTAGAAAAACAAGGAACTGGAAGGACTGGGAGAGATCCCCATTGAATTGTATTGTTAAAAAAATAGTTTGTGAGTGTTTTGTTTGTTTTTAGCACTGTTAGTAATTGTCTTTTGTTTTGTAAATTCACTAGACGGCTAACACGTCTCCGGAGCTGCCGCCTTGGGCCAGCACTACCCGGAACAACAACACCACATTCACTGACTATAGTTATCACCCACCACGAGCACTACTGCGCGCACCCAGACTGGTGACCGTGTTTAGTATTATTGTGAGGCGGATAATGTGTTATTATTA
This sequence comes from Acipenser ruthenus, assembly GCF_902713425.1. Taxonomy (NCBI): domain Eukaryota; kingdom Metazoa; phylum Chordata; class Actinopteri; order Acipenseriformes; family Acipenseridae; genus Acipenser; species Acipenser ruthenus. The sequence goes on from NC_081213.1 coordinate 11,058,902, forward strand.
TTTGGTTTGCAAACCATTATTATCGTTTCCTTCCGTGCTTTACACATTGATGTGTGTATTGCCGGAGGATTATTGTTTGGTCGCCAGACCGGGAGTTTTTACAAATAAAAGACCCCTTTTCCACACCGGATTAGTTTCCTTTTGTGTGATTATTCCTGCACTGCATCACCTCTGCACCTGTTTCTACTCAGCAGCCACTTTGCCACAAACACATACAGAGAAGCCTGAAACCAACCCTCCAATACGACATACAGAGAAGCCTTCTGAGACCAGCCCTCCAATACAACACATACAGAGACGACGTCTGAGACCAGCCCTCCAATACAACACATACAGAGAAGCCTGAGACCAACCCTCCAATACAACACATACAGAGACGACGTCTGAGACCAACCCTCCAATACAATACATTATTATTATTATTTATTTCTTAGCAGACGCCCTTATCCAGGGCGACTTACAATTGTTACAAGATATCACATTATTTTTACATACAATTACATTATTTTTTACACATTATTTGTACATACAATTACCCATTTATACAGTTAGGTTTTTACTGGAGCAATCTAGGTAAAGTACCTTGTTCAAGGGTACAGCAGCAGTGTCCCCAACCTGGGATTGAACCCACGCTTCTCCACTCAAGAGTCCAGAGCCCTAACCACTACTCCACACTGCTGCCCGTGGGGAGAATGGGGAGGAAGAGCTGCAGACATACAGAGAAGCTTGAGACCAACCTTCCAATACAACACATACAGAGAAGACTTCTGAGACCAACCCTCCAATACAACACATACAGAGAAGCTTGAGACCAACCTTCCAATACAACACATACAGAGAAGACTTCTGAGACCAACCCTCCAATACAACACATACAGAGAAGCATCCTGAGACCAACCCTCCAATACAACATATACAGAGAAGCATCCTGAGACCAACCCTCCAATACATAAGAACATAAGAAAGTTTACAAACGAGAGGAGGCCATTCAGCCCATCTTGCTCGTATGGTTGTTAGTAGCTTATTGATCCCAGAATCTCATCAAGCAGCTTCTTGAAGGATCCCAGGGTGTCAGCTTCAACAACATTACTGGGGAGTTGGTTCCACACCCTCACAATTCTCTGTGTAAAAAAGTGCCTCCTATTTTCTGTTCTGAATGCCCCTTTATCTAATCTCCATTTGTGACCCCTGGTCCTTGTTTCTTTTTTCAGGTCAAAGAAGTCCCCTGGGTTGACATTGTCTATACCTTTTAGGATTTTGAATGTTTGAATCAGATCGCCACGTAGTCTTCTTTGTTCAAGACTGAATAGATTCAATTATTTTAGCCTGTCTGCATACAACATGCCTTTTAAACCCGGGATAATTCTGGTTGCTCTTCTTTACACTCTTTCTAGAGCAGCAATATCCTTTTGTAACGAGGTGACCAGAACTGAACACAATATTCTAGGTGAGGTCTTACTAATGCATTATAAAGTTTTAACATTACTTCCCTTGATTTAAATTCAACACTTCTCACAATATATCCGAGCATCTTGTTGGCCTTTTTTATAGCTTCCCCACATTGTCTAGATGAAGACATTTGTGAGTCAACATAAACTCCTAGGTCTTTTTCATAGTTCCCTTCTTCAATTTCACTATCTCCCATATGATATTTATAATGCACATTTTTATTGCCCGCATGCAATACTTTACACTTTTCTCTATTAAATTTCATTTGGCATGTGTCTGCCCAGTTCTGAATGCTGTCTAGATCATTTTGAATGACCTTTGCTGCTTCAACAGTGTCTGCCACTCCTCCTATTTTTGTGTCGTCTGCAAATTTAACGAGTTTGCTTACTATACCAGAATCTAAATCATTAATGTAGATTAGGAATAGCAGAGGACCTAATACTGATCCCTGTGGTACACCACTGGTTACCTCGCTCCATTTTGAGGTTTCTCCTCTAATCAGTACTTTCTGTTTTCTACCTGTTAACCACTCCCTAATTCATGTGCATGCATTTCCTTGAATCCCTACTGCGTTCAGTTTGAGAATTAATCTTTTATGCGGGACTTTGTCAAAAGCTTTTTGGAAATCTAAATAAACCATGTCGTATGCTTTGCAATTATCCATTTTCAATGTTGCATCCTCAAAAAAGTCAAGTAGGTCAGTTAGACACGATCTCCCTTTCCTAAAACCATGCTGACTGTCTCCCAGGATATTGTTACCATATAGGTAATTTTCCATTTTGGCTCTTATTATAGTTTCCATAAGTTTACACATAATAGAAGTCAGGCTTATTGGTCTGTAGTTACCTGGTTAGGTTTTGTCTCCCTTTTTGTGGATCGGTATTACGTTTGCTATTTTCCAGTCTGTCGGTACAACCCCTGTGTCAAGAGACTGTTGCATGATCTTGGTTAGCGGTTTGTAAATAACTTCTTTCATTTCTTTGAGTACTATTGGGAGGATCTCATCCGGCCCAGGGGATTTGTTTATTTTAAGAGCTCCTAGTCCCTTTAACACTTCTGCCTCTGTTATGCTAAAGTTATTTAAAACTGGATAGGAACAGGTCGACATGTGGGGCATGTTGTTCGTGTCCAACTTTGTAAAAACAGGTGAAAAGTAATCATTTAATATATTTGCTATTTTTTTTTCTTCATCTATGATTTTGCCATTTGTGTCTCTTAGACATTTAACCTCCTCTTTGAATGTTCTCTTGCTGTTATAATATTGGAAAAACATTTTAGAATTGGTTTTAGCCCCCTTAGCAAGATTGATTTCTCTCTCTCTCTTGGCCTTTCTAACTTCCTTTTGGACTTGTGTTTGCAGTTCCAAGTACTCTTTCTGTGTACTTTGTTTTTGGTCCCTTTTAAACGCTCTGTAAAGTGCCTTTTTTTGCTGAATATTTTTTTAAATTGATCTATTAAACCATTTTGGCCATTTTGTTTTAGATTTAGATTTGTCTACTTTTGGGATGTAATTGTTTTGTGCCTCTAGTACTACATTTTTAAAAAACAGCCATCCTTTTTCTGTGGATGTTTTCTCTGTTTTACTCCAATCTACTTCTGTTAGTCTCTGTTTCATACCTTCATAGTTTGCTTTTCTAAAATTGTAAACCTTAGCTTTAGTCATTACTTTTGGGGTTTTAAAAAATACTTCAAATGAGACCATGTTGTGGTCTGAGTTTAACAATGGCTCTCTGACCTCTGTTTTAGTTATTCTGTCTTCATTATTTGAAAAGACTAAATCAAGGCATGCCTCCCCTCTAGTCGGTGCCTTGACAAATTGCGTTAGGAAGCAGTCATTTGTCATTTCCACCATTTCAATTTCGTCCGTCGTGCCCCCCATCGGGTTGTAACAAACCCAATCCTTAAGCAACGTCCAATAACTAGTATTTTGTGACGGAATTACAAGTAAACTACCCTGAACAATATAAACTCTCCAAAGTAGTAGGATTGCGCGACAGAACCAAGAAAAATTGCTGGGTAAGGCAGGATTGTTTACAACACATAGAAAATAGGAAGAAAATTAAACCAGAAGACAGCACCAGAATTCACATAGCAGATGTTATTGAATATGTGTGGAATATTATACTTGTAGACAGAGGTATCAAACATTTGGTGTACATGGGTTTTAATTAGACAGCATTTGGAGCAGTCAAATATATTTACCAGAAACCACATTAATACTAATCATATAGAACAGATCAAGCTTTTAGAAAATGTACAGGCTAACATTCCAATGTTGATTAAAGTGTTTACCACAGAGTCCATCAGGCAGTCCTTATAGAAAAAAATGTCCATAAAACAACCACAACCAATACTTTAAAAGTCCCAAGCTGTTATATGAGGTCCGTATTTGAGAATGCAGGTTGAGCCAGAACATTTTAAACACAAAACAAAAAACAAAAAACAAAAATGAGACTTCGGTGCGAGGTGCTCGTTAAACCCCGATAAATAAACAAAATGAGACTTCTATGCGAGGTGCTCGTTAAACCCCGATAAATAAACAAAATGAGACTTCTATGCGAGGTGCTCGTTAAACCCCGATAAATAAACAAAATGAGACTTCTATGCGAGGTGCTCGTTAAACCCCGATAAATAAACAAAATGAGACTTCTATGCGAGGTGCTCGTTAAACCCCGATAAATAAACAAAATGAGACTTCTATGTGAGGTGCTCGTTAAACCCCGATAAATAAACCAAAATGATAATAATCCCAAACAGTCAGAACAAAACAGATAACCCACAGCGAAAGATAAGATTCCTCCCCATCAGGGGATCTCACCCAGTTCTTCCTTGGTCCTGTAGAGCTTGGAGTTTCAACCAGGTAAGGAGACAAAAAGTGATGATTTGGATAATAAATGGATTAGTCACCGTTGTTGCTTTTAGGATAAAAAATAAACAATTTGAATGATGTGGATAATTTCAATTGGGCAGGAGATTAGATAACTGGTTAAACTGGAAAATGGCAGATCAGAAAAAATACACTGTTTCTAACAACCAACAGATCATTGCTTCCTGATCTCTCTTTTATAGACAGCAACCTTCTTCTTCAAAAAACCCTGCTCTTTCCTCCAAACACTGTGCATCCACAAAAACCACACCCGAAAAAGAATCACCCCAGAAAAAGGAACCACCCCCTTCCCAGGAAGTAATAGCCATATTTAAAGAGCTCCCAGTTAAGATACTTAGACAATGATAAATCAAGCTCAATAAGCCTTTTGCCAAGGCAATTAGCAACACCTGACTCTAATTAGAACTTCCATGTGGAAATTAAGGAAAAGATCATTCAGTTAAAACAAGAGAGACCAGTGCAGAGATAAACCCCTTACCATAAAACTGACAGTCAATTGACATAGCTTCACCTAAGTTTTACCTTAAGAATCTGAAAGGTCCACTTTAGAAACGAGGACAAAATTACCTATTTAGCAATTGAAGAGAATTAACTTAACCTGGCCAGGTCTTCTGATACTCAATTAAGAGCAACAGGCAGCAAATTACTTATGCTGCATTCATGTAGCTAGTGCTACAGGGTTTTCCCATTTTATACGGGGGAAGTTGAAATCCCCCATTAGTATGGCTTCTCCCTTTCTACATGCATTTCGAATGTCATTGTATAACAGATTATTTTGCTCAGCGTCTGAAATTGGCGGTCTATAGCATGCTCATATTATTATGCCCTTTGAATTTTTGTCCATTATTCTGACCCATATTGATTCTGCATTGTTTTCTTTGTCCTGATTTAACACCTGGGCTTCAAGACTATTTCTTATGTATAGCTCTACCCAATACAACACATACAGAGAAGCCTGAGACCAAACCTCCAATACAACACATACAGAGAAGCTTGAGACAAACCCTTCCAATGCAACACATACAGAGAAGCTTGAGACCAACCCTCCAATACAACACATACAGAGAAGCTTGAGACCAACCCTCCAATACAACACATACAGAGAAGCATTCTGAGACCAGCCCTCCAATACAACACATACAGAGAAGCCTGAGACCAACCCTCCAATACAACACATACAGAGAAGCCTTCTGAGACCAACCATCCAATACAGCACATAGAGAAGCTTGAGACCATCCCTCCAATACAACACATATAGAGAAGCTTGAGACCAACCCTCCAATACAACACATACAGAGAAGCTTCAGACCAATCCTTCAATACAACACATACAGAGAAGCATCCTGAGACCAGCCCTCCAATACAACACATACAGAGAAGCTTGAGACCAACCCTCCAATACGACACTTACAGAGAAGCCTTCTGAGACCAACCCTCCAATACAACACATACAGAGAAGCCTGAGACCAACCCTCCAATACGACACATACAGAGAAGCCTTCTGAGACCAAACCTCCAATACAACACATAGAGAAACCTGGGACCAACCCTCCAATACAACACATACAGAGACGCTTGAGACCAACCCTCCAATACGACATACAGAGAAGCCTGAGACCTACCCTCCAATACGACACATACAGAGAAGCCTTCTGAGACCAACCCTCCAATATAACACATACAGAGAAGCCTGAGACCAACCCTCCAATACAACACATACAGAGAAGCCTGAGACCAACCCTCCAATATGACACTTACAGAGAAGCATCCTGAGACCAACCCTCCAATACAACACATACAGAGAAGCCTGAGACCAACCCTCCAATACAACACATACAGAGAAGCCTTCTGAGACCAACCATCCAATACAGCACATAGAGAAGCTTGAGACCATCCCTCCAATACAACACATATAGAGAAGCTTGAGACCAACCCTCCAATACAACACATACAGAGAAGCTTCAGACCAATCCTTCAATACAACACATACAGAGAAGCATCCTGAGACCAGCCCTCCAATACAACACATACAGAGAAGCTTGAGACCAACCCTCCAATACGACACTTACAGAGAAGCCTTCTGAGACCAACCCTCCAATACAACACATACAGAGAAGCCTGAGACCAACCCTCCAATACGACACATACAGAGAAGCCTTCTGAGACCAAACCTCCAATACAACACATAGAGAAACCTGGGACCAACCCTCCAATACAACACATACAGAGACGCTTGAGACCAACCCTCCAATAAAACACATACAGAGAAGCCTGAGACCCACCCTCCAATACGACACATACAGAGAAGCCTTCTGAGACCAAACCTCCAATACAACACATAGAGAAACCTGGGACCAACCCTCCAATACAACACATACAGAGACGCTTGAGACCAACCCTCCAATACGACATACAGAGAAGCCTGAGACCTACCCTCCAATACGACACATACAGAGAAGCCTTCTGAGACCAACCCTCCAATACAACACATACAGAGAAGCCTTCTGAGACCAACCATCCAATACAGCACATAGAGAAGCTTGAGACCATCCCTCCAATACAACACATATAGAGAAGCTTGAGACCAACCCTCCAATACAACACATACAGAGAAGCTTCAGACCAATCCTTCAATACAACACATACAGAGAAGCATCCTGAGACCAGCCCTCCAATACAACACATACAGAGAAGCTTGAGACCAACCCTCCAATACGACACTTACAGAGAAGCCTTCTGAGACCAACCCTCCAATACAACACATACAGAGAAGCCTGAGACCAACCCTCCAATACGACACATACAGAGAAGCCTTCTGAGACCAAACCTCCAATACAACACATAGAGAAACCTGGGACCAACCCTCCAATACAACACATACAGAGACGCTTGAGACCAACCCTCCAATACGACATACAGAGAAGCCTGAGACCTACCCTCCAATACGACACATACAGAGAAGCCTTCTGAGACCAACTGTCCAATACGACATACAGAGAAGCTTGAGACCAATCCTCCAATACAACACATACAGAGACCATAGGCACGGTTGAGTAACATGAACATAGCCACGATTCAGCATCATGACCACATCCACGATTCAGCGACATGACCATAGCCATGGTTGAGCAACATGACCATAGCCACGTTTCAAAGACATGACCAAGGTAACGATTCAATAACATCACCATAGCCACGGTTGAGCAACATGACCATAGCTATGATTCAGCGACATGACCATAGCCGCGATTCAGTAACATGACCATAGCCACGATTCACTAACATGACCATAGCTACGATTCAGAGACATGACCATAGCCACGATTCAATAACATCACCATAGCCACGTTTCAACGACATGAACATAGCCACGATTAAGTACCATGACAATAGCCGCGGTTGAGCAACATGACCATAGCCGCGATTGAGCAACGTAACCATAGCCGTGATTCAGTAACATGACCATAGCCGCGATACAGTAACATGAACATAGCCACGATTCAGTAACATGAGCATTGCCACGATTCAGTAACATGACCATAGCAACGATTCAGTAACATGACCATAGCCACGATTCTGTAATATGAGCATTGCCACGATTCAGTAACATGACCATAGCAACGATTCAGTAACACGTCCATAGCCACGATTCAGTAACATGACCATAGCCACGATTCAGCAACATGGCCATAGCCACGATTCAGTAACATGACCATAGCAACGATTCAGTAACACGTCCATAGCCACGGTTGAGTAGCATGACAATAGCCATGATTCAGCATCATGACCACATCCACGATTCAGCAACATGACCATAGCCACGATTCAGTAACATGACCATAGCAACGATTCAGTAACACGACCATAGCCACGGTTGAGTAACATGACAATAGCCATGATTCAGCAGCATGGCCACATCCACGATTCAGCGACATGCCCATAGCCACAATTCAGTAACATGACATAGCCACGATTCACTAGCATGACCATAGCCACGTTTCAACGACATGACCATAGCCACGATTCAATAACATCACCATAGCCACGGTTGAGCAAAATGACCATTGCCGGGATTCAGTAACATGACCAGAGCCACGACTCAGTAACATGACCATAGCCACGATTCAGTAACATGACCATAGCCACGATTCAGTAACATGACCATAGCCCTGATTCAGCGACATGGCCATAGCCGCGATTAAGCGACATGACCATAGCCATGATTCAGTAACATGACCATAGCCACGGTTGAGCAACATGGCCATTGCCACGATTCAGTAACATGACCATAGCCGCGGTTGAGTAACATGACCATAGCCAAGATTCAGTGACATGACCATAGCCGCCATTCAGTACCGTGACAATAGCCGGGATTGATCAACATGACCATAGCCGTGGTGGAGCAATGTGACAATAGCCGCAGTTGAGCAACATAACCATAGCCGCAATTCAGTAACATGACTATAGCAAAGATTCAGTAACATGACCATAGCCACGATTCAGTAACATGACCATAGCTACGATTCAGCGACATGACCATAGCCAAGATTAAGTAACATAACCATAGCCATGATTCAGTGACTAGACCATTCTCAGGATTTAGTAACACGACCATAGCCACTTTTGAGTAACATGACCATAGCCACGATTCAGCGACATGACCATAGCTGCGATTCAGTAACATGACCATATCCACGATTGAGTATCATGACCACAGTCAAGATTCAGTAACATGACCATATCCACGATTCAGTAACATGACCATAGCCACAATTCAGCGACATGACCACAGCCACGATTCAGTAACATGACCATAGCCATAATTCAGTAACATGACCATAGCCACGATTCATCGACATGACCATAGCCACGATTCAGTAACACGACCATAGCCACGGTTGAGCAACATGGACATTGCCACGATTCAGTAACATGACCATAGCTGCGGTTGAGTAACATGACCATAGCCACGATTCAGCGACATGACCTTAGCCATGATTCAATAACATGACCATAGCCACGATTCAGTAACACGACCATAGCCATGATTTAGTAACACGACAATAGCCACGATTTAGTAACTTGACCGTAGCAATGATTCAGTGACATTACCATAGCCGCGATTCAGTGACATGACCATAGCCACGATTCAGTAACATGACCATAGCCACAATTTAGTAACATGACCATAGCAATGATTTAGTGACATTACCATAGCCGCGATTCAGCGACATGACCATAGCCATGATTCGGTAACATGACCATAGCCGCAGTTGTAGCAACATGACCATAGCCGCGGTAGAGCAACATGACCATAGCCGCGGTTGAGCAACATGACCATAGCCGCGGTTGAGCAACATGACCATAGCCGCGGTTGAGCAACATGACCATAACCAAGATTCAGTATGATGACCATAGCCACGATTCAGTAACATGACCATAGCCATGATTCAGTAACATGACCATAGGCACGGTTGAGTAACATGAACATAGCCACGTTTCAGCGACACGACCATAGCCACGATTCAGTAACATGACCATAGCCACAATTCAGTAACATGACCATAGCCACGATTCAGCGACATGACCATAGCCACGGTTGAGTAACATGACCATAGCCACAATTCAGTAACATGACCATAGCCACAATTCATCGACATGACCATAGCCACGATTCAGTAACACGACCATAGCCATGGTTGAGCAACATGGCCATTGCCACGATTCAGTAACATGACCATAGCCGCGGTTGAGTAACATGACCATAGCCACGATTCAGCGACATGACCTTAGCCATGATTCAATAACATGATCATAGCCACGATTCAGTAACACGACCATAGCCACAGATGAGTAACATGACCATAGCCACGATTCAATAACATGACCATAGCCATGATTCAGTAACATGACCATAGCCATGTTTCAGAGACATGAACATAGCCACGATTCAGTTAGATGACCATGTGCTGTGAAAAGTCAGGAACTCTTAGAACGGGGCTGTTACACAGGGCCTGTTTAATAGTTTTAAAGGCTTCCTCTGTTTCTGAGGACCACTTTACCCGTACTGGAGCAGATTTTTTTATTAGGTCGGTTAGAGGCATGGCAATGGAGGAGAACTCGGGTACGAACCTCCGATAGTAGCCCACTAAACCTAAAAAGGCTCTCACCTGTTTCTTATCTTTTGGGATGGGCCATTTTGTGTTTGCTTCTATCTTACTCGTTTGGGGTTTTACCGCCCCCTACCACAAACCTTCGGTATTGAGCTTCTTGTAAGCCCACAAAGCACTTTTCAGGGTTTGCTGTTAATGATGCTTCTCTTAAGGATTGAAGGACTATATCACAATGTCCTCAATGTAGGCTGACGCATATTGGGCATGAGGTCTTAAGATTTTGTCCATTAGCTGTTGGAAAGTGGCGGGGGGCATAATGTAGACCAAACGGCATCACTTTATACTGGAACAATCCTAGGGGTGTGGCAAATGCTGTCTTTTCCTGTGATTCCTGGCTAAGAGGGATTTGCCAATACCCTTTCGTGAGGTCAAGGGTTGTTAAGTATTTCGCTGACCCTAGTCTTTCTATTAACTCATCTACCCATGGCATCGGATATGAGTCAAACTTGGAGACCTGGTTCAATTGGCGAAAAACATTACAAAACCGCCAAGTTCCATTGGGTTTGGCCACCATCACGATCTGACTGTTCCACGGACTCGAGGACTCATCGATGATGTCCAGTCTTTTCATGGCTTCAACCTCGCGAACGACTTCGTCCCGTTGGGCCTCCGGGATCCTGTAGGACCTAACCCGGACACACACCCCTGGGGGTTAGCACTAAGACCATAACCCTATCCCCAGGGTTGAACTGTCGTCGAGTTGCCGACTTATTATAGTGCCTGGCTTGGCGAGCTTGAGCGTCTATCATGTGGGCCTTCACTATGGGGGTTACTTTCTCTATTCGGTCTTGTATCCGTAAAATATAATCTACTACATTTCGGCCTGAAGATTTTTGAGCCTCCCAAGTCTCCTTAGCTATATCTAGGATTCCCCGTGGTTGTCTCCCATACAATAGCTCGAACGGGGAGAAACCTGTTGAAGACTGGGGCACTTCGCGAATAGCGAACATCAGATAAGGTCCCATCATATTAGAAGGTCCCAGTCCTTCCCATCCTTGCTAGCTACCTTCCTTAACATCGACTTAAGGGTCTTATTAAATCTCTCTACGAGCCCATCGGTCTGAGGATGGTAAACCGATGTTCTGATGGGCGTAATTTTAAGGGCTATACAGAAATCTTTCATTATTTGATTCACGAAAGGTGTACCTTGGTCCGTTAAGACTTCTTTAGGACTTCTTTAGGAATTATAGTTCGGGATGTCGTGTTACGTAAAGGAATCGCTTCTGGGTATCGGGTAGCATAATCGGGAATCACCAAGATATATTTGTGACCTCTAGCGGACTTATTTATCGGTCCCATGAGGTCCATAGCTATTCTCTCGAATGGAACCTCGATAATGGGAAGAGGCTGAAGAGGAGCCCGCAGGGCCAGTTTGGGACTGGACAACTGGCATTCGGGACACGACCGACAATACCGATCTACCGCTTTCCTTATACCTAACCAATAGAACCTTTTCAGTATCCTTTGTAAAGTTTTTCTGAAGCCAAGTGACCCCCAAACAAATGTGTATGTGCTAAGTACAAGATTTGGTTTTGATATGCCCGGGGAACCAATAGCTGCTCCACAGACTCTCCATTAATCTGGGTGCAGCGATACAGTAAGTCATTCTTTATCACAAAATATTCAAGTGGATTTAATATCGTATTCTCCACCTTTGTACCATTCACCAAAACCACCTTTTCACGTATATTGACTAAAGTGGGATCCTGTTCTTGTTCTCTTGCAAAACCTTCACTTGGGAGCTGGAGGCTATCTCCCCATGCCCCGTCCCCCAGTAATTCCCCGGTCTCTATGAGAACCTCCCCGGTATCGGCAGCAATCTCCTGCTTGCTACACTGTGTAGCTACGCCCTTACTGTTTCGTTTTCCCCTGGCCCCTAACAAACTCAGTCCCCCTATATCTCGCTCCTGACGCTGCTGTCGGTGCGTTTTCCGGGCTTTTACACATTGACTTTCCACATATAAATCGGGATCAGTGAACGGGAAAATGCTCAGAGGACTCTCCTGAGGTCCATTTTCTACCTCCGGGTTTATTTCAGGCTTTGTCAATGACCTGTTGAGTTGCACCAGGGACTTGAATCCCGGTATGTCTCTACCGAGAATTACTTAGTGGGGAAGATGGGGTACTATTCCAACTCGCAGTTCCATCATTTGGGCCCCCAGCTCAATGCTCACCACTGCCGTCAGATAGTGCTTAATATCCCCATGTATGCAAGTAATCCCCGTCTCGAGACCGTAATCTAATGGACGATCTGCCAATAACTCCGGCGTGACCAATGTAAGTGCACTTCCTGAATCGACGAGAGCCTCTGCATATTTCCCATTTACCTTCACCTTTATTACATAAGGGTAAGACCCATCGGGTCGTCGAGGTACAATGATATTGCCACAAAAGTGTTCACCAACATTACATTCCATACTCTCGTTATTTTTACAGAATTTTGCTATATGCTCAAGCTCATTACATCTGAAACACCTAAAATTATTATAGCTCAATTCCTCTTTCCCCGCTCTCATGTCTGACCCCAGTCCCTTCACAGCCCTAGGCTGCTCTTCACTCCCCCCCCCCCCCCCGGCATCGCCGGTTGCTTACCCGACCTCGGGTTGAATCATGGCTTCCAAGACTGTTGGCTCTGGTTCCCGGGTGTCAGGGTCCGGGGCTGTCATGAGAGCTCTTCTACTCCTGGAACGTACCCCCAGGCATGATATTTCTGTGCCCGGACGGCTGGGGTCACTCCAGCGCAGGCAAGGATCTCGGCCTTTAGATGTTGGTAGTCTTCCGCTACACTTGGAGCAAGGTCGTGGTAAGCCTTCTGAGCCTCTCCTAAAAGAAACGGTGCAATGATTCCGGCCCACTTCTCGGTTGGCCAACCCTCCCGGGTAGCTATACGCTCAAACACGAGAAGAAAAGCCTCTACATCTTCTTCCTGTGTCATCTTCTGTAACACGTGAGAGGGCCGTATCAAACTCATGTTAGGTTGCTGGAACTAAGGATTGTCCAAGCGTACTTTCAAGACTGCCACCTCCTGCTGGGCTACCTCAAGTTGCTGTGTTTGTACCCGGTTAGTCTCTTGCTGTACCCTTGCCATTTCTTGCTGGACAGCCGTTGCCGACACAAGTGCTTTAACCAGTGCATCTAGGTCCGCCATCTTGCTGTGTTAGAGTGGGTCCGACTGAAGTGTATTTTCGGTCGTAGGATCCCTCCGCTGCCACCAAATGTAAAAGAGTGGTAGTGTGGTGCTACTGGACACCGGTATTGTTCTTCACAGACTGGAGTGAACACGTCACTGATTCAGGTGAATAATTTTATTTACAATATTTACAACAAAACACACTTGTTTTATTGCGCTTATTTGCCCTGTATGGGCCACTAACTATCTCACTTCTTCTCCCCTCTCTATGCTACGGTGAGGCGACCAAAGGGTGACAGGCTTAGCCTGCAAATGTCCCAAGTCCACAAGACAGGTAAGTTGGATTTGGGCTCCCTCTGGAGGAGCACACCAGGAACTCCGGTAAGTAACAGCTAGGGCTCCCTCTGGTGGAGTGAGCCAGGAACACAGGTGGGTAGTGGTTGGGCTCCCTCTGGTGGAGTGAGCCAGGAACACAGGTGAATAGTGGTTGGGCTCCCTCTGGTGGAGTGTGCCAGGAACACAGGTAAGTACCGGTTGGACTCCTTCAAATGATTATCTCCTGGAACACAGAAAAGAACAGCGCATCCTCTGCAAGAGGCTGCCTGGAAGACAGCAAGGGAAAGTCCACAATATGCAATAGTGTTCCAACTACAGCCAGGTTTCTGAACACCTACAAGTGAAGCTGAGTCCCTGCTTAACAGCAACGAGGTGTCGCTTTGTTTTCCTAACGTGACTGTATGGAAAGCCAGGAAGAAACAGCAATAATAAAATTATTACAACACCACGGTCTTGTGTTTGGCAGTTTTCCTTCAAACGTACTCCTGTATTGTCCAGGAATAGTTCCACAAACATGACAGTGAATTCAGCTTACTGCAGTGGCCTGCCCAGTCACCAGATCTCAATCCAATTGAGCATCTGTGGGATGAGATGGAACGAGCCATTCGGAGTAGAGATCCACTATCAGCCAACTTGACACAACTGTGGGAAGCATTGGAGTCAACATGGGCCAGCATCCCTGTACTTGGCTTGATTCATGCCAAAGCTGCCCGATTCCAGCCTTGCTGAAGCACCCCCAGATCATCACCTATCCTCCACCACATTTCACAGTGGGTGCGAGACACTGTGGCTTGTAGGCCTCTCCAGGTCTCCGTCTAACCATTAGACGACCAGGTGTTGGGCAAAGCTGAAAATTGGACTCATCTGGGGGTGCTTCAGCAAGGCTGGAATCGGGCAGATTTGTCTTGTGAAGGACGCATGAATCAAGCCAAGTACAAGGTTGTCCTGGAAGAAAACTTGCTTCCTTCTGATCTGACAACGTTCCCCAACTCTGAGGATTGGTTTTTCCAGCAGGACAATGCTCCATGCCACACAGCCAGGTCAATCAAGGTGTGGATGGAGGACCACCAGATCAAGACCCTGTCATGGCCAGCCCAATCTCCAGACCTGAACCCCATTGAAAACCTCTGGAATGTGATCAAGAGGAAGATGGATGGTCACAAGCCATCAAACAAAGCCGAGCTGCTTGAATTTTTGTGCCAGGAGTGGCATAAAGTCACCCAACATCAATGTGAAAGACTGGTGGAGAGCATGCCAAGACGCATGAAAGCTGTGCTTGAAAATCAGGGTTATTCCACCAAATATTGATTTCTGAACGCTTCCTAAGTTAAAACATTAGTATTGTGTTGTTTAAAAATGAATATGAACTTATTTTCTTTGCATTATTCGAGGTCTGACAACAACACAGCATCTTTTTTGTTATTTTGACCAGTTGTCATTTTCTGCAAATAAATGCTCTAAATGACAATATTTTTATTTGGAATTTGGGAGAAATGTTGTCAGTAGTTTATAGAATAAAACAAAAATGTTCATTTTACCCAAACACATACCTATAAATAGTAAAACCAGAGAAACTGATAATTTTGCAGTGGTCTCTTAATTTTTTCCAGAGCTGTATATATATATATATATATATATATATATATATATATATATATATAATGTGTGTGTGTGTTACTTTAACTTATATCTATATACATTAGAAACATTTGTTAGTGTCCGCTGAAATTACTTAAATCACATGTTTTAAAAAATGTGATTTATTTTCAAATACTTGTAAAAGTTATAATTAATGTTTTTTAATTAACGATGACATTGCTACAGGGTGTAAACACTTGTTACTTACCACTACAGCTAGTTATAACAAAGATCTGTGTTACATAATGGTAAAAATGCCAATTAGGCCTACACACTTTTTCAGCTATCTTTGTTTGCTAACGTTTATCTTTGCAATCCTAACTATCGCCATAGACTTAGG
This sequence comes from Acipenser ruthenus, assembly GCF_902713425.1. Lineage (NCBI taxonomy): Eukaryota > Metazoa > Chordata > Actinopteri > Acipenseriformes > Acipenseridae > Acipenser > Acipenser ruthenus. Next base: position 11,074,855 of record NC_081213.1, read on the forward strand.
TACTTTGGGCAATCAAAAATGCTAATTTACCGAAAACAATGGAAAAATGGATATATTGTTTTCCACTTAAAAGTAACATAAAGATTCAGGTTAGCATGCGGTACATCCGAAGTTACACCAATGATTTAACTTTCATTTTTATAATTATTATTCATTTGATTACATCGTTTAAGTTGTACAATTTTGCATAAAAATATATACACTTTTTATATATTAAATGTGTATTCATTTCTAATCTGCCAAGGAAACTTACTGAAGCAGATGAAAGACACATCATGCTTACTTCCCTTCGCAATCGGAAGATGTCCAGCAGTGCCATCAGCTCAGAATTGGCAGAAAACAGTGGGACCCTGGTACACCCATCTACTGTCCGGAGAATTCTGGTCAGAAGTGGCCTTCATGGAAGACTTGCGGCCAAAAAGCCATACCTCCGACGTGGAAACAAGGCCAAGCGACTCAACTATGCACGAAAACACAGGAACTGGGGTGCAGAAAAATGGCAGCAGGTGCTCTGGACTGATGAGTCAAAATTTGAAATATTTGGCTGTAGCAGAAGGCAGTTTGTTCGCCGAAGGGCTGGACAGCAGTACACGGATGAGTGTCTGCAGGCAACAGTGAAGCATGGTGGAGATTCCTTGCAAGTTTGGGGCTGCATTTCTGCAAATGGAGTTGGGGATTTGGTGGTTAATTAATATATACAGTACTGTGCAAAAGTTTTAGGCAGGTGTGAAAAAATGCTGTAAAGTAAGAATGCTTTCAAAAATAAACATGTTAATAGATTATATTTATCAATTAACTAAATGCAAAGTGAGTGAACAGAAGAAAAATCTAAATCAAATCCATATTTGGTGTGACCACCCTTTGCCTTCAAAACAGCATCAATTCTTCTAAGTACACTTGCACAAAGTCAGGGATTTTGTAGGCATATAGTCAGGTGTATGATTAAACAATTATACCAAACAGGTGCTAATGATCATCAATTCAATATGTAGGTTGAAACATAATCATTAACTGAAGCAGAAACAGCTGTGTAGGAGGAATAAAACTGGGAGAGGAACAGCCAAACTCAGCTAACAAGGTGAGGTTGCTGAAGACAGTTTACTGTCAAAAGTCATACACCATGGCAAGACTGAGCACAGCAACAAGACACAAGGTATTTATACTGCATCAGCAAGGTCCCTCCCAGGCAGAAATTTCAAGGCAGACAGGGGTTTCCAGATGTGCTGTCCAAGCTCTTTTGAAGAAGCACAAAGAAACGGGCAACGTTGAGGACCGTAGACGCAGTGGTCGGCCAAGGAAACTTACTGAAGCAGATGAAAGACACATCATGCTTACTTCCCTTCGCAATCGGAAGATGTCCAGCAGTGCCATCAGCTCAGAATTGGCAGAAAACAGTGGGACCCTGGTACACCCATCTACTGTCCGGAGAAGTCTGGTCAGAAGTGGCCTTCATGGAAGACTTGCGGCCAAAAAGCCATACCTCCGACGTGGAAACAAGGCCAAGCGACTCAACTATGCACGAAAACACAGGAACTGGGGTGCAGAAAAATGGCAGCAGGTGCTCTGGACTGATGAGTCAAAATTTGAAATATTTGGCTGTAGCAGAAGGCAGTTTGTTCGCCGAAGGGCTGGACAGCAGTACACGGATGAGTGTCTGCAGGCAACAGTGAAGCATGGTGGAGATTCCTTGCAAGTTTGGGGCTGCATTTCTGCAAATGGAGTTGGGGATTTGGTCAGAATTAATGGTCTCCTCAATGCTGAGAAGTACAGGCAGATACTTATCCATCATGCAATACCATCAGGGAGGCATCTGATTGGCCCCAAATTTATTCTGCAGCATGACAACGACCCCAAACATACAGCGAAAGTCATTAAGAACTATCTTCAGCGTAAAGAAGAACAAGGAGTCCTGGAAGTGATGGTATGGGCCCCACAGAGCCCTGATCTCAACATCATCGAGTCTGTCTGGGATTACATGAAGAGAGAGAAGCAACTGAGGCTGCCTAAATCCACAGAAGAACTGTGGTTAGTTCTCCAAGATGTTTGGGCCAACCTACCTGCCGAGTTCCTTCAAAAACTGTGTGCAAGTGTACCTAGAAGAATTGATGCTGTTTTGAAGGCAAAGGGTGGTCACACCAAATATTGATTTGATGTAGATTTTTCTTCTGTTCACTCACTTTGCATTTTGTTAATTGATAAATATAAACTATTAACATGTCTATTTTTGAAAGCATTCTTACTTTACAGCATTTTTTCACACCAGCCTAAAACTTTTGCACAGTACTGTATATATATATATATATATATATATATATATATATATATATATATAGATATATATATATATATATATATATATATATATATATATATATACAGAGCGAGCTGTGAAAAAAGCAAGGGTTTCATCATCTCCAGGGGCCTAATGGAGTTCCGTACAAAGTGTACAAGAGTGCTTCAGGAGTTCTACGAATCCTGTGGAAATTGATGAAAGTGGAATGGGAAAAACAGGTTGTACCAAGAGCATGGCGCTGAGCAGGTGGAGTCTTTATACCTAAAGAAAAAGATTCTACAAGCATCAGTCAGTTTCGCCCTATATCCCTATTAAACATAGAAGGCAAGATTTTCTTCAGCATTATTGCTCAGAGATTGTCAACTTACCTGTTAAAGAACTGCTTCATTGACACTTCAATACAAAAAGAGGGCATTCCAGGTTTCCCAGGATGCTTAGAACACATCAATGTGATCTGGCAACAAATTCAATCAGCTAAAAAGGAGAGGAAGTAGCTCCATGTGACATTCCTGGATTTGGCTAATGCATATGGTTCAGTGCCACATGAACTTCTTTGGGCAGCATTTGATTTTTTCAGTGTACCGATGACAATAACAATAGTGAAAGCCTACTTTGGAGATTTGCAATTTAGTTTTTCAACTTCAGAATTCAGCACTACATGGCAATGCCTAGAAGTTGGAATAATGGCAGGATGCACCATTTCCCCACTGGCTTTTACCATGGCAATGGAAGTAATCATTAGGGCATCAAAATGGGTAGTGGGAGCAGAGCGCTTGGCTTCTGGAATGCGACTACCACCAATTCGAGCATACATGGATGACATGACAACCATGACTACAACAATAGCCTGCATTAATCGGTTATTGGGCAAATTAACCAATAACATTGAATGGGCATGAATGCAATTCAAGCCCACTAAATCAAGGTAAAGTAGTAGATAAAACGTTCTTCATTAATGGTGAGGCAATACCAACAGTGTCTGAGAAGCCAGTGACAGGGACGACAGGGATCTAAAGGACACAGTTTGTGTGGGAGAAGTTAGACAACAAGCAGTGGAAGGGTTGAAGAGCATAGACAGCAGCGCTTTACCAGGCAAACTAAAACTCTGGTGCTGTCAGTTTGGTCTACTGCCGAGGTTGCTGTGGCCACTGACTGTGTACAAGGTTTCTTTGTCAACAGTAGAGAAGCTGGAAGCTTTAATCAGTTCATACATCAGGAAATGGTTGGGAGTTCCACGCTGCCTCAGCAGAGTGGGACTTTATGGTAAAGGAATACTGCAGCTACCAGTATCCACTCTAACCGAGGAGTTTAAGTGTGCCAAGGTCAGACTGGAAATTACATTAGTAGAGTCACGCGCCAAATGTGTAAGGGAGGCAGCACCTGTGTTGAAAACTGGAAGAAAGTGGGTGGCAAAGAAAGCTGTGGAGGATGCAAAGGCTGCCCTTCGAATTGGTGATATCATGGGGCAAGTTCAGCATGGAAGAGGGGGTCTTGGTCTCAGTTCAGCTCCTCCTACATGGCACAAGGCAGCCCCAGCTCAACGGAGGAAGCTGGTAGTCAACGAGGTGCAAAAGCAGGAGGAGAGGATGAGGTGCATAAAGGCCATTTCCCAGGCCAAGCAGGGAGAATGGATGAGATGGGAGAGTGTGGAACAACGCAAGATTGGCTGGCAAGACCTATGGTCAATGGAACAGAGCAGGATCAGTTTCCTCATCAGGTCAACATATGATGTTCTCCCATCACCACAGAAACTAAACCTCTGGGTAGGAGAGGATCCCTCATGTCCTTTGTGTTCATCACCTGCAACATTAAGGCACATTTTGACAGGATGTAAGGTGGCTCTTAGCCAAGGACGGTTTACTTGGTGCCATGACCAGGTGCTGCGATGTTTGGCCTTAGCATTGGAAGACAAGCGTAACATGACCAGTAAGTTGCCACCTGTTCCATCAAAACATTACACACAAAAGACAACATTCCTCCGCCCAGGAGAGCAACCACCAAGAAAAGGTGTTAAAACCAATCCTCGCCCAGGACAATTGGAAGCTGCTAGAGACTGGAAAATGCTGGCAGATGTTGGTCAATGGCTTATTTTTCCACCTGAGATTGCCACCACTAACCTTCGACCAGATATTGTCTTGTGGTCTGGATCAGCACGCCTTGTTCACCTGGTAGAGTTAACAGTGCCATGGGAGGATGTTGTAGATGAGGCGTATGAGAGGAAGAAACTGCGTTATGTTCAACTAGCCACTGAAGCGGAACAGCGAGGATGGAGAGTCCGGGTTTACCCAGTGGAGGTGGGTTGTCGAGGATTTGTGGCACACTCTACAACCCTGTTTCTCCGAGATTTCAGTCAGATTCAGTGGCCAAGAGTTGCGTCGCACAGTGAAGAACTTATCTGAAGCAGCAGAGAGGAGCAGCAACTGGCTGTGGTTGAGACGGAAAGATTCTGGCTGGGGATCTCAAGCACAATAAAAAGAAAGAAACGCTGATGTACGGGTAAATAAGCTGGGCTGAGTTGAGTGGGGGACAGAGGGGGGTGATGCTGGGACACCAGAATCACTGTCGAGCCCTCTTGAGGTGTCGTGGGCTAGTCGACGGAACACCGAGTATGGAAGGTGCCCACTTGAAGACCCCAGTGATGTACCCTACTTAGCTCAATCCAGACGGTTGTCATGCTGATGCGCTGGGGAGGCCGCACTGTGGTTGATCCCCGGAGCCAGCATCGCAGCTGTTGTGTGTGCTGATGCGCCAGGGAGGCAAAATAAGCTGATCCCTGGAGCCAGCATTACACTTCAGCCATTAACACCAGACAGAAGGATATCTACATCATCATATGGAAGGAAGCGCAAATGGATGGAGACACATATGGATCACATTAGTTTACTATAAAGCTACGTCTTAGTTGGTGCTTATCTTGGCTTATCTACTCTCGTGTAATGGAAATCATTATATAATAAAATATAGATTGAAATGAAACAAAAAACAAACTGACACTTACAAACAGTTTTCATCAACTTTAAACATATCTGGAAATAAAACTTCTATATTAAAAATCTATATTTTCTCTTGACTTTCCTACTATAAATGATCAGAAGTAAACAAGGCTCAGACTTTAAGTGTGTTTGAAAAGATAATTGTGACAACTCTGCAGCCTGAAATGGAGAATCCAAAAGCTGCAGGACCAATTTTTCATCTAGCCAAGCACTCAGCATTCTCTGCATAAACTAGTTTGTACTGCCTTGATCTGATTGCAACAGCTCAGGTTACACCAGGCTTGTGTCCCCAGGAAACAAAACTTAAAACTTACATTTTGCATTGTAATGTAATATATATGTAAAACACCCTAACAATGCATCAATTACAGAAACATTGGTCTCTCTATCAAAGCATTTTACACAGATTTGCTATTACTGACACTTTTTCTAAAAGGAATAAAATGTAAGAAGTCACAGCACATATGCTTAATGTGTGTAGATGTTGTGTATGAGGAAATCGTACTTCATAACTTGCATTTTATGTCAGCATTTACAGCTGTAAAAAAAATGATGCTAATACAAAATTTGCAAAAAATGCTTTGAGGCCATTGTCACTAGTTCTTCAATATACCTCACTATACCAATATACATCAGTGTTTTCTAAATTTCACATTAGCTACAGATCATCCAATCTCAATGTAGATACACTGATGTTTATTAATTGTAGGTTATTAATCATGTTATAATTTGCTCTTTGTATTTCAGTTACATATAACAGCAGTGAAAGGAGGAGTGTTGCCTGAGGTGAAACAGCTCCATAATAATTCATACCCTTTATTCAGTGTAAATGAAATGGGGGAATTAAATTAAAACTTGACCCACCAGCTAATCACAAAGTCAGAATTTAATGGTGGTTGCTTTTATTAGTAGACGAAAGTGCCCACTTATAAAAAATCAAACTGCTATTAAGTACATATTTCTAATTTGGTTTTAGTGGATGGGTCTAAATGTTGATTTAATCCCCCCAAAGCTGGTTTAGAAGCGGTTTAGAAGACTGTGCCTCTTTGCATGGCTTGACAGTAAGATTAGATTGATAATACTTTTCAATACTTCCATTGAGTCAAAATATATTCCTGTTAAGTAGAATCTGTTTTATGCTGCTTTAATTTAGTCATAGGGACCGAGCAAGCCCGATGGGCTGCATGTCTGTTCATGAATGCCTTGTGTTATTATGATGCCCCTGATTAAATGTCTGTTCCTTTACAAGTTGTTTAAACGTGAAAATCAGCTTTATGTATTGGCGAGTTTAAGAGAGGCTTGTTTTGGGTGTTACAGGTGTACTAGGGAATGACCACAGTTTAGGTAATGGCTATGTGTGGGTAATGATTCATGAACACATATTTATTGATGTCATGATGATTCTTGCCTAACATGAACAGTTTAATATGTATATATTTCCTACTTGCAGGCATTTCCGATTGGACAGATTTGTAAAAAAAAAAGCTATGCATTACAAGGAATTTTTATTTCTGAGTGCCTGCATTGCCGCACTACATTTAAAGACACTCCACCAGGTTACGAAGGTAATGGTAAAAGAGGAGTCCTCAGGGGCTTCTATAATGACCAGTCTTTCACTGGGTACTGCTTGCAGGACTGTGGCATGCAGTATGAAGATATAGGAAAGAGCCAGAGTGACTCCCCAACAGACCTGCGACAAATATAGTTCATTGAAAATAAAAATAGTTTCAATGGTTTAACTTGAAACCAAAAGTAAATACTATATCCAAACTGCATTATATATTTGTAATAAAGTTCTTTGTTTGCAATTTTGACATCCTTGTTTGTTTTCATAGTACTTTTGACAGGAAAGCAGGACTTCAATCAAAACAGATAAATAAGTGCTTTTGAAATAAATAAATAAAAAAAACTGTGAATGAATGACTGTGTTACATCTACTTTGTCAGGGGTGCATAATTCTGGGACAAGAAGGTTTTCATTTTTTGATCCCCCTGAGGCCTTCATTACCTGATTTGAATTAATTTGCTTAATTGGACAAGTTTATCCTTTGATTTGCTCTTAAGCAGTTGGAGATTTACAGACAGCTACAAAAACCTGCTGGACTGAGGAGCAGAATTGTGCACCACTAAATGTATATATTATACTTGATGGGATTTTGACAATTTATGTGTGGGAAAATTAAACACATTCAGTCCAAATGTTTATTAATCGGAGAACATGTGGATGTCAATAAATGCATTATTACAAATATTAACCATCCATCCATCATCAATAACCACTTCATCCAATACAGAGTCACGGTGAGCTGGAGCTTAACCCGGCAGACACGGTGCAAGGCAGGACTACACCCAGGATGGGACACCAGTCCATCACTGGCCAACTCTCACACTCACACAAGCATGCACACAGAAGGCAATTTAGAGTGACCAATCAACCTGACCAGTATGTTTTTGGATGAGGGGAGGAAACCGGTGTGCCTGGTGAAAACCAACACGAACACGGGGAGAACATGCAAACTCCCCTGAAACGGGAATCAAACCTGGGACCCTGGAGCTGTGAGGCAGCAGCGCTAACCACCACACCACCATGCCACAAACTATAACCTAATATACATGATAAATCATAAGAGCAAAGATTGTAATCAAGTTCTTCGTTAAGACCCCCAGTGGTTACAGAACTCCTTGTTATTATTATTATTATTTATTTCTTAGCAGACGCCCTTATCCAGGGTGACTTACAATTGTTACAAGATATCACATTATTTTTTACATACAATTACCCATTTATACAGTTGGGGTTTTACTGGAGCAATCTAGGTAAAGTACCTTGCTCAAGGGTACAGCAACAGTCTCCCCCACCTGGGATTGAACCCACGACCCTCCGGTCAGGAGTTCAGAGCCCTAACCTCTACTCTACACTGCTACCCTATGTGTATGTTGTGTATGTAATCAAAAAATATTCCAATTTTAATAGGAACAGATAAAATCCACTCCCTTTCTACTAATTAATTTCTATACCAACAAACATCACAGATGTGTTCAATGATTATAATCTTTAATACAAGGCTGTAGTTGGATTTTTATTTGCATCACAGCTTGTTAAGGGGTTGGGGTTAAGTTTAGGGTTGGTTTGTCTTCAATTCCACTTTTAGCCACCAACTGTACCTATAGGCAACCACTTTCACTTCAATACAACTGTATCTTGCTAAAAGAGACCCATTTAATCACCACCTCTATGTGACTACATGATAAATTGCTGTATTTTGTGAGTGTGTGTGTTTCACATATGGACTTAAATTGCTATAGATAATTTTTTTAGCTGATGCTTTTATTCAAAGTGACTTGTGTTTGTGCCCATTTATAGAGCTGGGTATTTTACTGGAGCAATCTGTGAAGTACCTGCTTGCTCAAGGGTACAGCAGCAGTGCCCCACCTGGGTTTGAACCCTCAACCCTCCGGTAAAGAGTCCAGAGCCCTAAACACTAATCCACATGCTGGTATATCTATGTGAACATGTCCAGGGGTGAATATACCCTATATCTAATTCACTTTGTACAGTTATATATATATATATATATATATATATATATATATATATATATATATATATATATATATATATATATATATAAACTGATTGCACAATGGTTTACGCAGGACTGTATTTTTATTTTACATCTACATTGAAATTCTAATTTCAGTTTGTATCTCATTTAGGATATGTAAATACATGGCACAAGGATATTTAGCTATGACATACAAACTCCACTGGCATATGTGCCACACAAATCCATGTTGGGCCAGGTTACATGCACTTGGAGAAGGGATGATCCTTGTGGGATACTGTGGCAATGTGCCCCGCCCCTGTGTGCATTTGTGTGTTATATGTTGTATGTATGCGTGCGTATGTTAATGTTGGTGTATAGATTGGTAAACGGGATATAAACGGGTCTGTGTTTCACGTGTGTTTAAAGTGTATAATTATATTTAGGCACGAGGATGGCACATCACTTCACGTGCTGGTTAAATGTAATATGTGAGCACGGGGTTGCACAGAATTAATTCACGTGCTGGGATTCAAGTGAATAATTAATTAGTAATTGAATCCCATCACAATAGTATATATAGACGCACATTTCTTGCAGTCGGGGTTAGGTGTTCAGAGAGTGGAGAACGGGTGAGAGAGAAGGAGTAAAAGCGTAATTATAAATATAATAAGTGTATTCTCACCGTGTTTGTTCGTCTCCGTTTCACCTGTGTGTTAGTGTCTAGTCGTTTTGTTTGTCTTTTTATTTTGGCGTGTAGTGCCGTGTCCCGTGTTTTTGTCTGTTCAAACCTTTTATTTTCTGTTTAATTATTAAATGCTGAGCGCAATCACGCGCTCAGCTTTACCAAAACCCCAAATCTCTGTGTGTTACTTCCTGATTCTGGTCTGACGCCACCCACTCCGGCCGTCTTTGTGACAGATACTCACAGACAAAAAGCAGGTCAACATGATATGACCAAAGGGACTTAAACAAAGGGATAATCATTCAACTTTGATAAATCAATTGGCATATGAGCTTAAAGGACAGAACAAAAACTGGGATGCAAATAATGAGTGACTAACTGAACTTCAGCTTCCTATATTTTATTGCATAGACCTAGGCTAACCTATACAGACATGTAAGCATGTCAATTTTACATTGTAAATAAGATGAGAATGACACACATAATTCTTACTTTAATACGGTTAAGTAAATGCAGATTGTGTGAAGCTATACCCCTAGAAAAATGTACCACGGTTCTATAGTGTAGCTATACTATTATTATTATTATGGTTGTACTGCATTATTGTAACACAGGGAAATGTACATTGATGGTGTAGGATACATATATTATACAATACAATTGTACTTTCACAGATACCATCGTACCTTGCTCCAAAATCCAGTTTTATAGGGTTCCGTTCTAACAGTATTGTTGCAATAGAAACAAACGGATAATTGAACAGTTTCCAAAGAAGCGGAGGGCAGTATATTAATCAGAGAGTATCAAGCAATATTTTGAAAATACGTTGACATCAAGACCATTCCCAACAATGTTTGCAGATTGTCTTTTTTTTTTTTACATACATTACATACCGTAAATTGTTAACGATTACTGCTTTTGTATATATTATATGGAAACGTAAGCGCATTAATTAATACTGCCTTTATAAATGTAATAATGATTACATGGTTTATTTAGAACGCAATGCCGATTTATTCATTATTTGAAAAACATAAATTAAATGGGCATATTACATGTTACGACATTGACATTACAGAGAAAAGTAGATTCCGTAAACAAAAAAAAAACTTCACATGGGTAGGATCAGTGTGAGGACTTGGAAATTGCATCACTGTAGAGGTGGAGTTAGAGGCGAAGTTATAAGGGTATGTGGCAAAGTGCCCCACCCCTGTGTGTATTTTGTGTGTTATGTGTTGTATGTATGGTGCGTATGTTAATGTTGGTGTATAGATTGGTACACGGGATATAAACGGGTCTGTGTTTCACGTGTATTTAAAAAGTGTAGATTTGTATTTAGGCACGAGGAGGGCACAAATCACTTCACGTGCTGGTTAAATGTAATATATGAGCACGGGGTTGCACAGAATTAATTCACGTGCTGGGATTCAAGTGAATAATTAATTAGTAATTGAATCCCAGCACAACAGTATAAATAGGCACATTTTTAGTCACTCGTGGTTAGGTGTTCGGTGAGTGGAGAACGGGAGAGAGAGAGAGGAGTTAAAATAAATAAGAACGTAAATATTAGTGTTATCTGCTCACCGTGTTTTGTTCGTCTGTCTGTGCACTGTCTAGTCCGTTTTGTTCGTCTGTTTATTTTGGCGTGTAGTGCCGTGTCCTGTTTTGTATTCCGTTGTTTTCAAACCTTTTATTTGTTAATAAACGCTGAGTGCAGCCATTGCACTCAGCTCATCACAACCACTGTCTGTGTCTGTGTATTCCTTTCTGGTCTGACGCCACCCACTCTGGCCGTCTTTGTGACACGTGGTGTCATCGTGGGATAGCCGCGCCTCCAAGCGTCAGACCAGGAGGGGTTTTGTTTAAAAAAAAAAAAAAAAAAAAAAAAAAGAAAAAAAAAATATATAATGGCAGAAGACGCCATCAAAGTGCGGGACTGGATGCTGGAAAATGCTGGGCTGGAGTCCCAGTCTATACCAGTAGTCGTCCGGTTCCTGCAGTTTATGGATAGGGAGCGATGGGAGGCATATGCGAGGGAACAGACCCTAAGCACCTGGGAGGAAGGTGTGGGGTTGGTCCTCAGCTACCTGGAGGCAGTTATAAGTGGAACAACAGCCCAGGTAGCAGGTCCACCAGCAGAGGAAGAATGCCTGCTGTCCCCGTCTCCACCAGCAGAGGAAGAATGCCTGCTGGTTTTGCCTCCACAGCCCGAGCGGGAGGAGCCTGAGCGTCCACAGCCCAAATGGGAGGAGCCTGAGCGTCCACAGCCCAAACGGGAGGAGCCTGAGCGTCCACAGCCCAAGCGGAAGGAGCCTGAACGTCCTACGCCTGAGTGGAAGGAGCCCGAACATCATACGCCTGAGTGGGAGGAGCCCGAACGTCCTACGCCTGAGTGGGAGGAGCCCGAACGTCCTACGCCTGAGTGGGAGGAGCCCGAACGTCCTACGCCTGAGTGGGAGGAGCCCGAACGTCCACAGCCCAAGAGGCGGGAGTCGGTGCGTCCACAGCCCAAGAGGGGGGAGTCGGTGCGTCCACAGCCCAAAAGGGAGGAGTCGGTGCGTCCACAGCCCAAAAGGGAGGAGTCGGTGCGTCCACAGCCCAAAAGGGAGGAGTCGGTGCGTCCACAGCCCAAAGGGAGGCAAGTCGGGGCTTCCACAGCTCTGGGACCCAAGCCACCAGCAGCAGGAAAATGCCTGCTGGTTCAGCCCCAAGAGCCGGAAGGGGAGGAGTTACAGGCCCAACCCCCTGAAAATTTTTGTGGGGGAGAGGGGCAGGAGGCTGGTGTCCCCCAGCAGCCTCTATTCATGCTGCTGAAGGCAGCACGGCGCGCACCAGCCCAGCCGCCACAGCGGAGAGAGCCAGCGCCGCCAGGAGCAGAGGAGCTGCCTCTGCCTCCGCCACCTCCACCGGCAGGAACAGAGCAGCAGGAGCTGCCTCTGTCTCCGCCACCTCCACCGGAAGGAACAGAGCAGCAGGAGCTGCCTCTGTCTCCGCCACCTCCACCGGAAGGAGCAGAGGAGCAGGAGCTGCCTCTGCCTCCGCCACCTCCACCGCTTCCTCCACTAGGAGCAGAGGAGCAGGAGCTGCCTCTGCCTCCACCACCACCAGGAGCAGAGGAGCTGGAGCTGCCTCTGCTTCCGCCACCGCCCGGAGCAGAGGAGCAGGAGCTGCCTCTGCTGCCCGTACCTCCACAGGGAGTACGGTGGCCGGAGCCCCAGAAAGGGGAGCTGCCGGCCACGAAGAAGGGGGACTGGAGACCACTTTCCCCAGCAGCAGTTTCGCTGCAGGAGTTCTTGTGGCCGGAGCCCCACAGGAGGGAGCTGCCGGCTACGAAGAAGGGGGAGGTCGGGGGACCACCTGCCCCCGCAGCTTTTTCGCTGCAGGACGGGACCAGCATGCTGTCAGCCGTGCCACTACCGGCAGGGGAGCTGACAGCATTTCCAGACATGGGCCCACTGAAGCCTCCCTTCCCAGCCCGAGACTTTGTCCTGGACTGCTGGGTATTTAAGGGGGGAGGTGGCCGTTGAGGCCATGTGTGCTGCGCACAAGGGGGGGTATATGTGGCAAAGTGCCCCGCCCCTGTGTGCATTTGTGTGTTCTGTGTATGTATGTATGCGTGCGTATGTTAATGTTGGTGTATAGATTGGTACACGGGATATAAACGGGTCTGTGTTTCACGTGTATTTAAAAAGTGTAGATTTGTATTTAGGCACGAGGAGAGCACAAATCACTTCATGTGCTGGTTAAATGTAATATATGAGCACGGGGTTGCACAGAATTAATTCACGTGCTGGGATTCAAGTGAATAATTAATTAGTAATTGAATCCCAGCACAACAGTATATATAGGCACATTTTTAGTCACTCGTGGTTAGGTGTTCGGCGAGTGGAGAACGGGAGAGAGAGAGAGGAGTTAAAATAAATAAGAACGTAAATATTAGTGTTATCTGCTCACCGTGTTTTGTTCGTCTGTCTGTGCACTGTCTAGTCCGTTTTGTTCGTCTGTTTATTTTGGCGTGTAGTGCCGTGTCCTGTGTTTTGTGCACATCACGCACATGCATTTAAAATATAATATGCGAGCACGGGGTTGCACAGAATTAATTCACGTGCTGGGATTCAAGTGAATAATTAATTAGTAATTGAATCCCAGCACAACAGTATATATAGATGCACATTTTCATTCAGTCGGGGTTGGGTGTTCGGAAGAGGAGAACGGGTGAGAGAGAAAGGAGTAATTAGAAGTAAAGATCGTAAATATAAGTGTTTGTTTGTCTGTCCGTGCACCGTTTGTTTAGTGTTAGTCCGTTTTGTATGTCTGTTTATTTTGGCGCAAGTGCCGTGTCCTGTTTTGTATTCCGTTGTTTTCAAACCTTTTATTTGTTAATAAACACTGAGTGCAGCCATTGCACTCAGCTCATCACAACCACTGTCTGTGTCTGTGTATTCCTTTCTGGTCTGACGCCACCCACTCTGGCTGTCTTTGTGACAGGGTACCAGACGGGGTGCCAGGCTTGGGATGTGAGGCGTGTGACGTCCAGCAAGTATACACTGTTGGAGAAAATGCGCGTTCACGGCCACACACACATGCTGTCTTCTATTAAAGAAATATGCGCATGCTCCAAATCAATCTAGAGACGTGTGCGGAAGGGAAAAACGTTGGTGATTGCTCAGGGATACACGATATCAAGGGGGTACAGGATTCATCATAACACCGTAGATCTACTTTTTATTATTTTAATTGTTGCTTCTCACTTATGCATTAGCTGAGACTGGAACCAAATACGATGGCTGAAGCATGTACTACTTAGTATATAATGGGATTTTGGTTCATTAAATGTAAACACAGAATGAAGTTTTTAAACACCAGCAATTTCCGATTTATATTCCACTCAGAAAAGTGATGTTTTAAAAAGAAAATGTTCTAATTGATTTTTCGGAAAACCGTAGTTTTCGGAAAACGCTTTGTTATGTAAATGTACTGATTGTTGCTCGTATCCAGTATTTGGTATAACAACTTAAAAGCTATTCACTGGTTGCCTACGAGGGCTTGAGAGGAGGCGAAATTGGGAGTGAGATATTAAGAATGAGACCAGATGAGAGGATTTCTCCGGTTGCTTAGGAGGCTTGAGAGGGGTGAGACATTTGAGAGTTTAAGAGTGAGACGAGTTTGAGGGATGGCGAGATTGAGGGCTGGAGTTTGGGAATGGTGCTTAGTAACATTGAGGTTAGATACTGATAGCAGGACGAGATAGGGGGGACGAAGAGTTTTCCCTTCTCGTCGGGTCAGGCAGCATCCTCTGGCTGCTGGGCGACGTAGAGAGGGAGACATGAGAAGAGCAAAGGATTAGATATAAACACTTTCCGCCGGGTCAGACAGCATCCTCCGACTGCTGGGTGACGTAAAAGTGAGAGAGAGAGCAAAGTTTAGACATATAACATACAACAAACTGACTCTCGCTCCCGACGGGTCAGGCAGCATCCTCTGGCTGCTGGGCGTTTAGTGGAGCAAGAGACAGGAAGGGGACGAACAGGACAAAAGGACAGATCCTTCGCAACTCAGTGCAGCATCCTCAGGCAGCTAAGCTGGCAGCTGGGCGGCGTGGAGAGCTTAGGAAAAAGTGTCTCGGGTCCGTTTAGGAGAGACGAAAACAGAGAAACCCCCCCCCCCCCCCTCGGTCGGGGCCCGCTCGGCAGGTGGAGGCACGGCCTACTGCATGAGGGGGCTGAAATGGTCCTGGACCTGAAATAGAAGAGAGGAGATGGGACAGCAAGGTTGAGGCCTGAAAGGCTTAGCGCATAAGCAGCAGAAGAATAGGATGTGGCCGGGGGTCCCCTCAGGCCGGCGAGGAACAGCCGGGCGGCAGTGGTTGAGACGAGTCCGGGGGAGTGAGACTCACTTCCCCCCAAAAGAGGACCCCCGGCTCCCCGCAAGAACCACACCGTGGGATAGAAAAGAGATCGCAGAGCTGCACAAACAAAAGCTAGAAGAAAAGAGAAAAGACAAAAGATGTTAGTAGACAACCTATGCCTATAAGCCGTCCGCACTGTGGAGAGGAAAACCCCCCCTGCAGGGAGGAAACCTCGGTGCATAAACGGGATGAGAACCAGTGACTCGTAAGTATAGATCTGGAGCTGTCGATGAGGGGATCTGACAGAAGATACTGAATCCTCGGCTTAATTGGACCGTTTTTGAAGATCTGATGAAGAGGATAAAGTGGTTTCCAGGGATTTGAGAGAGATCTGAGCACTTGAGGCCTAGAGCTGGGAAGCTGGAAGTTGATGGAGTTGAGAATTCTGCACAGCGGAGAAATCCAAAGGCAGCTATCAGGCACAGGGTTTCCATGACGATGTCGTTGAATAGGTTGAAGCATCCTTGCGGGAGAGCAGTGATGAGACAAAGGAGAAGGTCAGTAGAGATTGATTAACCTGATGGAGAGGAGGGGAGCAGGCTTTTCTCCATACCTCTGAGCGTTCTCTCTAGAGATCCGCTATCTCTAGAACGGACGAGAGGAGAAAGATTGGAGGCGAAATTGATACTGAATGCCCGCTAGGTAGCATCTAAATAGAGGAGGGGGCTAAACGTAGAGACAGCCTGAGGTGAGTGATGAAGGCGAGGAGGTGCTGCAGGTTGAAAGAGGTATGAGAGCCGTTTTTTTTTGTTTTGTTTTTGTTTTGTTTTTTTTTGTTTTTTTTTAAATTATTTATTTATTTATTTTTTACTCGCAAAAGTGAGTAAATGAAGACCAGGCAGTCGAGTAGGAGGAACGGTAGATGGGGCGAGAGCGTTCCCCATGAATCCACGTGGTGATTGAAGGAGGCCGGAGAGAGAGTTATTCAGTTGAATATTGTTTTGCTGAAGGGTAGTACGAGACGAGGGTTGGGGTCTGCTCCTGGGACCAGGTTGCAGAACTTCTGGATCTTGATGTAACTGTCTGTTTTGAAGTCCTGATGGAGTCCTGATTTTTTTTTTTTTAATTTATTTATTTTTATTTTTTTTATTTTAACTGCAAGGTGTAGTGTTCTGTAGTAAAATTACTACAGCTGGCCAAAGTCCAGTATCTGGGTGCGTGGAATGGTTCACAAGACCTCATGGTTGAAATGGCTTAACGCTCAGAGTCTATCCATTGTATTCCCCTTGATGTCTTGGTACTCTTGCTTTTTTTTTTTTTTTTTAAACCGGTAAATCACAGGTGTTGTCACGGTAAGTTCACAGGGTGCACTCTGTTCCTTCAGGAATCCTGCAGAGGAAGTGCTTCACAAGAGCAGTTAGACATAGTACTTCCAAGTTAAGGTCATTGCATAGACAGAGCAGCTTTTTCTGAGGGTAGAGATTAAAGAGTGAAGGATGTCTATTGATATAGGGAGCCAGGAGGGAGCAGCAGGGGGGGGGCTCTTGAGGATCTCTCTGAGTGTCAAGCAAACTGATGGGATGGATAGGAGTGTTGAAGAAGGGACGGAGATGAGGCGGCAGAAATACTAAATTCCGGAGATGTAGGCTTTAACGGTAGAGGGGGGTAAGTGAAGAGAATCCCTTGCATGGGCGATGGAGGGTAGAATCCGTTGCTCATTAAATCAGAATGGGATGTATTTTGAGTGCAGAAAGTTGTAAATGTTTTCCATCCAGAGGTAAATGAAGATTTGGTCGCTGGGACTAAGAGTGTGGCCATGTAGTGATGAGCAGATTGCAGAAGGTTGGAGAGTGTTGTATTTAGTTGAACGGCAGATGTTGGTGTTGCAGAGTTTGATGAGGGCTGAGGTGGCAGCTGGACCTGAACAAATATATGAAATCGACTGCTGAGATGTTTTTAAAACGAAGGCAGAGAGCTGAGATGCCAACCATCCTGTGTTAGTTAATACGGGATTGATCAGCGGTTTGCTACCATCTTGTCTGTTTGGAATGGAAAAGGTGAACTCATAAATCAGAGATTTGGGTTTCACAACTCCAATCATTCTCCAAATAGTGGAACTCCTTAATTCATAAATCAAACAGATTTCCAGTCTCGTACCATATATTAAAGCTTGTAGTATCTGAGAGGATGAGCGGACATATGACTAAATTGCTGAGGAAGTCAAGCTCTCCGTGTATATATATATATCTTAGATCCAGGTATTGGAGGAAAGCTGGAGTGTTGGAAGCTCTGGAGGAGAGCAGTTGCAGATTTGAACAGTAAACTAAAGCCACTTTTGTATGCTGCAATAGAAGCAGATCTGAAGAGGGAGCCGAGATTTGCTGTAATGAGGAGATATTAACAGTAGAGGCAAGATCTGCTGAACGGGCAGAGATCTGAGGGAGTAAACGATGGAATGCTGTCAGTAGTCTGCAGTGGCCTGCTGTAGAGAGCAGAGAGCTGCTGAATGCGGTGAAAATTGGTATTTGAGAGTTAAGGCGTTTTTAGATGATGTCGGCGATGGGGCTGCCTTTGGGCAGAAATGAAGAATGCATAGATCTGAGGCCGCTGCAGAACCTGAGAGGATAGGAATGCGTTGCTCGGAGGCTGCTACAAAACCTATTGATTTGATCAGGAGCAGTCTAAGAGTGTATTGTCCATTGCGGGATACGAGGACGCTTGACTGAAATGTTGATAATCGTAGCACATAGTTTCCAAATGTGACTGGTAGCTCAAATTGAATGAAATGGACTTTGAAAGTTATATTAAGTGCCTTGATGAAGTTGGGGGCAAATAAGGAAGTGCAAATCCAGGAACAAGAAGGTTGCAGGAATGGCCTGATGCAGGGAAGCTGTAAATTAATGTGACGGTGGATTCTTAACATCTCAGAAAGCTGATAAGCATGGCTTCATGACAAGGTTCTCAAGGGGAGGAGTTTGGATTTGAAAAATTCAAGTTAATATATGTAGAAAAAGAGGTTGAGGCAGGAGGGTACTGAGAATCCCTCAGAAAGACAACGAACTGCAGGAATTGATAGAAGGTTTGGAGAGTGCCAGATTCGCAGCGATAGCAAATCATCTTAAATTATGTAGAGCTTGTGGTGTTATGCTGCCATCTAGAGGTTTTGATTGGAATTGAAACTATTGGCTTCAGTGAAGCAGGGTAGCATATATTTGGTTATTGCGATTACAATCCTTGTCTATGTATTAAGCATTTGCTTTAGAACAGTTAGTGATGATATAAGTAAGTTAATGTAGGTCTAGAAGAGGAGCCTGCAGTATTTAGATGTCTCTACGGCATCCCCCGAATTACGCCTAAAGGCTAACATTTAGTTAAGGCTAAACAAATAATAATTAAGGTTTAAAGGGAGGGAGGGAGATGGAAAATAAAAAAAAACAAAGGGCTTTGTGTAGCTTGAATAAATCAACCACATTAGTGCATAGTAAGAAAGAAACTTTGGAAATCAAGTAAGTGTATAAAGAAAAGAAAAAAACAAAATATAGTACAAGTGATCAAAGAAAAAAAATCAAAACAGTGATTTGTCACCTGGTGACACTTTCACACTGCAAGCTGACAGTGAAGTCAACTAGACCTATCATATCGGAGGACTACTCCAGATCCGGTTTAACATTGAGGTCTATGCAGAGAAACAGCCTGGCTTTAACATTGAGGTCTATGCAGAGAAACAGCCTGGCTTTAACATTGAGGGCTATGTGAGAGAAACAGCCTGGCTTTAACATTGAGGGCTATGTGAGAGAAACAGCCTGGCTTTAACATTGAGGTCAATGGAGAGAAACAGCCTGGCTTTAACATTGAGGTCAATGGAGAGAAACAGTCTGGCTTTAACATTGAGGTCTATGGAGAGAAACAAGCTGGTGGGGAGGGCTCAAGCCACACACCAGCAACTCCTGTGGTGGCTGGGCGCCTGCAATGTGGCTATGTTGTAACCAGAACCGCGTTTCCTCTGACGCGACAGGTCGGGTTGGCTTCACTGTGGGCTCTGTGGAAGAAAGCTGGCAGCATGACAGCTTGAAGCCCATTTCGGAGGACACCTGAGTGCGCACATCTTTGCCTCTCCCAAGTCAATGCGGGGTTGCAGCGGTCAGATTTAAAAAAACAATTGGACATTCTAAATCAGGGAGAAAATGGGGTTAAAATAATTGTCGAAAAATCAAACTGGTTTAGCAACTTTCCTTAAGCTGCACCGAAGAACAAAGCTTGTCACTCATTCATGCTCTATACACTTTTAAATATATTCTGGATAACTTTCAAGTAACCCTGTGGACAAACAATTACAAAAAGAGAAAATACAGGTCTACTGCCTGCCCTGCAATGCACCCTGACATTGTTTACTTCCAAGGAACTCTGTGGGTGGAGTTCTGCACAGGTAAGTGGCAGAATGCCCGCCGCCACCAGCACGTACGTATTCTTTTAAGACTGTAGTTCAGTTCCTTGTCATTTATAACAGTGTGAGACTTTGAAAGGGAAAGCCTTCTGTGAAAAGAACAGCCAGACAGCAGCAACCACTGCAAGGTAAAAAAAAAGATAATAATAATAATTTTAAACATTACTGTTTTATGTTTTTTTTAACAATGTCTGTGTTCCCATACGGAAGAACCATATATTTAAAGTATATGGACAAGCATATATTTGAAACAAACGTCCCATATATATCAGTCATTTATGGGAATACATGTATAAATAGATTTCAAATATCACAAAATTGGCAGTTTTTTTGATATATGAAACATATTTTTTAAATATATGGCCACATAATAAAATTATTGCTGGTGGACCAAAACATGTATTGTACTGCATGGATAAATATTAGCCATATACAAAAATCTATATTCAAAAGACATTTTAAAATATTTATCCATATATACATACACGTGTTAAATATAAAAAAGAAATACTTTTTATATTGCAGTATACTGATCCACACTAAACATGAATTTTTCATATATGAATTGGGTATTTACAATATGTTTAAAATATATTAAACTTACTTCTAATGTAATGTATATGTACCAGGTAAATTAAGTGCATGATCTGACACAATTCAGTAATAAATATATATGCAGTATGTCCAGATGAAAGATTTCACATATTTAATCCAAGACGGTGATTTTTCAGTGAGGTTTATTGAAGGTTACTCTACCCATTTTAGTACTTAATCAGGCTGGCTGTTATTCGGTGGATGGGATTTAAATAAGGGGCTTGGATCTTGTGTTTTGTATGAACCACTTGATAACACTGTCTTTTAGAAAGACATACAGTTCCATTGCACTAAATTATGCAGTTGTTATAGAAATATACAGTGTAATTGACATGATATTTAGTATATCTAACACAAATATGCAATATAAAAAGAAAGCCCCTATGATTTCAAATTGATCAAAAGCATTTTTGTTCATATATTGTATATAACTTTTTATAAATATATGTCATTGTATATGGTGCATTTATGTGAAAAAATATATGGACATTGAAATAAAATATATATACAGTGCCTATAGAAAGTCTACTCCCCCTTGAACTTTTTTCACATTTTGTTAAAAATTGAAAACTGAAAAGATCAGAATTGGATAAGTCACCACCACCTTGAGTTAATACTTGGTGGAAGCACCTTTGGCAGCAATTACAGCTGTGAGTCTGTTGGGATAGGTCTCTACCAACTTTGCACACCTAGATTTGGCAATATTTGACCATTCTTATTTACAAAACTGTTCAAGCTCTGTCAAGTTCCTTGGGGAGCGTTGATGGACAGCAATCTTCAAGTCATGCCACACATTTTCGATTGGATTTAGGTCGGGGCTCTGACTGGGCCACTCAAGGACATTTACCTTTTTGTTCCTTAGCCACTCCAGTGTCATGCTGAAAGGTAAATTTCCGTCCCAGTTTCAGCTTTCTTGCAGAGGGCAGCAGGTTTTCCTCAAGGACTTTTCTGTACTTGCTCCATTTATTTTCCCTTCTATGCTGACAAGTGCCCCAGTCCCTGCCGATGAGAAACATCCCCATAACATGATGCTGCCACCACCATGCTTCACAGTAGGGATGGTGTTCTTTGGGTGATGCGCTGTGTTGGGTTTGTCAAACATAACACTTTGAATTTAGGCCAAAAAGTTCAATTTTAGTTTCGTCAGACCACAAAACTTTTTGCCACATAGCTACAGAATCTCCTGAGTGTTTTTTTGCATATTTCAAACAGGATTCAAGGTGGGCTTTCTTGAGTAAAATACAGGCCAGATTTGTGTAGTGCTTGGGATATTGTTGTCACATGCACACTTTGACCAGTCTTGGCCATAAAAGTCTAGCTCTTGCAAAGTTGCCATTGGCCTCTTGGTAGCCTCTCTGATCAGTCTCCTTCTTGCTCGGTCATCCAGTTTGGAGGGACGGCCTGATCTAGGCAGGGTCTTGGTGGTGCCATACACCTTCCACTTCTTAATAATCGTCTTGACCGTGCTCCAAGGGATATTCTAGGCCTTTGATATTTTTTTATACCCATCCCCTGATCTGTGCCTTAACAACTTTGTCCCGGAGTTCTTTTGAAAGCTCCTTGGTGCTCATGGTTGAGTCTTTGCTTTGAAATGCACTACCCAGCAGAGGGAACCTACAAGAACTTCTGAATTTATCCTGAAATGATGTGAATCACTACAATTTAACACAAGTGGAGGCCACTTAACTTGGTGTGTTATTTTGAAGGCGATTAGTTACACCTGAGCTAATTTAGGATTGCTATTACAAGGGGGGTGGACACTTATCCAACCAAGATATTTCAGTTTTTATTTTTAATTAATTTTCTACAAATTTCTAGAATATTTTTTTTTTACTTGGAAGTTGTGGGGTAGGATGTGTAGATCAATGAAAATAAAAATATTTTAATGCATTTTAATTCCAGGCTGGCTATAAGGCATCAAAAGATGAAAATTTTGAAAAGGGGTGTAGACTTTCTATAGGCACTGTATATTATTATTATTTATTTATTACAATTGTTACAAGATATCACATTATTATTACATACAATTACACTATATAGATAAAAAAGGAAGGAAAAAGTACAAACTATTCCTGGAAAGTCTAGACGGCAGCAAGAGATTGAACGCTTAGTTAGAGAAAGGAGACAGCTGAGGAACCAATGGAGAAGAGCAGAACAAAGTCAGAAGGAGGGACTCAATCTCTTACAAAGGGTCATAAAAGATAAGCTTGCAACATTGCGCAGAGCTGAGCGCCTACGGAAACGCTACAAAAAGAAGGAGCGTGCGAGAGCTAACTTTTATAAAGACCCATTCAAATTTGTAAAGAAGTTATTCACCAGTGAGAAGAATGGCACACTAAAAGCATCTAAGGTTGAGCTGGAGAGATATTTGGAGGAAACACATACAGATTCAAAAAGGCAGGCGCCTATGTCAATTTCGTCAGACATCCCACCTATCAATCCACCAGAATACCATGGAGGACTGTGCACCTAAGTGGAAAGAAATAGAGCAAGCTGTGAAAAAAGCAAGGGCTTCATCATCTCCAGGGCCTAATGGAGTCCCGTACAGAGTGTACAAGAGTGCTTCAGGAGTTCTACGAATTCTGTGGAAATTGATGAAAGTGGCATGGGAAAAACAGGTTGTACCAAGAGCATGGCGCCGAGCAGGTGGAGTCTTTCTACCTAAAGAAAAAGATTCTACAAGCATCAGTCAGTTTCGTCCCATTTCCCTATTAAACGTAGAAGGCAAGATTTTCTTCAGCATTATTGCTCAGAGATTGTCAGCTTACCTATTAAAGAACTGCTTCACTGACACTTCAATACAAAAAGCGGGCATTCCAGGTTTCCCAGGTTGCTTAGAACACATCAATGTGATCTGGCAACAAATTCAATCAGCTAAAAAGGAGAGGAAGGAGCTCCATGTGACATTCCTGGATTTGGCTAATGCATATGGTTCAGTGCCACATGAACTACTTTGGGCAGCATTTGATTTTTTCAGTGTACCGATGACAATAACAAATTTAGTGAAAGCCTATTTTGGAGATTTGCAATTCAGTTTTCCAACTTCAGAATTCAGCACTACATGGCAATGCCTAGAGGTTGGAATAATGGCAGGATGCACCATTTCTCCACTGGCTTTTACCATGGCAATGGAAGTAATCATTAGGGCATCAAAATGGGTAGTAGGAGGAGAGCGCTTGGCTTCTGGAATGCGACTACCACCAATTCGAGCATACATGGATGACATGACAACCATGACTACAACAGTAGCCTGCACTAATCGATTATTGGGCAAATTAACCAATAACATTGAATGGGCACGAATGCAATTCAAGCCCACTAAATCAAGGAGCATCTCTATAATTAAAGGCAAAGTAGTAGATAAAACATTCTTCATTAATGGTGAGGCAATACCAACAGTGTCTGAGAAGCCAGTGAAGAGTCTTGGGAGATGGTACGACGGGGATCTAAAGGACACAGTTCGTGTGGGAGAAGTTAGACAACAAGCAGTGGAAGGGTTGAAGAGCATAGACAGCTGCGCTCTACCAGGTAAACTAAAACTCTGGTGCTTTCAGTTTGGTCTACTGCCGAGGTTGCTGTGGCCACTGACTGTGTACAAGGTTTCTTTGACAACAGTAGAGAAGCTGGAAGCTTTAATCAGTTCATACATCAGGAAATGGTTGGGAGTTCCACGCTGCCTCAGCAGAGTGGGACTTTATGGTAAAGGAATACTGCAGCTACCAGTATCCACTCTAACCGAGGAGTTTAAGTGTGCCAAGGTCAGACTGGAAATTACATTAGTAGAGTCACGCGCCAAATGTGTAAGGGAGGCAGCACCTGTGTTGAAAACTGGAAGAAAGTGGGTGGCAAAGAAAGCTGTGGAAGATGCAAAGGCTGCCCTTCGAATTGGTGATATCATGGGGCAAGTTCAGCATGGAAGAGGGGGTCTTGGTTTCAGTTCAACTCCTCCTACATGGCACAAGGCGGCCCCAGCTCAAAGGAGGAAGCTGGTAGTCAACGAGGTGCAAAAGCAGGAGGAGAGGATGAGGTGTATAAAGGCCATTTCCCAGGCCAAGCAGGGAGAATGGATGAGATGGGAGAGTGTGGAACAACGCAAGATTGGCTGGCAAGACCTATGGTCAATGGAACAGAGCAGGATCAGTTTCCTCATCAGGTCAACATATGATGTTCTCCCATCACCACAGAACCTAAACCTCTGGGTAGGAGAGGATCCCTCATGTCCTTTGTGTTCATCACCTGCAACATTAAGGCACATTTTGACAGGATGTAAGGTGGCTCTTAGCCAAGGACAGTTTACTTGGCGCCATGACCAGGTGCTGCGATGTTTGGCCTTAGCATTGGAAGACAAGCGTAACATGACCAATAAGTTGTCACCTGTTCCATCAAAACATTACACACAAAAGACAACATTCCTCCGCCCAGGAGAGCAACCACCAAGAAAAGGTGTTAAAACCAATCCTCGCCCAGGACAACTGGAAGCTGCTAGAGACTGGAAAATGCTGGCAGATGTTGGTCAACGGCTTATTTTTCCACCTGAGATTGCCACCACTAACCTTCGACCAGATATTGTCTTGTGGTCTGGATCAGCACGCCTTGTTCACCTGGTAGAGTTAACAGTGCCATGGGAGGATGCTGTAGATGAGGCGTATGAGAGGAAGAAACTGCGTTATGTTCAACTAGCCACTGAAGCGGAACAGCGAGGATGGAGAGTTCGGGTTTACCCAGTGGAAGTGGGTTGTCGAGGATTTGTGGCACACTCTATAACCCAGTTTCTCAGAGACGTCGGATTCAGTGGCCAAGAGTTGCGTCGCACAGTGAAGAACTTATCTGAAGCAGCAGAGAGGAGCAGCAACTGGCTGTGGTTGAGACGGAAAGATTCTGGCTGGGGACAGGTAAGTAAGCTGGGCTGAGTTGAGTGGGGGACGGAGGGGGGTGATGCTGGGACGCCAGAATCACCGTCGAGCCCTCTTGAGGTGTCGTGGGCTAGTCGACGAAACACTGAGGATGGAAGGTGCCCACTTGAAGACCCCAGAGATGTACCCTACTTAGCTCAATCCAGACGGTTGTCATGCTGATGCGCTGGGGAGGCCGCACTGTGGTTCATCCCCGGAGCCAGCATCGCAGCCGTTGTGTGTGCTGATGCGCCAGGGAGGCAAAATAAGCTGATCCCTGGAGCCAGCATTACACTTCAGCCATTAACACCAGACAGAAGGATATCTACATCATCATATGGAAGGAAACGTAAATGGATGGAGACACATATGGATCACATTAGTTTACTGTAAAGCTACGTCTTAGTTGGTGCTTATCTTGGCGAGAGCCGAGTTCAAATCAGCATGAAGTTTTAACATCTACTCTCGTGTAATGGAAATCATATATATATTGTGATAAAGCAAAGGGTGTGGTTATAGATGGTAAATACGCCAGGGCTGAGCAGGGAAAGGACTACAAGTCACAAAATGGCCACCCACAGCACACTACACTTCCCACAATACAAGGTGCCCAGGGTGTGGTAGCCACACCTGCCCCGAATTAGACATAATCATCCACCTATAAAAGGGCTGGGTCACAGCATGTAAAAGAGAGGAGTACAAGGTGTTTAAGAGAGAGAGAGAGAGAGGGAAAAAAAGTGCTGGTAAGGGTTATTGATTTAAAACTAAAAGGAAAAAAGAAGACAAAAATTCTGTGTATGACTTGGACTGTTTTGACCACCCTTCTGGCGGATTAACCTGGATTGTATGACAACCTGAACTGTGTTTGAACCCTATATTTATCACCTAACGCTTTGGATTGTCCAGTAAAAATCCAGGCACCGCCCTGTTAAACCAAACTGACAGTCTTGTGGTTACTGTTGATGTGGAAGAGGAGGGGGAACAGAGTAAAAATATACTACAGCTGAGTGTATTTGTTACATGATATATATATATACAGACGTGCTCAAATTTGTTGGTACCCTTACAGCTCATTGAAATAATGCTTCATTCCTCCTGAAAAGTGATGAAATTAAAAGCTATTTTATCATGTATACTTGCATGCCTTTGGTATGTCATAGAATAAAGCAAAGAAGCTGTGAAAAGAGATGAATTATTGCTTATTCTACAAAGATATTCCAAAATGGCCTGGACACATTTGTTGGTACCCCTTAGAAATATATAATAAATAATTGGATTATAGTGATATTTCAAACTAATTAGTTTCTTTAATTAGTATCACACATGTCTCCAATCTTGTAATCAGTCATTCAGCCTATTTAAATGGAGAAAAGTAGTCACTGTGCTCTTTGGTATCATTGTGTGCACCACACTGAACATGGACCAGAGAAAGCAAAGGAGAGAGTTGTCTGAGGAGATCAGAAAGAAAATAATAGACAAGCATGGTAAAGGTAAAGGCTACAAGACCATCTCCAAGCAGCTTGATGTTCCTGTGACAACAGTTGCAAATATTCTGAAGAAGTTTAAGGTCCATGGAACTGTAGCCAGCCTCCCTGGGCGCGGCCGCAAGAGGAAAATCGACCCCAGATTGAACAGAAGGATAGTGCGAATGGTAGAAAAAGAACCAAGGATAACTGCCAAAGAGATACAAGCTGAACTCCAAGGTGAAGGTACGTCAGTTTCTAATCGCACCATCCGTCGCTTTTTGAGCGAAAGTGGGCTCCATGGAAGAAGACCCAGGAGGACTCTACTTTTGAAAGAAAAACGTAAAAAAGCAGACTGGAATTTGCTAAAATGCATATTGACAAGCCACAATCCTTCTGGGAGAATGTCCTTTGGACAGATGAGTCAAAACTGGAGCTTTTTGGCAAGTCACATCAGCTCTATGTTCACAGATGAAAAAATGAAGCTTTCAAAGAAAAGAACACCATACCTACAGTGAAACATGGAGGAGGCTCGGTTATGTTTTGGGGCTGCTTTGCTGCGCCTGGCACAGGGTGCCTTGAATCTGTGCAGGGCACAATGAAATCTCAAGACTATCAAGGCATTCTGGAGCGAAACGTACTGCCCAATGTCAGAAAGCTCTGTCTCAGTCGCAGGTCATGGGTCCTCCAACAGGATAATGACCCAAAACACACAGCTAAAAGCACCCAAGAATGGATAAGAACAAAACATTGGACTATTCTGAAGTGGCCTTCTATGAGTCCTGATCTGAATCCTATCGAACATCTATGGAAAGAGCTGAAACTTGCAGTCTGGAGAAGGCACCCATCAAACCTGAGACAGCTGGAGCAGTTTGCTCAGGAAGAGTGGGCCAAACTACCTGTTAACAGGTGCAGAAGTCTCATTGAGAGCTACAGAAAACGTTTGATTGCAGTGATTGCCTCTAAAGGTTTTGCAACAAAATGTTAGGTTAGCGGTCCCATCATTTTTGTCCATGCCATTTTCATTTGTTTTCTTATTTACAATATTATGTTGAATAAAAAATCAAAAGCAAAGTCTGATTTTTATTAAATATGGAATAAACAATGGTGGATGCCAATTACTTTTGTCAGTTTCAAGTTATTTCAGAGAAAATTGTGCATTCTTCGTTTTTTGTGGAGGGGTACCAACAAATTTGAGCACGTCTGTATATGGTTCTTCCGTATGGGTTATTGATGGAGATTTATTAAATTAGAGGGGGGAGGGGGGAAAGAGAGAGAGAGAGAGAGAGAGAGAGAGAGAGAGAGAGATAACAACCCTTATTCAAGTTTACCATGGTGAATTTGTCACAGTGTTTTCACACTTTGACCATGGTTTTACTTGACTTTTCTTGTGGTTTCAACATGCTTCCACTGTGCTTTACTGTACGATACCATGGGAATGGGAATACCAGAATAGATGTTTCTAAGAAGTGTTTACCCTAGTGCAGCATGGGTAACCATGGTCCAGTATATTGAAGCACAGTGAAAGCATGTTGAAACAGTAGGAAACCATGGTAAGACCAGGGTAACAGTGCAAAAACACCCATGGTACATTTGAATCATGCCAGTGTTGTTGGTGTCAATGCCATTTGTTCAATTTCCCTTTTAATCAATTCCAATTCCTATTCCAATCATGTTTACAACAAACGTTTTATTGAGCAAAAACATATACTGTGTATACACCTTCATAATGGACTTGTTGGCTTTTAACCTGATAACTTTAAACCTCAGTAAAGACTGCTTTAAAGCAGAATAGGAACTGAGATTGATTAAAAGGGAATTTGGATTAAATGGAAAAAAAATGAATTCAACCCAACTCTTGGGGCTGGTTTCACAGACCTCCGATTACCACTACTACTCCTAGACTAGCCTGTGTAATTTAACAATAGGTAGTCCAAGATTAGTGCTAATCAGGGTCTGGTAGATGTAACACAGGTTAGATCAGACAGCATGTCATGTTTTAATTAGAAAAAAAAACGGGCAAGCTTTGCAACGTCCAAGGAACTCTTATTTTGGAATGGGGGGAGAGAGAATATGTCAGAATGCCAGTTACCAGTCCCTACATGTTGCTCCAGTCTTAAGAACATAAGAACATAAGAAAGTTTACAAACGAGAGGAGGCCATTCAGCCCATCTTGCTCGTTTGTTTGTTAGTAGCTTATTGATCCCAGAATCTCATCAAGCAGCTTCTTGAAGGATCCCAGGGTGTCAGCTTCAACAACATTACTGGGGAGTTGGTTCCAGACCCTCACAATTCTCTGTGTAAAAAAGTGCCTCCTATTTTCTGTTCTGAATGCCCCTTTATCTAATCTCCATTTGTGACCCCTGGTCCTTGTTTCTTTTCTCAGGTCAAAAAAGTCCCCTGGTTCGACAGAGTCTATACCTTTTAGGATTTTGAATGCTTGAATCAGATCACTGCGTAGTCTTCTTTGTTCAAGACTGAATAGATTCAGTTCTTTTAGCCTGTCTGCATACGACATGCCTTTTAAATCTGGGATAATTCTGGTTTATTCCATGCAATCAGTATGAACGTATTATTATTATCACTTTTAAAGAATTATCAAAATTACTGTTAACTATCTCTCTGCACTCTAACAAGTACAAGCTTTAGTAAGAACCTTTTAGGGTTCCTGGGCTTGCCACTATGGAGGAACCCTTTAAGGTGTTTCTAAGCAAGGGCGCAGGAAGTAGGGGTGCTGGGGTGCTGCTGCACCCCCACATGCTGTGAGAAGGTGAGGTGGCGATGCAGCATTTTTTGGGGTTTTGTTTGTTTCCCCGATCATTTTAGTTTATAAATGAGCCAGACTGCCAATGTTTCAGCCAATGGTATTGCCGTGTGGGTGCTGGCATTGATATGAGTTTTTCAACCAATTAGCAGTAAGCATTACTATGCAAGGGCGGGCGTTCATGGTTTAAACTATCACTGATTGTATCAGCACCAAGCGCTTGCGAGAGACGACGTTTACTGTACTTGATGCTTTCGCTAACTGTGATGTCAGATGGCAAACCTTAAAAGTAAATCTTTAACTTATAGAACGCCACATTTAAAACAATCGAGAATCAAATAATATTTAACTGTTTTCGTAGCAGGCGCTGAGAGGCTCTGGGGGGTCCGACACACATGCATAAACTCTAGGACTACAGAGCATGAACTCCGGGTGAGATTTTGTGCAAACGGCTCATTTTAGAATCCATCGGACCAATTTAGTTTGTAAATTGCAGTTTATAAGATTGTTTTTCAAACTGCAATTTTCAATACGTGTTTCATAGCTTACATGACATAAAAAGGCTGTGTGGTCCAGTGGTTAAAGAAAAGGGCTTGAAACCAGGAGATCCCCGGTTCAAATCCCACCTCAACCACTGACTCATTCTGTGACCCTGAGCAAGTCACTTAACCTCCTTGTGCTCCGTCTTTCAGGTGAGACGTAATTATAAGTGACTCTGCAGCTGATGCATAGTTCACACACCCTAGTCTCTGTAAGTCGCCTTGGATAAGGCGCCTGCTAAATAATCAAATAATAATAATAATAAAGTACCCACCTGCTAATCACAAATTACAAACCCAGTAAAAAATAAATTGACTTTAAAACACAAAATTTTGAGTTTTTAAGTAATGAAAACAAAAACTTGAAATTTTGACTTTAAAAGACAAAATTTCATCTTTACAACACAAAATTCTGACTTCAAAACTCGTAATTTCGACTTTAAAACTCAAAATGTCATGTTTTAAAGTCAAAAGTCAAATAAAACATTGAACAGTGACCAGCAAAGAGAATAATCAGAAGTATTAATAATAATAAAACAATCAAAAGAAGAGAATTAAAGGAAGAGAACAATCCTGAAGTCTGTTTTTACTGCTGATGTGCATTCCTCAGTTGTGAGGGTGTTTATATATAATCAGCCGAGCCCGTCAACGCACTGATGCGGTGGAAATGCTGGGAAGCTGCCAGTCTGAGAAGGATCTCTGTGTTTGTGTGCAGGCACTGGGCGAGCTTCGCAACTTCCAAGGAACTCTTATTTTGGGATGGGGGGGAGAAAATATATCAGAATGCCAGTTTCCAGTCCCTACATGTTGCTCCAGGTGTTGATGTAACATACCTGCAGTTTTAACCTTAAGTTTTTGCACTTGTTTTTATTTTTTTCTAAAAATACTGACTCAACTTTCCAAACTCATCAATGTGCCTGAAGCAAAAAAAGAAGGGATATTATCTACAATAACAAACAAAAAAAGCTCAGCACCACTTATGAGATCATTTTAAAAGAACTTGTGCATTTTGGCGATTGCCTTACATTTTATAAGTCAGCAGCAAAGATATGCTTAAAATGGTCGCTCATGCAGATTTTGTGCAGCATAAGTCATGTGACCTCTCCTAGAAATACACCCTATAATGTTCCACACAAATGGTTCAGCATGATGGGTTATTATTGCTGTGTCCCTTTCATGATCCCATTTGTATTTTTGTCTTTTCATTCCAGATCCTCCTTGTTCTACATTGTGTGTTGCACTGACCGTGAGATATATAAATATATAACATGGGGAATTCAAGCACTCACGTGGCCAATGCGACCGGGAAGCCTCTTCGGGTTTACTATGAAGTGGAGAGCATGAAACTGGAGGACATAGTGCTGAATGTCAGCGGGTCATCAGGCGGGACACTGGGTCCTGCCCCGACAGCGACCGCGAACGTCTCAGCCACCACGAATATGGTCTTCAAACCGGACTCCCGGATTCGATACATACGCCTGCCGGTCGACGAGACCTGTAAATTCTCTGGAGAAGGCAAGCTTTATGCCTCGGTCTTTGTGGAAGACAAACAAAAGCGTGTGTCCTGCAATAAAATCATCTGTAAGAATTACAAAATCCCCAGGAATAGGTCTTTTATTGTGACGGCCAACCATAACATCAAGTTTACCAAGAAGAAAAGCGAAGACCGCTGGATCGATGAAGATGGCATCAACCATAAACCCCAAACAGCTTCCAAGAGAAAAAAAACCTGTGGGTGCTTCCATAAATAAGTACAAAATACTTAGGGATTGAAGTTTTCTGTGTTTATTTGTCATCTCTCTACCTCGCTTTAAACCAGGAGTTTCAAACTCATTTTATATAACGGGCCTGATGGGATATAATTGCATTTCACACAGGCCACATGATCGAAAAATATAGATTTAAAACTACATAATAATAATGTTACTTACAGCTAGTTACTGCTTCTGCTTCCGTTTTTTCCGTAGCTAATAGACTGCAAGAATGCTCATGAATAGGGCTCTACAATGATATATTGCAGGAGAGTAGCTAAGATTATTATTTTTTGTTTAGGTGTTTATATTTTATATCTGTCAAACCTACATTAGCTGTGTTTAGGATTTCAGCAAAAAACAAACCAAATAAACAAGTAGTGCAGAATACAGATTGTGATCATTTCCCTGAGCGGCTCTTCGCGTAGTGTAGACTCATGACCGATTTGTCCATAGGGGGGATGAAACCGTTCGGGCCTTATGTTTGACATCCCTGCTTTAAACCTTAATTAATAGTTGTTAAACTTTAACTGCTGCATACTAGATAACATTGTTTGAATTAGCAGGGAGAGAAAAACAAACTAGTAGCACTACTAGAAACTAACTAACGCAATGGAAGTTAATAAGCTGATTTCAGCAATGATTAGACTGAAGCCAGAAAGAAATGCAGGTTCTGAATCAGGCGTGATCAATTCACATTAACTCAATCAAGATATACATGAGGGTAAAAAGAAACCACTGCTTGCTTTGGTAATTAGAGTTTGATTAAGAAAGCAAGGCAGCTCAAAATATGTTTAAAAAGACATCTTGGGGTGATCAAAAATAAAACTCCAAAACTTCAAGCCCTAAAAATCCTCCTAGCTTGCTGAACATTGATATGTTTCTGTGTTTCCAGACACAATGTTTCCTGGTGTGTGCTGGCTGCTGTTTCTGTTTCCAGACACACACGACATACTCCATATACTTCCTTTCGATATACTCCTTATTTGGTCAGATACAAAAAGTAAGCTTTTATTATTTCTTGAATATATTAATAGCACAAACGATATTTAAACATTGTGAATGACTTATAATAAAGATCATATCAGCTTTTTGGATCTGGCGATTTCAAAAGCTAGCGAGGGGTTCTTGCACACTTGTGTGTTTAGAATGGAAACTGATAGAAACACTGTATTAAGAGCTGAGAGATTTCATCCAAATTGGTTAAAAAAAAAAAAGATTCCTTTTGGTCAATTCCAACGATTGAGACGTATTTGTGATCCAGAACAAGATTTTGAGATACAATCTAAAGTTATGCAAAATAGATTCCATCAAAGGGGATATAAATATGGAACAATTAATAACACTTATAGTAAAGAAATTGAATAGAACAGATTTGCTGCACAAAAAAAAAAAAACGACAAACAGAAAATAAACAAAGAACCTATTTTCAGTACAGAAGCGTCACAAGGAGAATTAGACAAACAAATTGGGACATAATACAAAGTGACCCTACATTAAGAGAAGTATTTACCAATCCACCTATGGTAGTTTGGGCTCCAATTATTGGGGATAAACTTGTTCATAGTTACCTGTCAGGAGATAAGAAAGAGAGCACTTGGCTTCCCAGGCATTTAAAGGGCCATTCAGGTGTGGCTTTTGCAATCATTGTGGAAATATGGTACAAGACAAACAATTCTGTGATGTTAAAACAAATAGATTATACCAAAATAATAACTTTATCAATTGTAATATGACTTATGTGTAGTTTATCGTTTGGAATGTCCATGCGGCTGTTTTTATGTAGGGAAAACAAAGGAAAATTCAAAAAAAGGGTTGCGGAACAGAAGTATGCAATCAGAATTAGAAATTTAGAATACCCCACGGTCAAACACTATAAGGTTGCTCATCAAAGTAAACCTAATTCTGATTGCATACTTCTGTTCTGCAACCCTTTCTTGGGAGTGTTGGGAATCGAAGTGTTCAGTAAACCAATTAAGGCAGGCGATCGATTTAAACGTCTCCTGGAGCGTGAAAATTTTTTAACTAAAAGCTATGCAATTTCCAGGACTAAATGAAGAATTGGATTATAGTCCTTATTTATGAATCCAAACATTGAGCAAATTGATTTCTAATGCAGGCTGAATTGTCTTTATATCCAAATTGCCTTTTATAAAAAAAAAAAATAACGATTTCTTTAACTATTGTTTCTTTCATAAAGCTGTATCTATTTTTAATTGTTGACAATGATTTTCAGCTGCTGCTGAGTGTCCACTGATTGACTGTGTATACTGGTAATGATTAAGTGTTCACTAATTGACTGTGATTGGATACTACATTTGTCTCTGCTGTTTTGTTTTAATGAAAATTATACCCTGATGAAGGCTACGCATGGGTAACATTTTTTTTTGTTTTTAAACATGCTGTTTGCAAATCTTTTTTGAGATGGCATTACAATAAAGGCGTTTTTTTTAAATATTAATCTTCTTCTTGAAGGAGTTCCTTGGTTTTTCTGGCAGTTGAGACCCTCTTTGAAGGTCAATTCATTGGATTTGCAGTCGCTTTCCACGCCAATATTTTTCTGTTTACAATGTTTCCTGGTGTATGCTCTCTGCTGTTTCTGTGTTTCCAGACACAATGTTTCCTGGTGTATGCATGCTGCTATTTCTGTGTTTCCAGACACAATGTTTCCTGGTGTATGCATGCTGCTATTTCTGTGTTTCCAGACACAATGTTTCCTGGTGTATGCTTGCTGCTGTTTCTGTGTTTCCAGACACAATGTTTCCTGGTGTATGCATGCTGCTATTTCTGTGTTTCTCAAAACAAGGAAACATGTTACATTGGAGTAGACCTGAGTTCTACATTGAGAAACATATTCAGGAAACATTTTGGCCAATCAGGAGCATGAGTTCATCAGTCATGTGATTTTGCAACAGAGAGTGGCTTGTAAGGGGAGGCTGAAGCAAATTTAAAGAGTTATCCGTTTATTCTCCCCTTTAAACACATCTCAACACGAAAGATAACAATCAAAACAACGCAGAAGCCATGAAAACATGTTAATTGCAAGATATTCCCCGTCCCATTGTTTTCCAATCTAAACGTTATTTCAGTACTATGATGGGTGAGGAGAAAGTGTCTTCTATCAGTCTGAATCAGTCTGAAACTCCACAGCACATTGTTACTGGTTCATTTCTTTGCTCTTTGTTTACATGTTTTCTTTGCTCTTTGTTTATAAGACTATGGTGTTTTCATTCCTTTTCTTATCATTCATTTAAAGAGTATCATGTTTTTTATTTTAAAAAATGAATTATTAGTCCACACATATTGCTATGGCAGTTTAAGTTACATACCTGCAATTTTAACCTCCACTGTAAACTTTTTCACAAGTTTTTACACGTTTTGATGTCAACACAGCAAAGAAGTCTTCAAAATGGCCACTCATGGAGAGCAGATCTTGTGCAGCATAAGTCATGTGATCACAAAATCTCCTACATAGATAAACCAAGTGCTCTAATTTTGTTTCCCACAGTAGAGGGGCACGACAATAACAACCATGCCGAGGAGCCATTTGTGTGGAATATTATAGTTGTTGGGTTTTGGCTTCAACTTTCCTATTTGTTCGCAATCTAAAAGTATCTACAAGAAGGTGCTACTATACTTGTTTCTGGTGCAGACAAACATGAACATCTGAATTAGCAACATCACAGACATTCATACAAAAGTATTATCCTTTCGTGTAAGAGAGAAAAGTGTAAAGTACTGCATGCAGGCAATAAAAATGTGCATTATAAATGTCATATGGGAGATACTGAAATTGAAGAAGGGAACTATGAAAAAGACCTAGGAGTTTATGTTGACTCAGAAATGTCTTCATCTAGACAATGTGGGGAAGCTATAAAAAAGGCCAACAAGATGCTCGGATATATTGTGAGAAGTGTTGAATTTAAATCAAGGCAAGTAATGTTAAAACTTTACAATGCATTAGTAAAACCTCACCTAGAATATTGTGTTCAGTTCTGGTCACCTCGTTACAAAAAGGATATTGCTGCTGTAGAAAGAGTGCAAAGAAGAGCAACCAGAATTATCCCGGGTTTAAAAGGCATGTCGTATGCAGACAGGCTAAAAGAATTGAATCTATTCAGTCTTGAACAAAGAAGACTACGCGGTGATCTGATTCAAGCATTCAAAATCCTAAAAGGTATAGACTCTGTCGAACCAGGGGACCTTTTTGACCTGAGAAAAGAAACAAGGACCAGGGGTCACAAATGGAGATTAGATAAAGGGGCATTTAGAACAGAAAATAGGAGGCACTTTTTTACACAGAGAATTGTGAGGGTCTGGAACCAACTCCCCAGTAATGTTGTTGAAGCTGACACCCTGGGATCCTTCAAGAAGCTGCTTGATGTGATTTTGGGATCAATAAGATACTAACAACCAAACGAGCAAGATGGGCTGAATGGCCTCCTCTCATTTCTAAACTTTATTATGTTCTAATAAATCATAAAACAAACAAATACAAAACAATAACCTGCACAGACTTTACATTACAAAAATGCATATACATATAGTGTTTATTAACAAGGAGGAAAAGTAAAATGTTCTTTCTTGGAACAACTTAACAACTGTTAAGAATTCTCTATTACCAAAAATCCTTAGAGGGAAAAGCTCCAGCCTTGCATTATACAAACATGGCTGCTCTTACCTGGATTTGGTAAGGATAGTAGCCATAACAGGACTGTATTTAGAACTGTATATAATAGTAGCTTAAATAGTATACTTTTATTTAAAAGCTTGTAACATTTCAGCACTGACGTTAATATTGACTTAGATTGAACTATTACATTTTAATATTTTTACAGTAAATTGAATTGTAGTGCTTGATAAAGGCGTCTGCTAAATGTCTGCAATAATAAGAACTACAGGTAAGAATTTTTAACTAAAGGTGACTGCTAAATTTAAGTGTACAAAGAATTATAGATAACAAAAATGACAAATATACAAATTCTAGCAGCACTTGGGCATGCATAACATTGTTCTTAGGATCCAACGTACTTGTGCCCTTTGACTACAGGTAAGGTAAGCAAAGGAATTTGTTTATGCCCTTCCAAAGCCTGGGGAATTTTTAATTCCAAAGTCCATCCCTGAAGGACTCGTATGAATGCCTGCATGGTACCCTTAATATGTGGGAACATGTGTTTGCTGCTCTTTGAATAGCTCCTCAAGCACATCAGCAGTCAGCTTCTCCATCGATTGACAGAAAATAGGTTTGAAGGTTTCAGGGTGGGCCTTCATAGAATCCATTACACTGAGAGAACGGAGTCCTTCTTGCAACCTGTGCAAAATATTTGAATAATGAATGTGATGAATTAGTAATACAGTAGACACTTGAAAAAAAGATTTACATACCCCAATGTAATGCTATTTTTCATAGCATATTAAACATTCTCTTCAATAATAACCTAGATTTTTTTTAACCATATAAAACAAACCACAGGCTTTCTTCAATACATTAATTATTTAATTAAGTAGCCCAGAGGGGGGTAGGGGGAATGTGATACTGTATGTATTAGTATAAATATATATTTCTTCAGAAGAATATAGGGACAAAGTAGATTCAGCTTGGTTTGGTTTTCAATTCAGTACACAATTGTAAGCTACATAATAACATTGAACACTTTTATTAAACTTAACTTAGAACACATTTAATATTCTAAAGAAAATTAATATAAATCTGGGAGTGAATTTAAAAGACTGAGTCTGTGCTTTGCCTGGCTGAGTTTAGGAATGTAATGAGTCGACTTTATAACTTTTTTGTAACTATGGAGCACAAGGGCGCCAGAACCTTTGTAGACGTGGGAGGGCCAAGACCAAAGTGTATGTGTGTGGTGGTGGGGATATATTAACATGCTACTTAAACATCTTGCAGCTGTAATTTAACATATAACTATAGTATGAACAACAAAAACAACAATCATAATTTAAAAATATATATAATTATTATTTCTGCACTTCACTTGCATTGTATCATTTTACTGAGTGTCTCCATATTAATACTACGGAAAAATCCTTGTAATATAAACCAAAGAAAAAAAAATCTCTGTAACACCAATCAAAACATTACATATTAAGAAGAAAAAAAAAACTTAATGCAATCTTATTTTTTAAGTCTTACCTTTTCAGATGTTTCCAAAGCACTGACTGCGTCTGTCACTGGCGATGCAAAAGTTGCGTAATGCATTTTTTAAATCCACAGAATCCGTCCGATGTTTATGAATGTGAAGGAAGAGCAGGTGGTTCACATGCTTTTCAGTCATGGATGTTCATAGGTACGTTTTCATCCGCCGGAGACGCGAGAAGCTGCGCTCAGCAGCATTAGACTTTGTGATAGTAAGATGCTCGCATTACTTGCTGCTGACGATGGAGACGTACCAAAAAAATTCAATGTAGACTGTCAGCTTTTGTTTTTTACTGGGGGGTCCAAGTTGTTCTCACTTTTTGTTCATGGCGGCTTGTCTTACTCTAACGGTCATACAGATTTTTCGGTCAAACACACTTTTCAATGAGTGACGTGTTACGCTATGCGCAAAGGACCAGTATACGTCAGACCTCGCGTGAACTCTGCATACTTGGAGCTTTTGCGTACAGTGTGGCGGAAGTAAAGGCTTCGTTTATCGCTCTGAGGATATTGGCTGTGTTCCAATTCATGAAAATGCACCCTACGAAGTGAAGATCGAAGGGCGGAAGTGGGCGGCGGCCATGGTAAGGGGTGTTCCAATTCGTAGTGAACATAAAATGCTCCCTTCGAAGGGACCTTCAAGTGGGCATTCCCGAAGTGTACATGCACTGTACACTTCTGCGGAAGAGATTTTCTATTTTTAGAAAATACCCACCGAGCATTGCGTGCTTAAATAGAGCGGGAAATGGAGCTCGACGATTATATCTACAAATGTAATTATCAATCATATAATATATAACAATATTATAATGTTTATTGTGTCATATAAATAACTCTTATTTGATAACTAAATTAATGTTCTAGATTAAATTGTCTTCTGGTTTCAATTTTAAATACATTTTTTTAAAATTTATATTCACTTTTAATTATGTGATTTGTATATTTACATATCTCAGTTGTATTGGTTAGTATTTGTGCATACTTTGCTGTTATTGAATGCAGAAGGTACCTGCCGCGTTGTCCGAGTCTCCCTTAAGAAAAGGAATAATTTTAATTGGAATTACGTTTTTAACTCTACGTGGGTTAATTCCGCCTGGTTTTAGTGTTTTCACTTTATTATGTTTATCTTAAATGACAACATGAAAAGCAAATGCTTTATTAGTGTTGTGTAATGAATAGCTATAAGCATAGCAATATTTAAAAGCAGAATCTCTTACACATACAAACGAAAGTAAGCTATGTTATTCCGTATCGATGAGACCTTGAGGAATAGTTTTGCTAACTAGTTGGCTATCTGTATTGCTAGATGGCTAGTTTGTTCTTGTGAAACAACTTTTTCAGCTCATTCATTTCAATTATTCCAGGGACAGATGTTGAAACCTCTAATTTCATTAGAATTAGGAGTGAGCGGGGCGGTATGTTCACAGGGAAGAGGAACACCTCCAAGCTTGGCTGGGAGTAAGTCCATTTATAGACAATTACTCCCCTTAAAGATAATAATAAGCAATACACTTATATGGCAAATATGGTATGAAATTCTGTATACAACTACTACTGTACTTCTAATGTTATTATGGTACTAGGTAATGCTAACAAGATTGATATGAATAATATTAATAGTAATAATGTTATATTCTAGGGCAATAATAAAAGAACTAGAGTTGGAGGATAAAGTGTCTCCCAGCAAAGCTGCTAAAAAATGGGAAAAGCTTAAAAAAATATATAAGGTAATGACATGCCAGGAAGCAGTGTAATTCTGTGGTGTAGGAATCAACCAACTTTCACTATCAGAAATCTAGTATCTACATAATTATCTTTTTTATTTTTACAATGCATAATTACTGTTGTTTATTTATTTTACTTACAAGCAATATGCAAGCAATGTGCTTTATGTGTTGTTAGTGTTTTATATTTAAGCATAATGGCTGAATGTTGTTTTCAGTGGAATTAGAGGCGACCTAAAATGATTATTTGATTAAGTTGACATTGTCATAATACTATTTTTGACATGTTATAGACTGTTACACAGACAGGCATACAGATACATTATCTACTGTCACAGTGTCTCCATTACTTCTGTTGTAGGAGTTGAAATGCCCTCCAACAGGCACAGGGACAGAGGCAGGGGAGGCCACTGCTGCGTCGTGGCCGTGGTTCACCCTCATGGATGAGGCAATTGGGGGGAGCCCCTCTATTAGGCCTCCAGTCCTGATTGCCTCATCCGTCGAGGATGAATCACCGGGCACGTCTGCAGCAGTGGCTTCACAGCAGACAAATAAAAGAAAGAGAGGGCAGAGGCAGGAAGACACTATTTAAAATGTTCTAATAGAGGAGTCAGAGAGGGAGGAGAGACGAGCAGAGAGGGAGGAGAGAAGAGAGAAGGCAACCGAGGAGAGTAGCGAGCGCTTCCTATCTTTGTTTGAGCGTTTAATTGAAAAACTTTAAATAACAAATATATACCAATAAACAAATACAATAATTAATAGGAGGCTTTGGTTTGTTCAATTCATTTTAAAACAAAATCAAAATTAACATTTTAAAACAATTAAAAACAACTATCAGTTAAACTATCATGTTAAATCATGTCAATGTTAAACTACTAACAAAACTATTTACGAGTAAAAATAAACACAGGGATTAAAAACAACTAACAACTAATGAAAACTGGAGCAGATAGCTCTGCTGCCAGGGCTTCTCTGATTGTATTTCCATTTTCCTGCAGATGAGGTGGAACAGGAGCCATGTTGTCTTCCCCCTCAGTTGGCTCTGTCTGCAGGAGGTCGCCATGAGCCAGGCACACATTGTGCAAGATGGTACATGCTGCTATCACTTTTGGGGCAAATGATGGGTGAACTTCCAGGGCTTTAAAGAAAATGGCCCTCCATCGGGTTTTCATCATCCCAAAGGCTTGTTCTATGATGGAACACGCTTTGGAATGATGGCGGTTGAAGCGGGCCTGAACCCTGCCTTGCACAGGCTCCTTGTACGGTGTGATCAGGCACACTTTCAGACAGGGGTACCCGCCATCTCCCAACAAGAAGAACCCTGGTGGAGGGTACATCCCCCTGGTGTACACAGGGCTGTTCTTCAGTACCCTGGAGTCATGCACTGACCCAAGGTAACCCACAAACACATCCAAGAACCGTCCTGTGTGGTCACAAATCGCTTGGAGCTGAACAGAATAAAATAACTTGTAATTAAAATAGCACCGTGCAGTGGCCTGGCCTGGAGCTTTAATGCGGACGTGACACCCATCAATTGCCCCCACAGCCTTCTGGAATGCTTGATGATTGGTGAGCCATCCAAATCCCTCTCCCACCATGCTGAGTTCCTCTTGTTTTGGGAGCCTGATCACTTAAGGAAGGATTTCCATCAGCTCCTCCGCAATGTTGTGCACCGCTCTGTGCACTGTGGTCCGAGGAATAGAAAAGGCTGCTGCCACGACCCTGTAGGATGTTCCACAGGCTTGCCAAAACCAAAAAATTAAGACCTCCAGCTGATAGCCCCAGCCGTGACGCCTCTCCCCAATGAGAAGGCCAAACAAGGCATTGATCGACTCCCTTCTGAGGCGGAAGTGAGGCAGAGTGTCCCGCTCAACGTCAAAAAATTGGCGCAGAATTGGCACACTGCGGTTACGCCTTGTGTAGCTTATGTAGCTCTGCAGGCTAAATCCCTGAAAAGTGAATTTGATGACAGTGTTTAATTTTAATTTTTTTTTTTTTAATATTTAATATCTATATTCACTTTTAATTGTTTGATTTTTTATTGTATATTTACATATGTTGTATTGGTTAATATTAGTAATTAGTATTTTGTTCAGCGTGTATGTTGGTATTGATGCCTTCTTGTCTGAGTCTCCCTTAAAAAGAGGAATACTAATCGGAATTACATTTTTAACTCTTATACGTGGGTTAATTCCGCCTGGTTTTACAGTTTTCACTTTTATTATGTATATCTTCCACCTGGTTTAATAGACAGTATTATACATAGCATTTATTTACCTTAGAACAATACTCATTATTATGATTATTACTTTATGATTTATTGGTATATTTTTTTGTAGTGAAGATCCAAACTAGATGGATAGATACTATCTCCCCTATGAAACATGTACCATGGTACTTGTACCACTGGATTTTTGGAACAGGGTACAATGGTATCATGGTATCAGAGTGAAAGTACAATGGTTTAATTTACATCTGCATCATATATGTATATATCCTATACCATCAATGTAACCTATTATGGTACTATAATACAGTCCAACCATAATAATACAATGGTATATACAGTGCCTTGCAAAAGTATTCAGACCCCTGACCAATTCTGTCATATTACTGAATTACAAATGGTACATTGAAATTTCGTTCCGTTTGGTATTTTATTTTAAAACACTGAAACTCAAAATCAATTATTGTAAGGTGACATTGGTTTTATGTTGGGAAATATTTTTAAGAAAAATAAAAAACTGAAATATCTTGCTTGCATAAGTATTCAACCCCCACACATTAATATTTGGTAGAGCCACCTTTCGCTGCAATAACAGCTTTAAGTCTTTTGGGGTAAGTATGTACCAGCTTTGCACACAGTGTCAAAGTGATTTTGGCCCATTCTTCTTGGCTGATTTGCTCCAGGTTGTTCAGGTTGGTTGGACGACGCTTGTGGACCGCAATTTTCAAATAGTGCCACAGATTCTCAATGGGATTGAGATCAGGACTTTGACTGGGCCACTGTAGGACATTCACCTTTTTGTTCTTGAGCCACTCCAATGTTGCTTTGGCCTTGTCCTTGGGATCATTGTCCTGCTGAAAGGTGAATTTCCTCCCAAGCTTCAGTTTTTTAGTGGACTGAAGCAGGTTCTCTTGCAGTATTTCCCTGTATTTTGCTCCATCCATTCTTCCTTCAGTTTTAACAAGATGCCCAGTCCCTGCTGATGAGAAGCATCCCCACAGCATAATGCTGCCACCACCATACTTCACTGTAGGGATGGTGAGTCTTGAGGCATGGGCAGTGTTAGGTTTGCGCCACACATAGCGCTTTGAGTTTTGGCCAAAAAGCTCTATCTTGGTCTCATCTGACCACAAAACCTTTTCCCACATCGCAGCTGGGTCACTCTCATGCTTTCTGGCAAACTCCAGATTTGCTTTCAGATGGTACTTTTTGAATAACGGCTGCTTTCTTGTCACCCTCCCATACAGGCCAGTGTTATGCAGAGCTCTTGATATGGTTGACTGGTGCACCATTACTCCACTCCCAGCCACTGAACTCTGTAGCTCCTTCAAAGTGATTGTTGGCGCCTCTGTGGCTTCTCTCACAAGTCTCCTTCTTGTTTGAGTGCTGAGTTTTGAGGGACTGCCTTTTCTTGGCAGTGCCTGGGTGGTGTGATGCAGCTTCCACTTCCTGATTATTGATCCAACTGTTCTCACTGGGATATCCAAACACTTGGATATTATTTTGTACCCTTTCCCTAATCTATGCATTTGTATTACTTTATCTCTAACTTCTGTAGAATGCTCTTTGGTCTTCATTTTCCTTCAGATTCACAGCCTGACCAATGATCCTTCAACAGTGGGGTTTTTATCCAGAAAATGTGACAGCAACTTTAATGGTTCACAGGTGGAGGCCAATGGTAAGGTAATTGTGTCCTCGTTAGGGTAATTTCTTTCATCGGTGTAAACTGGGAGCTTCCACAGCACAGGGGTTGAATACTTATGCAAGCAAGATATTTCAGTTTTTTATTTTTCTTTAAAATATTTCCCAACATAAAACCAATGTCACCTTACAATAATTGATTTTGAGTTTCAGTGTTTTAAAATAAAATATCAAACAGAACGAAATTTCAATGTACCATTTGTAATTCAGTAATATGAGAGAATTGGTCAGGGGTCTGAATACTTTTGCAAGGCACTGTATATATATATATATATATATATATATATATATATATATATATATATAGCTACACTATACCATATTAGAGACAGTACAGTGTTGCAATTAGATACCATCTTATCTTAGAAATAAAAAGTAGGCTACAATGTTAATGTATTATGGTGATACTGCATGATAGTACCAATACAGCATTGTACATTGATGGTATAGGATTGTTGTGTGAAATTTTAATTACTTTAAATTTAAAAGGAAGTTAATGTGGAGGTAAATAAGTTAAT
Organism: Acipenser ruthenus; assembly: GCF_902713425.1. NCBI lineage: Eukaryota > Metazoa > Chordata > Actinopteri > Acipenseriformes > Acipenseridae > Acipenser > Acipenser ruthenus. Next base: position 11,118,989 of record NC_081213.1, read on the forward strand.
TACTACACAGAGTAATTCCAAATAAGGTCCGCTTTATTTCACACCCTTGATACAATAATAGACAAACACACATACAAGAATATATTAATCAGAGATATAATATACTCATAGAGACGCAACTGAACTAATCCTTACCCTTCCAAGCAGATCGGGAGAGCCCCTCGACCCTGGTAAGAGAAAGCAGCTGTCTCCAAAACTACCGAGCAGGACTGCGCAAATCCTCACGGCCGACTCTCCTCAACAAAGGTTATATTAATCACAGATCAATACAACCCATGAGACGCAACTGAACTAATTCTTACCCTTGCAAGCAGATCGGGAGAGCCCCTCGACCCTAGTAAGAGAAAGCAGCTGTCTCCAAAAATACCGAGCAGGACTGCGCATATCCCCACGGCTGACTCTCACCAGAGCAGGGGGGGAACCCGTCCTTTATAGCTTACCAAGTTAGGCTTCCGCGTGCGAGAGAGTAATTGGCCAGATCACTTTCTCGAGGCTCGCCCTGTGAATCATTTCTGTAAGCTATCCCTTTTCCCATAACATTCTGAGACAAACAAGATAGATAAGCGGTACAAAAACAAGTTAGTTGAGCAGTACGAAAACAAGTTAGATAAACAGTACAGAAACAAATTATACAAGCAGTACAGGTTATTACAGGGCAAGGGCACAGATGGACTCGAACGCATTTCTATAACTTTCTAGAACATTTTTTTTTATTTCAAGGATATATACATATATTATACAATACCATTGTACTTTCACACTGATAACATTATAAGTACCATATTAATACAGCATTGTACATTGATGGTATAGGATATATACATATATTATACAGTACCATTGTACTTTCACACTGATAACGTTATATCGTATTAGCTTGTTTTCAAACTCCAGTGGTACACAAGTACCATGCCATGGTACATTTGTATATAGGGCTGCCTCAGGTTCATTAATAATAATAATAATAATAATAATAATAATAATAATAATAATAATAATAATAAAATAAAACACTTCACAAAAATCTTAATTAATTAATTAATTAATTAATTAATTAATTAATTAATTAATTAACTTTACAACTTACTTCTCTGGCCAACCTCATTGCCCCTGCACAACGACGATGATGGGCTCTCCTTCGGATTGCAGATCCCATCTTCCGATTTTCATTTATTATTAAAAATATAGCGATGGCTATTGCGGCTACAGCAATTATCTTCATTTTTTCTCTGCTGTCCAGTCTTGGTGCTCACATTCTGGAGAGCAGAGGACATTAAAATAAAAATAACTTAATTGATAAATAACTAGCTGTGACCGGAATGACGAGTGGTGACTTCACGGCAGAAGCAGGAAGGACAACTGACACCAGGTACTGCAGTTCAAAAAGGCTTGCGCTGTTTTAATTCAAAAATAAATAAAATATTTAAACAAAAATAAACACTTGCTCGCAGAGCAAAAATAAAAGGTTTAACAAAAACAAATCACAAACACAAAATATATAAACAAAGGTCAGGCTGGGCAAATAGCTGGCACTGATCCTTTTACTTTCGTTTCATTTTGTTTCTCTCCTCTCGTTCTCTCCTCTCGCTCCAAACACATCCCCCCCCCCAAAAAAAAACACACACACACACACATACTTTGCCATCCCCAGAAAAAGACACATGCACGCATATTACAGACAACACGAAAAGTCAATGTTTTATTAGTATGTGCTTTAAAATGGATAGCTACTTTAAGCATAGCAATATTTAACAGCTCTCTTACACACACACACACACACACATATATATACAAACAAAAATGACAATGCCCTCCTGAGTTCACATCTTCTTCTTGTCTATACACATTTCCAGTGCTGATTAATGATAACGCCTTTCCTGGCTGTGAATGATGACGCTGAAGTGTGTTTCAACTGAAACACTTTTGCGACCACTACGCCCTATTCCCCTTCGAAGTGATCACTCCTGGAAGTGATCACTTTGAAGGGAAGTAGGGTGTAGGGGCGAGGTTTTGAAATGGAACACAGCCATTGACTATGATATGTTTTACCACAGCGCACATATTTATTTTGTTAACAAGTGGGGGTGCCTGGCCCACTTTTAAAAGTGCAAGGGGCATGGCCCCCTGGCCCACCCGGTTCCGGCGCCCCTGATGAAGCATCAACATTAGGTGGGTACTGTCCTTTGTAATATTAGATGTTTGTAAAAAGCATACCTTTCAAACGGTGTTCTTTGTAATATTAGATGTTTGTAAAAAGCATACCTTTCAAACGGTGTTCTTTGTAATATTAGATGTTTGTAAAAAGCATACCTTTCAAACGGTGTTCTTGTTCGCTGAAGAACATACCAGTCGATCACATCTTGCACTCATTTTTATTATGAAGTGTGATGTTTTTCAGACACCCAGCCAGGCTCAGGAGGTTTACAGTGCTCATAACAGCCTCCTCCAGGTCCTTTTTATTGTCTGACTTTGAAATCTTAAAATTGAGATAAAGACATCATGCATGCATATTGAAGCAAAATATAAATCCAAGGGTCAGCATCCACAACAAATCCTCTTCAGTCCTGACATCCAATATTTATTTTCTCTAAATATAACCTGTTAATTTATGTTTCTGGGTTTAATACAATTTAATTTGCATAACAAGATCAATATACATGTTTTAAATAGATGCAAACATCCACTAAAAAAGGAATGAAACGGAAGAGGACAAATAATGAGATGCATTCTGAGAAGCTAGGCAAGAATGAGAGTACACATTATTTCATTAAAACCTTTTTCAAGTTTAAGCAATGCTTCAAATAATCCACTTTGAAACATTACGGTTTTTGTTAAAAAAGGCGTAGGGGTGCCCCTTGAACAGCCAACAGCTTAAACACAAATATTTTAGGGCACAGATGCAAATTCCATCCAGACACAAACAACAAAAACAAACATTGACTTAACTATCAATCAAAACTTAATTACTGCATTTTATTTCCAGTGTATTATATTCCCAGATACATACATATTAAAAATAAAAGCCTATCAGAACGCTTTTCATCAGCTAAGTACATCTTGGAAGCTAAGCTGTGTGGAAATGAAATGCAACAATTGAAAGTGCAATGTGTCTGTTTGTTGTTTAAAAACAAGGCTAAAAAATAAAAACCTGGTACTTTCCTTCACTATCCAATTGTCTACGTATGCTACACTTTCCTACCTCTGACAGCTGACATTTAATATCGGTCTGTTATATCCTCGATTGCAGCATGCATGTTGTCTGGACCTAACGCTACTGCTTGGAACAACACTGGGGCAAAGAAATGTGGAGATGGTCCTCCATGTACTGTGCTCATAGCAATCAACTGTCCTGCATAGAAATAGCTGTTGTTGTTCAAAGCTACCAGAAAGAAGAAATTAAAATATTACTTATGAAGCAAATGTATTTTGAAGGACTGCATGTTATAGTTGGCAATGGGGTAACATAATGCCCGTGATTTCAATGGAAATGGTAGTTAATAACAGCATGTTCATGTAATTGCATTTGTTATGTATAGTATATTTGTTTCTGTGGTGCAAACAACATTCTACCAAAGCAGCTTCTGAAAAACGCTTCTCAAAGTTAATTTTCAGAAACAGTGCCAGTTAATTACATTTGCTTTGCATCATGCGTGGCTCCAGAGGAACAATTGTATCTAATGTTATCACACGTCCTTCTGTTCTCTTTTCAAGAATAAATACTGTGAACATTTGGCACACCATATCTACTACAGGATTTGTATAAGTTATTTTTCAGCACATAAAATGAAATTGATTTATACACTTACACTCTGCATGGCATGAGAGAGTATGTTGATTTTCTGGGCCATCAAACATAGGGCTGTTTCTTATGTGTTGCAGCACTAGTCGGAAAAACTTCCTCATGGCCCTCCCAAATCCACTGCTCCTTTCACATCTACTCTTGTTGGTTGAAAAGTTTGGCCTCTTCATGGCTCTTACAGCACCATCCCACACATTTCTTCTGTTTAAGTTGAAGCGAATGACTTCTTCCTCATTGATGCCAACTCTCAGAGATTGTAGGATATCTTCCACACTAAAATATAGGAAAAGATGAAATTCAAGGAATTAAGTAACAATCAATAAATCACATCACATACGTTGGAGAGGTTTCTTAAAATCAAGAGAGGGGGAGTATTAACATTGCTACATTTTTGCATGTGGATGGTCAATTGGAGAACGAGTGTGATGTTTCATATGAATACACATCAAACATAGCTATTACTAAAGATACAATCCAACCTCTGCCATCCCATAATCTGGCACAACACAAACGGCTTACTTTCCTATGGGTGGTGTTCATTGTGTAACAATGTTACATTCACAGAAGATTGTGGTGTTCATAAATATCATGACAAAGAATTCTATGACAAAAAGTTATTTAAATGAATTAATTCTAAACATACATTTAAAATACAGTCACTGAGAAAATATTCATTTAGTTGTATGAATACATCTGTTCCTCAAGACTTATGGTTATTCTAATTGGGGAAAAAAAACAATGAATAAGGCTTGTAACACTTACTTAACAGCTGCATGCAAGCTTTCCTTTAGCGATTCCTCTAGAGCTCTATCAGCTGCTCTTCTTCAGAATCACTAAACACACTGTCTTCACTGACAAGGTCCACAGAGTCTCTAAAAAAAAAAAAAAAAAGAAGAAATTCAGCCCACTGTAACACTGATGGCATTGGAAGCTTCTGCAGTAATAGTCCTTTGATAGTCTTTTTAAATTACATCAATGTGAGACATTGTGTTGTGCATAAAAAAGTATGTCACAACAGAAATCAGTGTCACAGAAACAAACTTTGTACTCAATGTTAAAAAATAAAAATAATATTTTAATTACATAAAAATGACAATTACTTATGCATACTCCACATTGAAAACAGTACATACCTGTACAGTCCACTACAAGAAGTATGGTGCTTGTTGTAATAATTTTGAATATGGGATGTGTTGTCATGTGAGGACATACAGTGGCTCTCAAAAGTATTCACCCCCCCCCCCCCCCCCCCCCCTTGGACTTTTCCACATTTTATTGTGTTACAACATGGAATCAAAATTGATTTAATTAGGAGTTTTTGCCACTGATCAACACAAAAAAAGTCCATAAGTGAAAAATAAAATCTACAAATTGTTCTAAATTAATTATAATAATTATAAAACAGAAAATAATTGATTGCATAACTATTCACCCCCTTTGCTATGACACACCTAAATAAGCTCTGATGCAACCAATTGTCTTTAGAAGTCACATAATTAGTTGAATGGAGTCCCCCTGTGTGCAATTAAGGTATTTCACATGATTTCAGATTAAATACACCTGTCTCTGGGAAGTCCCACAGTTGGTTAGTACATTTCCTAACAAAAACTACATCATGAAGACGAAGGAACATTCAAAGCAAATCCGGAATAAGGTTCTTCAAAAGCACCAATCAGGGGCAGGATATAAGAACATTTCCAAGGCATTGAATGTCCCCCGGAGCACAGTGAAGTCTATTATTAAGAAATGGAGAGAATATGGCACAACTGTGAATCTGTCTAGAACAGGCCGTCCTCAAAAACTAGTATCCGGGCGAGAAGGGCACTAGTCAGGGAGGCCACCAAGAGGCCTATGGCAACTCTAAAGGAGTTACAGCCTTCCACGGCTGAGCTGGGAGACACTGTGCATACAGCAACAATAGCCTGGGTGCTTCACAAAACTGGCCTTTATTGGAGAGTGGCAAAAAGAAAGCCATTGTTGAAAAAAACTCACATCAAATCTCAGCTAGATTTTGCCAGAAGGCATGTGGGAGACTCTGAGACCAAGTGGAAGAAGATTCTATGGTCTGATGAGACCAAAATAGAGCTTTTTGGCCTGAAAGCTAAGCGCTATGTTTGGTGCAAGCCTAACACCGCACATCATCCTGAGAAGACCATCCCTACCGTGAAGCATGGTCGTGGCAGCATCATGCTATGGGGATGCTTCTCTGCGTCAGGGCCTGGAAAGCTTGTGAAGATAGAGGGCAAAATGGGTGCAGCAAAGTACAGAGAAATCCTGGAGGAAAACCTGTGGAAGTCTGCAAGAGACCTGGGACTTGGGAGAAGATTCATCTTCCAGCAGGACAATTACCCCAAACATACAGCCAAAGCCACACTGGAGTGGCTTAATAACAAAAAGGTCAATGTCCTGGAGTGGCCCAGTCAAAACCCGGACCTCAATCCAATTGAGAATATGTGGAAAGAGTTGAAAATTGCTGTTCACCAAAGGTCCCCATCCAACTTGACGGAGCTTGAGCAATTTTGCAAAGAAGAATGGGCAAAAATTGCAGTGTTCAGATGTGCAAAGCTGGTAGAGACTTATCCAATTAGACTCATGGCTGTAATTGCTGCCAAAGGTGCCTCTACCAAATATTGACTCAAGGGGGTGAATACTTATGCAATCAATTATTTTCTGTTTTGTATTTGTAATTAATTTAGAACAATTTGTAGATTTTATTTTTCACTTTGACATTATGGACTTTTTTTGTGTTGATCAGTGGCAAAAACTCCTAATTAAATCAATTTTGATTCCATGTTGTAACACAATAAAATGTGGAAAAGTCCAAGGGGGGTGAATACTTTTGAGAGCCACTGTAGATAGTTGAGTCTCTTCAGATATCTCCATAACGACATCACCTTCCAAATCATTGTCCTCTGGCTGTGTGAATACAGGTAACAAATAAATAATAATAAATAATAATAACAAAGCCATACACGCCTTACTGTTTTTTGGTTGTTTTTAAAAGTTAAAAAAAAATTGAATGTCAAAACACCACAGATACAATACAAGTCAACCACTATGTTGTAAAAAATAATTGAGCAATCTTAAATGTATTACAAATACACCAGACAAATGGATTACCTTCCACAGTTTTCAATGTGTCTGAAAGGCATTGCAGAGGGATATCTTTTTCACACCTTTTGCACTTCTCCATGACCACCTCTTGACACTACAACAAACAAACACAAATGTATTTTTAACATGCTTCGTTTTTATTGTATGTGTTTGTGGCAATGTGCCCCGCCCCTGTGTGCATATTATGTGTTGTATGTTGCGTGCGTGTGTAAATGTTGGTGTATAGATTGGTACACGGGATATAAACGGGTCTGTGTTTCACGTGTGATTTAAAAAAGTGTAGATTTATATTTAGGCACGGGGAGGGCACAAATCACTTCACGTGCTGGTTAAATGTAATATGTGAGCACAGGGTTGCACAGAATTAATTCACGTGCTGGGATTCAAGTGAATAATTAATTAGTAATTGAATCCCAGCACAACAGTATATATAGAGACACGTAGCACTCAGTCGGGGTTAGGTGTTCAGTGAGTGGAGAACGGGATTGGAGACGGAGGTAATAAGAAGAAGAAGAAGAAGAATAATAGTTAAGTGTTTTCACTCACCGTGTTTTGTCTGTGTAGTCCGTTTTGTTTGTCTCTTTATTTTGGCGTGTAGTGCCGTGTCCAGTGTTTTTGTGTTTCAAACCTTTTATTTTCTGTTCTGTTGATTAAATCCTGAGCGCGATCACGCGCCCAGCTTCACCAAACCACATCTCTCTGTTTATTTATTTCCTGGCTCTGGTCTGACACCACCCACTCCGGCCGTCTTTGTGACAGTGTTACATATGCATTTACACCTTAAACCAGTGATCTCCAGTCCTGATTGTGGAGGGCCATAGTCCAGCAGTTTAATAGGTTTAATTCGATAAATATTGCTCAAAAAGAAACAGTAAGAGTGTGTCAGTGAAGAAATATGTTGAGAGTAGGAAAGAACATAAGAAAGTTTACAAACGAGAGGAGGCCATTCGGCCCATCTTGCTCGTTTGGTTGTTAGTAGCTTATTGATCCCAGAATCTCATCAAGCAGCTTCTTGAAGGATTCCAGGGTGTCGGCTTCAACAACATTAATGGGGAGTTGGTTCCAGACCCTCACAATTCTCTGTGTAAAAAAGTGCCTCCTATTTTCTGTTCTGAATGCCCCTTTATCTAATCTCCATTTGTGACCCCTGGTCTTTGTTTCTTTTTTCAGGTCAAAAAAGTCCCCTGGGTCAACATTGTCTGTACCTTTTAGGATTTTGAATGCTTGAATCAGATCACTGCGTAGTCTTCTTTGTTCAAGACTGAATAGATTCAATTCTTTTAGCCTGTCTGCATACGACATGCTCTTTCTAGAGCAGCAATATCCTTTTTGTAATGAGGTGACCAGAACTGAACACAATATTCTAGGTGAGGTCTTACTAATGCATTGTAAAGTTTTAACATTACTTCCCTTGATTTAAATTCAACACTTTTCACAATATATCTGAGCATCTTGTTGGCCTTTTTTATAGCTTCCCCACATTGTCTAGATGAAGACATTTCTGAGTCAACATAAACTCCTAGGTCTTCTTCAATTTCCCATATGATATTTATAATGCACATTTTTATTTCCTGCGTGCAGTACCTTACACCTTTTCTCTATTAAATGTCATTTGCCATGTGTCTGCCCGTTCTGAATGCTGTCTAGATCATTTTGAATGACCTTCTTTGCTGCTGCAACCGTGTTTGCCACTGCTCCTATTTTTGTGTCATCTGCAAATTTAACGAGTTTGCTTACTATACCAGAATCTAAATCATTAATGTGGATTAGGAATAGGAGAGGACCTAATACTGATCCCTGTGGTACACCACTAGTTACCTCGCTCCATTTTGAGGTTTCTCCTCTAATCAGTAGTTTCTGTTTTCTACATGTTAACCACTCCCTAATCTAAGGGTCATGGTTACTATTGAACACATACAGCAACCTATATATGCTCTATCAAAAATTGTCCTTGCCCATGACCTCTGACCTCTCCTAGAGGTCAAATTAAAAATTAGCTTTAACTCCTTAGAGAGTGAAGATAGTATCAGAATTTTCTCGCAATGTACTCTTTTTATTTATATATATATACTCTAAGCACACTCTTAAACTCAGGGGAGACGTTCAGGAGGACATAAAGATGTTTCGGACTCCTGTAAGTGGATCATTCGTGCACTGGGCTTGCAACGTATCCAGATGACTTTTTAAAATCACACAGACTCATTTAATTTGAAGTTTTAACAAATCAGAGAAGTAGTAGTGCTCTTTTCGGTTTATTAAATGCTTTAAAAATTGGTTTGTTTGGTTGCGTGGACCACCATAAATCCCAAGTAAAAAGCAGTCTGGGTGATCCAGTGCTTTACAGGTTTAACAGCATTAGTACTTCAATACAGTAATACTAATATGGTTATCATATATTTAGCTCTTAGGCTATAAAACGCAAAAAGCTAAAAACCACCCTCCGCTAAATTCTAGAACATTCAATATATATCACTCTCTTAAGACTAAAACATAATTTCTATACCTTATAGCAATGCATCAATATAAAAGAGATATTAAATTCAAATATATGCTTACCTTCCAGTGTATGGAAGTGTAGTGTAGGATATATTGAAAAATAAGAACTGTCTTCAAAAGGCAGAGACTTGTGAAGTTGTTCAGAGATCTTCAGAGCATGGACTACACAACTTGTAGTTAGCAAGTCGCACGATACTTGACTGGGGTTTTGCCTAGGTTTTTATAGGATTTTCCCTCCATTGAATATATCAGAAGTCCCAAGTAAATCTAATCATCACTCGGCCTTGACATTTTTATCTTTAAGTTAATTATACATTCTAGAAGGATCTGGTCAACTCCCTTTTCAAAATTGATTGGATATACTTCTTGCCAAAAAATATTGGAACATGATTTCATCGCTCTCTTTTTCCAACTCCTTCTTTTTTTAAAACATCAGGTGGACCAAAGTTCACAGAATTCTTGCTATAATATAATACAAGTATATGTGTATATATGAGAGATGTTTTTAATATGTAACACCAGCTTTATTTGATTATATTTAGCTGAGTCAAAAATATACAGTGCCTATAGAAAGTCTACACCCCCTTGAACATTTTTCACATTTTGTTGTGTCAGTGGCTCAGAGTTTCATGCATTTAAATGAGGATTTTTTCCACTTATCTACACACCATACTCCAAAAAAAAGGTTTTATTGAGAAAAAGATTATATATTATTATTATTATTATTATTATTATTATTATTATTATTTATTTCTTAGCAGACGCCCTTATCCAGGGCAACTTACAATTGTTACAAGATATCACATTATACATTATTTCACATTATACAGATATTACATTATTTTTACATACAATTACCCATTTATACAGTTGGGTTTTTACTGGAGCAATCTAGGTAAAGTACCTTGCTCAAGGGTACAACAGCAGTGTCCCCCACTGGGGATTGAACCCACAACCCTCCGGTCAAGAGTCCAGAGCCCTAACCACTACTCCACACTGCTGCCCATATTAAAAATACAAAACTGAAAGATCATAATTGGTTAAGTCTCCACCCCCCTGAGTTAATACTTGGTGGAAGCACCTTTGGCAGCAATTACAGCTGTGAGTCTGTTAGGATAGGTCTCTACCAACTTTGCACACATAGATTTGGCAATATTTGACTATTCTTCTTTACAAAACTGTTCAAGCTCTGTCAAGTTCCTTGGGGAGCGTTGATGGACAGCAATCTTCAAGTCATGCCACAAATGTTCGATTGGATTTAGGTTGGGGCTCTGACTGGGCCACTCAAGGACATTTACCTTTTTGTTCCTTAGCCACTCCAGTGTAGCTTTGGCTGTGTGCTTTGGATCATTGTCATGATTATGATCATGGTATTCTGCTTGCGGATCATGATCATGATCATGGTATTCTGCTTGCGGATCATGATTATGCACATGGTATTCTGCTTGCGGATCATGATTATGATCATGGTATTCTGCTTGCGGATCATGATCATGGTATTCTGCTTGCGGATCATGATTATGCACATGGTATTCTGCTTGCGGATCATGATTATGATCATGGTATTCTGCTTGCGGATCATGATCATGGTATTCTGCTTGCGGATCATGATTATGCACATGGTATTCTGCTTGCGGATCATGATTATGATCATGGTATTCTGCTTGCGGATCATGATCATGGTATTCTGTTTGCGGATCATGATCATGCACATGGTATTCTGCTTGCGGATCATGATTATGCACATGGTATTCTGCTTGCAGATCGTGATCATGCACATGGTATTCTGCTTGCAGATCATGATCATGCACATGGTATTCTGCTTGCTGATCATGATCATACACATGGTATTCTGCTTGCAGATCGTGATCATGCACATGGTATTCTGCTTGCAGATCATGATCATGCACATGGTATTCTGCTTGCAGATCATGATCATGCACATGGTATTCTGCTTGCTGATCATGATCATACACATGGTATTCTGCTTGCAGATCGTGATCATGCACATGGTATTCTGCTTGCTGATCGTGATCATGCACATGGTATTCTGCTTGCAGATCGTGATCATGCACATGGTATTCTGCTTGCGGATCATGATCATGGTATTCTGTTTGCGGATCATGATCATACACATGGTATTCTGCTTGCGGATGATGATTATGCACATGGTATTCTGCTTGCGGATCATGATTATGATCATGGTATTCTGCTTGCGGATCATGATTATGATCATGGTATTCTGCTTGAGGATCATGATTATGCACATGGTATTCTGCTTGCGGATCATGATCATGCACATGGTATTCTGCTTGCAGATCATGATCATGCACATGGTATTCTGCTTGCAGATCGTGATCATGCACATGGTATTCTGTTTGCTGATCGTGATCATGCACATGGTATTCTGCTTGCAGATCATGATCATGCACATGGTATTCTGCTTGCAGATCATGATCATGCACATGGTATTCTGCTTGCTGATCATGATCATGCACATGGTATTCTGCCTGCTGATCGTGATCATGCACATGGTATTCTGCCTGCAGATCGTGATCATGCACATGGTATTCTGCTTGCAGATCGTGATCATGCACATGGTATTCTGCTTGCTGATCGTGATCATGCACATGGTATTCTGCTTGCAGATCGTGATCATGCACATGGTATTCTGCTTGCAGATCGTGATCATGCACATGGTATTCTGCTTGCAGATCGTGATCATGCACATGGTATTCTGCTTGCAGATCGTGATCATGCACATGGTATTCTGCTTTCAGATCATGAGTATGCACATGGTATTCTGCTTGCAGATCATGATCATGCACATGGTATTCTGCTTGCAGATCATGATCATGCACATGGTATTCTGCTTTCGGATCATGATTATGATCATGGTATTCTGCTTGCGGATCATGATTATGATCATGGTATTCTGTTTGCTGATCGTGATCATGCACATGGTATTCTGCTTGCAGATCGTGATCATGCACATGGTATTCTGCTTGCAGATCGTGATCATACACATGGTATTCTGCTTGCAGATCGTGATCATGCACATGGTATTCTGCTTGCAGATCGTGATCATGCACATGGTATTCTGCTTGCAGATCGTGATCATGCACATGGTATTCTGCTTGCAGATCGTGATCATGCACATGGTATTCTGTTTGCTGATCGTGATCATGCACATGGTATTCTGCTTGCGGATCATGATCATGCACATGGTATTCTGCTTGCAGATCGTGATCATGCACATGGTATTCTGTTTGCTGATCGTGATCATGCACATGGTATTCCGCTTGCTGATCATGATTATGATCAATATATTCTGCACTGGTATTCTGCTTGCGGATCATGAACATGAAGACCATATTTGTTTATAAAGGTTGCCATGGAAACTGTGGACCCACAATTCCCTGGTGCATCGCTCACATTACAGATGTGGATAGACCTGAATTAAGGCAAGTTCGAGTTTTTGTTATTGTGTAAAATGTAATACTTGCTCACATGTGCTCATAACATAAACGATGCATGATACAATTTAGTAGGCGGCAAAGAAAGCTGTGGAAGATGCAAAGGCTGCCCTTCGAATTAGTGATATCATGGGGCAAGTTCAGCATGGAAGAGGGGGTCTTGGTCTCAGTTCAGCTCCTCCTACATGGCACAAGACAGCCCCAGCTCAAAGGAGGAAGCTGGTAGTCAACGAGGTGCAAAAGCAGGAGGAGAGGATGAGGTGTATAAAGGCCATTTCCCAGGCCAAGCAGGGAGAATGGAGGAGATGGGAGAGTGTGGAACAACACAAGATTGGCTGGCAAGACCTATGGTCAATGGAACAGAGCAGGGAAGATCCCTCATGTCCTTTGTGTTCATCACCTGCAAAATTAAGGCACATTTTGACAGGATGTAAGGTGGCTCATAGCCAAGGACGGTTTACTTGGCGCCATGACCAGGTGCTGCGATGTTTGGCCTTAGCATTGGAAGACAAGCGTAACATGACCAATAAGTTGCCACCTGTTCCATCAAAACATTACACACAAAAGACAACATTCCTCCGCCCAGGAGAGCAACCACCAAGAAAAGGTGTTAAAACCAATCCTCGTCCAGGACAATTGGAAGCTGCTAGAGACTGGAAAATGCTGGCAGATGTTGGTCAATGGCTTATTTTTCCACCTGAGATTGCCACCACTAACCTTCGACCAGATATTGTCTTGTGGTCTGGATCAGCACGCCTTGTTCACCTGGTAGAGTTAACAGTGCCATGGGAGGATGCTGTAGATGAGGCGTATGATAGGAAGAAACTGCGGTATGCTCAACTAGCCACTGAAGCGGAACAGCGAGGATGGATAGTCAGGGTTTACCCAGTGGAGGTGGGTTGTCGAGGATTTGTGGCACACTCTACAACCCGGTTTCTCAGAGACGTCGGATTCAGTGGCCAAGAGTTGCGTCGCACAGTGAAGAACTTATCTGAAGCAGCAGAGAGGAGCAGCAACTGGCTGTGGTTGAGACGGAAAGATTCTGGCTGGGGATCTCAAGCACAATAAAAAGAAAGAAACGCTGATGTAGGGGTAAATAAGCTGGGCTGAGTTGAGTGGGGGACGGAGGGGGGTGATGCTGGGACACCAGAATCACCGTCGAGCCCTCTTGAGGTGTCGTGGGCTAGTCGACGGAACACCGAGGATGGAAGGTGCCCACTTGAAGACCCCAGAGATGTACCCTACTTAGGTCAATCCAGACGGTTGTCATGCTGATGCGCTGGGGAGGCCGCACTGTGGTTGATCCCTGGAGCCAGCATCGCAGCTGTTGTGTGTGCTGATGCGCCAGGGAGGCAAAATAAGCTGATCCCTGGAGCCAGCATTACACTTCAGCCATTAACACCAGACAGAAGGATATCTACATCATCATATGGAAGGAAACGTAAATGGATGGAGACACATATGGATCACATTAGTTTACTGTAAAGCTACGTCTTAGTTGGTGCTTATCTTGGCGAGAGCCGAGTTCAAATCAGCATGAAGTTTTAACATCTACTCTCGTGTAATGGAAATCAATTTAGATAACCATCTTTTAATGATTTGAGAGAGTATAGCGACCACATTTGTAACTGTTTTGTTGTTTTTGTTTTCTAGTACAAAGTGTATGCAACTTTACATAAAACGGCGGAGGGTGGGCATTGGTACCTGTATTTAAAAGTAAGTATTAAATTGTGATGGGTTTTTAATTATTATTTTTATTGTAGGTACAGCATTCTGGTTGAATTAAGATGGCAGACAGACATGTATCAAGGCAATTGATTTATTTATTTTATTTTTAAAAAAATCTGCGGGGGAAGTGGGATAAAATTAGTATTTGTAACACCCCCTCGTGTACTGCAGCTACCTATGAGATTTTGCATCAGTAGCTTTATTATACAGTTGTACTGGTTGACTTAAGATTTGTATTTCATTGTACCAATGTAGGCCTACCTATCATTTGTATTAATTACTTGCTAGATGTACAGGATCCAACAAACCAGCTGGTATTTAGTGTTAAGTTTTTATTTATTTTAAAGCTGATCAATACTTGGAGTAGCACAAGTGCTGCAAAGTTTTGTGTGTAATACTCCCAGCATTCATTTTAGGCAGCCAATTTGTGTTATAAGACCAGCATATACGATATATGTATAGTTATCAGGGCGGCAGTGTAGTGTAGTGGTTAGGATTCCAGACTTGCAACCAAAAGGTTGTGGGTTCGTTTCCCAGGTGGCGCACTGACATTGGCTCGTATGTAAATAGCTTTGGATAAAAGCGTCTGCTAAATGACCTTGTTTTATTTTAATTTATGTGGGTATATGATTTCAGTTCTGTTCCTTTTCTAGTGGTGAGAGTGCCAATGTTGAGGCTGTTCGACTTCTTCAAGGAGCTGCAAGGATATTGATTCGGTGTTGTTTTCTTTGTCCAGATTTAACACCTGGGCTTCAAGACTATTTCTTATGTATAGCGCTACCCCTCCGCCTCTTCTGTCCTGCCTGTCTTTCCTATACAGTGTGCAGGAAAGACATGTAGGTTCCAAAATGTGTTCCATAGTAACCATGACCCTATCTGGACTCTGTAAGGAGTGATGAGCTAGTTTTTCATTTGACCTAAAGGAGAGATCAGAGGTCACAGGCAAGGATATTTTTGATAGAGCATATATGGGTTTCTATATGTGTTCATAGTAACCATGACCCTATTTCCACTCTCTAAGGAGTTAAAGCTAGTTTTTCATTTGACCTTTAGGAGAGGTCACCGGCAAGGACATTTTTTAATACAGCATATATGTGTTCCATAGTAACCATAACCCTATCTGCACTCTCTAAGAAGTTGTAAGGTAGTTTTTGAGTTGACGTTTACGAGAGGTCAGAGGTCACAGGTAAGGATTTTTTTTGTAGAGCATGTATGGGTTCCTATATGTGTGTTCCATAGTAACCATAACCCTATCTGCACTCTCTAAGGAGTTATAGGTAGTTTTTCATTTGACCTTTAGGAGAGATCAGAGGTCACGGGCAAAGATATCTTTTGATAGACCATATACGGGTTCCTATACATGTTCCACAGTAACCATGACCCTATCTGCACTCTCTAAGGAGTTATTAGGAAATGTTGCATTTGACCTTTAGGAGAGGTCAAGGGTAAAGACATTTTTTGATAGAGCATATATTGGGTTCAGCACGTCGACATGAAACTGAAGGACAGAGGGTGGACTAGTGAGCTTGTTGTTGTAGTAGTTAGAGGTAAGAACACGCTGCATATTCAGTAATTGCAGGTGTTTATTCATCATTATATATATATATATATATATATGAGAGTACTTTTGTGTTTTCTAAAAACGGTTAGTCTTCAGTTTTCCTTGCCAATCTGCAGAAAGTCCAGTGGTGCTCCACAGTGTTCTCGTTGGCGCGCTCACTCATGTGGTGCACACGCGTGTTCCTGATGGTGAAGCCCTGCTTGGTGATGTACTCCACCAGGTGCACGCGCAGGGACACCTCTTGATGATAGTCACATGGTCCAAAGGTAAAGGACACCTGGCAGTCCCTGGTGTCCATCATGTGCTTGTTCCACTTGGTAAAGTTGTTGGAGACGCCTTCCAGAAGGGAACGCACCTTGGTGGTGATGGTGAGCTGGGTTATGATGACTGCTACGGGGTTTGAGTATTTGGAAAGCTTGCGGGTGCTGGAGAGCTCCACCACCTCCTCGAAGGTGTCCAGTGGGTACAGAGGCTTGGGGTCGGTGAGACACTGGATCAGGGGCTCGATCTGGTAAAAATCAGCCTCCTTGCGGAGCAGGTCGATCTCCTTGAAGTCCATGGGCAGGGTCAGCTCCGATGTGCGCAGGAAGTTGAGGATGTACCGGAACAGCGGCCCGTCCCGGTCGATGAAGAAGTGTCCATGGGAGTCCCGGGCGGAAGGGAAGTCTCCTCGGAACATGGCACCCAGCATGGAGTCCGGGTACCGTGTCAGCGTTGAGAGAGACGTGGTGTACAGGTGCCCTCCGACATTCAGAGTGACTGGATCAGTCATCTAGACACAGGAAACAAAGAATTGATCAGCGATCTAGACACAAAACAAAGAGACTGGGATCAGGGATCTCCACAAAACAAAGTCTGGATCTGGGATCTCGACACAAAACAAAGAGACTGGATCAAGGATCTACACAAAACAAAGAGACTGGATCAGGGATCTCGACACAAAACAAAGAGACTGGATCAGGGAATGCCACACAAAGAATCTGGATCATGGATCTTGACACAAAACAAAGAGACTGGATCAGGGATCGCCACACAAAAAGAGTCTGGATCAGGGATCTTGACACAGAAACACTTCATTGACTATTTCACTCATTTACAAATAACATTACATTATTATAAATAATTTAAGAGCATTACAAGGCCAACCTAAAAGGCGTTTGCATTGCATATAAGAGTTAAACATAAAATGTCCAGTCCAAAGGTAGGATTTGTATGAAATGTTCAGGGTTGTAACAAAAGTGTGTCAGGTGTGCAACCCTGTCAGTTTTGTCCAAGTCAAGGTGTCAGGGCCTGTATTTATCGTGTGTGTGAATAAATTACTTGATTTTTGTACGTATAAAGTTTAGAATTGTCACATGCATAATTAGATTTTGATTTATAAATCTTGTGTAAGACACTCGCACACATGTTAATAAATTGAAATGTCACTAAAGTTGTTCGCACATGGACATGTGCATGTAAAATTCCCACATATAGCCATGGTCAATGTAGCCATCTAAACGGCTCAGTTTTCTAGACGAGTGGCGCACTGCTGTTTTGTAGAATACACTAATTGTGGGTTCCGATTGGCCATTTAGCAGGCCGAGACAGGCATCACATAAAATCTGCACATGAATGGAATGGGGCTGTTTTCTGTTCAAGAAATTAAATTCCTTCTCTCTTGGTGCTTTAATGCTACATGAGTACAGTCTGCAGCACCGATCACATTGCTACATGAGTAGAGTCTGCAGCACCGATCGCATTGCTACATGAGTACAGTCTGCAGCACCGATCGTATTGGGGGACCCAGCAAACCCTTTTTACTCAAATCTGCTGTTCTTCCCTGTAGGACAGTGACATGATAAGAGTCTAAAACCCCAGGCATCAATAGGCTAAAGTAAGAGGCATGTGAAACGCCAAATCAATATGGGTCCGAATAATGGATAAAAATTCAAAAGAGCATAATAATAGGAGCATGCTATAGACCGCCAAATTCAGACGCCAAGCAAAATAATCTGTTATACAAAGACATTAGAAATGTGTGTAGAAAAGGAGAAGCCATACTAATGGGGGATTTCAACATCCCCTGTATAAAATGGGAAAACCCTGTGGGGAGCACGACGGACAAAATTGAAATGGTGGAAATGACAAATGACTGATTCCTAACGCAATTTGTCAAGGCACTGACTAGAGGGGAGGCATGCCTTGATTTAGTCTTTTCAAATAACGAAGACAGAATAATTAAGACAGAGGTCAGAGAGCCATTGGCAAACTCAGACCACAACATGGTCTCATTAGAAGTGATTTTTAAAACCCCAAAAGTAATGACTAAAGCTAAGGTTTACAATTTTAGAAAAGCAAACTATGAAGGTATGAAACAGAAACTAACAGAAGTAGATTGGAGTAAAATAGAGAAAACATCCACAGAAAAAGGATGGCTGTTTTTTTTTTTTTAATGTAGTACTAGAGGCGCAAAACAATTACATCCCAAAAGTAGACAAATCTAAATCTAAAACAAAATGGCCAAAATCGTTTAATAGATCAATTAAAAAAATATTTAGAGAAAAAAGGCACTTTACAGAGCATTTAAAAAGGGACCAAGAACAAAGTACACAGAAAGAGTCCTTGGAACTGCAAACACAAGTCAAAAAGGAAGTTAGAAAGGCCAAGAGAGAGATAGAAATAAGCATTGCTAAGGGGGCTAAAGCCAATTCCAAAATGTTTTTCCAATATTATAACAGCAAGAGAACATTCAGAGAGGAGGTAAAATGTCTAAGAGATACAAATGGCAAAACCATGGATGAAGAGTAAAAAATTGTACTAACAAGGTTGTACTAACAAGGTCAAACAATACGTTTTATTAAACATTTTAAAACTAATAAGCAAAAGTGAAGACTGCATGTGTACGTGAGTACATTAATTATTGTAGATAGTAATTCATAGCCAGCCAGCATTTTTGTAAATAGCAACACATGTAATGCACAATAAAATAAACATTCTACTTGTGTCATCGGTGTCAGTTTCAGGCACAGCTTCATGGTTGGCAAGGTGACACAGCTGAGAGAATGTTTTCCTCTGTCATCCCGTCTGATGCAGTCAGTGTCAGATCAACACACAGTACAGTTAGTCACTCAGTAACGAGGTGTAAACAGGTGATTCATCGATCTGTATGAGCGTTTACGAAGGTGCTTTGTTAAAAAAAAAAAAAATTCTAAATCTAAATTTATAAATCTGTGTTTATTTTTTAGCAAAATAAACTCTAAGCCTATTTTTAGGGACCCCAACTGTTGTTGTTGATGCCAACTTAGGCACTTCACATAAGGACTAGCAAGTTTCAAAAGGTACTAGTCCTTTGGAGTAGTAGCACAATATTGTTAGTTTCTAACCCTGCATTATTATCATAAAAAAGAAGGGAGTTTTCTAAAAATAGCCATAGATTTGTTTTCACCCACATCACTGTATTCATTTGTATTGTACAGCAAACCTGTTAACCACCACCTAAAATAACCTGTCCATTGATCTTACCTTTACCATCTCCACAATGCAAGTGAATGAGTGAAGCACCTTGAATAAGCAACCCCCTGTGTTCAGCCACTATGATGACCAGTTAAGTCAAGTTGTGCATCGAGATTAGCACTCATTTTGGACTATTTTACCTAAAGTAACATGAGGCAATAAAATGAGTCTGTGAAACCAGCTGTAAAACATCAGGGTCTACTCTCTTACCATGTAGCCCCAGTCTCCATTATCCATTTGCTCTGCCTTGGTTGATTCCTCCTGGATTGCAGCGAGTGAGATGAATAAATATTCACCTTCTGCTCCCAATGCACTAGTGCAAGACTGGAATCTCCTATAGGGAATATAGATCTGTCACTAAACCAGAACAACAAAAAGAATCGAAAGGAAGATTCTAAAGATCTATGAAGGATTTGTGTCCACATTGAGAACACACAGCATTCTATTGTTCACTGACTGTGCAAGACTCAGCTAATGGGCACCAAAATACTTCGAGGAAATCAAACAGTATCAAGCGGGCGATCCTGAAGTCTGATGCACACAAAACTCTAAACCTGACATCTGCTTCATTGCAGGACTGGACCTTTTCAATAAGCAATTTGCTAATGCTGACCATGTTTTATAGGACCACATATTAATTTCCTGTTTGAATTTCTGACAATGTCTGACCATGTTCCTCATTTTACCTAGACAGTGACATTTTTTGTAAGACGTAAATCTATTTGGTTTCGGAGGCTAGACGAATAGAGACCATGTCAGTACTATGGCTATATATATAAATCTAAACTTTGTGGAAATTGGATATTGAAATTGTATTTATCTTATGTATAATTTGAAGAACAGTTTATTTTAATTATTTTGTTTAATATATTTAAGGGATAAATAAATAAATAAATAAATAGTTTTTTTCTTATTTATTTATATAGCACCTTACGTCATAGACTCCAAGGTGCTTTACAGAAAACATAATACACACAGGATAATAAAACATTCAAATAGCATACTATTAGTATTTATCCTTGGAATAACCACGAGCCCTGCATCCTGAGAGCTAAGATTCCTTTTAGGAATGTATGGGGTCAACAGCTCTTGTAAATAACTGGGTGCTA
This sequence comes from Acipenser ruthenus, assembly GCF_902713425.1. Lineage (NCBI taxonomy): Eukaryota > Metazoa > Chordata > Actinopteri > Acipenseriformes > Acipenseridae > Acipenser > Acipenser ruthenus. Next base: position 11,139,767 of record NC_081213.1, read on the forward strand.
ATCCATTAAGAGCTTTATAAGTTAAAAATAAGATCTTAAAATAAATTCAAAACTGCACAGGAAGCCAATGTAAGGAGGCCAAGACAGGAGTAATATGTTCACCTTTTCTGGTTTTAGTTAGAATTCTTGCAGCAGCATTCTGAATAAGCTTCAAGCGAGACACCAAATACTACTTTGGAATCCCAGAAAAAGTGCATTACAATAGTTGATTCTTGATGAAACAAAGGCATGCATTAGATGCATAATAGATCTAAGTTTAGCTATATTTCTCAAATGATAATAAGATGCTTTAGTAATTTTCCTAATATGGGACTGTAACAGGGGAGACCTGTGCTGACTCTTCTGGTGTATTCAAAGTGCTGCAGGAAGAGGGCAGCAGCCGTTCAATATCCTCCTGTTGGTCAGGACACAGAGAGGTGGGAGAGAGGGTGTGTGGGCTTTCCTTCTCTCTGAGGAAAGCCCTCTCTGGGGGGATTGCTTGCCCTATAAAATAACATTCTGCTGTTTCCTCAGGTCTGCCCTTCTAAGAGACATGCGGACGCTCTGGTCCAGAACTGAGACACGGCCGGAAAGGAAAAATCTGAAAAGAAAAAAAAAGAACCCAACAAAAGAGAATAGGGGTAGCGAGGAAAACCGTGGGCAGACCCCATCAGTATTTTTATTAACAGACTGAGGGAGTGGTGAGGGTAGGATGGAGACCCGGACCGTGTGGGTAGCGACGGTCGGGGTGAAGCTGCCGAGTGCAGCACCTTTTATTTGTAGTTTTGATTACTGTGTTTTATTTTCCTTTTTTCTTTCGCCTTTTGATTATTCTTTTGTTGAGCACCTGTGAGTGCGCCTGCACCTGTATTCTGAATTCTTTACCGCCTCTGGTATTGTTGTGGTTCTGTTTTTACCATGGTTGGTAGGCAGACCACGGCCAACACGCCCTCTGCGGGCTGAAAAGAGGAATTACCTACCCGGAATAAAACTGGGCACCTGTGCAGTGTTTCAAGTTCATCTGTGTCTCCCTTGTGTCAGTGAATTACCCACCACCCTTCCACAGGGACTCAAATGATAGAACAAAATAAAAAATGACCCTCAGATTTCTTGCTTCAAGTTTTAGTTCTGAGGAAAGGCTGCTAAGATCTATTTTATATAAATCAACATTTTTTAATTGGTGCTGTGAACCCACAAGCATGACCTCTGTTTTATCAGAATTCAACATCAGAAAATTCTGAGACATCCAATACTTTATGTCCGCAAAGTAAGCAGCTAATAGCGCCCCAGTAGAGGGATTGCCTGGATTGAAAGACAAGGTACTTTACCTAGATTGCTCCAGTAAAAACCCAACTGTATAAATGGGTAATTGTATGTAAAAATAATGTAATTTTATGTAAAAATAATGTGATATCTTGTAACAATTGTAAGTCGCCCTGGATAAGGGCGTCTGCTAAGAAAGAAATAATAATAATAATAATAATAATAATAATAATAATAATAATCTCCCCGACAGAAACATACTGAAACCTATCGAAAAGATAAGACCTAAACCAAGAATGGACACCGTCTGTCAAACCCACTAAACTCCCAAGCCGATTTAATAGAATGGAATGGTCCACAGTATCAAAGGCAGCGCTAAGATCAAGAAGAATTCAAACTGAAGGAAAGCCAGAGTCTGAGCTTATCAAAAGATCATTTACTACCCTAACAAGAGCCGTCTCAGTGCTATGTGCAGATCGAAATCCAGACTGAAATTTCTCAGATAAACCATTACAAGCTAAAAATGTGAGTAATTGATTGGCAAAAACTTTCTCCAAGACCTTGGCTAAAATGGAAGATTGGAAATTGGCCTATAGTTCTTAATAACTGTAGGATCCAAATGACTTTTTTAAGTTGGGGTTTAACCACTGCAACCTTAAGTGCAGAGGGAACTATACCAGATGAAAGTGATTCATTTATAATTGTTAAAATGCCTATATTAGCAACACTAAATACATATTTTAATAGTTTAGTAGAAATAGGATCAAGGGCACAAGTGGTTGGTCTCATATGCCTAACTAACGCTGTCAGCTCTTGCAAAGTAACCAACGAGAAAGCCTCCATCGTAGTTTTATCAGGTCTAGCTAATTCAAAGTAGGAAGAAAGGCCCATAATAGAAGGAGTCTATAAGATCTGATCACTAATGTCAAGAATTTTATTTTGAAAGAATTTTAAAAACTGAACCAATATTAGAGGTAGAAGCAACAGCAGGTGAATTTACTCATTTATCTATAGATGCAGAAAGAAATCCAGGGTTATTTTTATTTTTTTCAATCAGGTTAGACTAGTATAAAGATCTAGCAGATTCTTTGTATTTATACAACTACAATATATACAAGGTCCTTTCTTTAAATTCCCAGTTAAAAATCAAGCACGTGAAAATACTGAATTATTCCATTACTTGATAGGCTACTTAATGTAAAAAAAAATGTTTGTTATGCGGTTTTGAAGAAGCATATTATAACAAACAGTTGTATATTTTGTTTTTTAAGGAGCAGTACTGCAGTCACTTTGCATGTCTTTCTAGTCTGTTTCATTTCACCTGGACACTGGAGAGAAATCGATTTGTTTCGGAGGTTATACGAACAGTGCCCGTTGCACGGTCAGAATACACACATTTTGAACTGGTGCAGGTA